>NC_051154.1:330688465-331039075 GCF_013339745.2 Dermacentor silvarum | reverse complement strand
TTTTACGCGCCAAAACCAGTTCTGATTATGAGGCACGCCGTAGTGGGGGACTCCGGAAATTTGGACCACCTGGGGTTCTTTAACGTGCACCTAAATCTAAGTACACGGGTGTTTTCGCATTTCGCCCCCATCGAAATGCGGCCGCCGTGGCCGGGATTCGATCCCGGACATTCGTCATCAAAGCAATCTAGACTACACTAGATAAACATAAACAACACATAATGATACACAACAATATAAACAGACGGGCAGGCGGGTTGTCGTGATTTTGGGAACGGGTCAAGGAGCCGCGCGGCAGCTAAAATTTACAGACTTCCCTGGATGAGTGACGATGAAAGGCGTGCACTTGGTCAGCTCAGGCGCATGGACTGCCGTAAACGGCCCCGCAGAGCTAGGACAACGCTGGCCATGATGCATGACCAGTTGCTAATTCAATCGAAGCAGAGCATATATATACATACGCTATGTATCCATCGTGCGCCTGGGTGCGCGCCCCCGGGGCATCGAGTGTGGCAGCGAGCAAGTACCCTGGCGGCAGGACTCGTCCAAGGACGGGGACGCAGTGCACGCGCGATGCACGGGGATCAGGGCCGCCTTTTGCCCCGCTCGTGACTGAATTCATCGCGGCACGGGAGTGCGGTGAGGGAGGGGGACACGTGGAGTCAAGCGAGTTAGCGACGGCTCACAGTGGGGGCCGCTCGTTTGTGCCTTGCATTCGGGACACGGCCAGTTCCACGGAGGTGAAGTTCGCCGCACATCATCGGTGCACAGCCAAGAGGCACGACGTGCGTATGCATCGAGACAAGGACGACAAGGGTTGAAGAGGTGTATGCCTCTTGCCTCACGATGTGCGCGTGATTGGACCTCGAGGGACACGGCGCGTGCCTCTCTGTGCTGTTAGTATATGTTATATATATATAGTTGTTCTGCTTTGGAGCCGCATTTTATCTCACTGTGCGGGATGCGGGGCAGTTCATTGGCTTTTCTCTCCATGATTTTTTTTTTTGGTCGCCCTTGTGCGGTGCCCCGAAAGCATTTGGCAGAGCGCTGCTGGCATAATTTCGTGCACTTTGCGCTCTGCCGTACGCCCTATTTCATTACTGGCAGCAAAGCGCAAACATTGCACTGGAATGCTGCTCGCGCAGGTTCCGTTTCTTATTTCGCTGGCTGTACACCGCCAGCTAAATTATAATTATGCATTTTGTAGAAGTGTTGTGGTTATGGCTCTCTCCAGAAAGTGTGTGTGCGCGTGTGCGTGTGTGGTCGGGGGGAGGGGGTCATGACGCATGCGTGCGTGCCTCTATGCGAAGGAAGTAGCAGGAAGACTGTATTGGTTATTCTGTATTTTGATTGGGTTCGGTCTTACGCATCGCAGCAGGTATACCATCGCCCAGTAACATCAATGGAAGGTGGTCATCAATCAAATATCTGCTTAGGAATTCAGTTTCTGGTTGGGCCATCGTCTCTGCATAACAAGGTGCCAAATGGACGCCTCGACACTCACAGTACTGCGGCATGAAATGTCGTTTTTGCCCAATTGGTTGCATTTCAACTTCATTCTGGCTAAACGACTGCATTTCATTTACATTGCGTTTTTATAGCCATTTCGTCTAAATGAAGCTGCAAGCGGTGCACTTTGAGAGGAGAGTATATTGCACGTCATAAGATAGCGTGACATGGGACATGGACGTCTGATTTGATGGCAGCAACTCTAATATATACAGGGGGAGTGGCCACAATTTTCGGTGACTATAAATGTTGCCAAGTACATCATGAAAAAAAATACCTTTTTAATAATTTTATGGTTACGTTATACGTTTGCATAGAAACTTGAAGATAATCGTAATTGTAATTTAGTTTGAAATTGAGTACGCTCATGTCGCATTCGTGGGCGGGAGCCGCAACAGAAACAAGAACACGACTTAGTTTGTGACTCATTGCGGGGGACGAGCAGGGGTGCTGCGGTTATGAGACTGGCGAGCTGTCGGAGTCAGCGTCGTCACATGGAGGGGTCGTCTTTGAGTCCTCGCCCCGCGCCTCCGAATAAGGAATTAGTGTGCTGAGTATTGAACATGATGGCAATATCTCGGAAGACAAGCTCTCTAGAAGAATCAAACAAGATGGAATTGTCTTCGAATGCGATTTTCTTCAAATGTCTAATATAAACACAGAACGCCATCACGGAATTAGTTAAGATAATTAAGATATATTTCTTATTTGTCGTATTTACTGACCCTACTCGTTTGCCGAAATTGTGTCCGCGAAGGTGCATAACCCTGCCAGTGCAAGTAACATATGCATAGCTTGCGCGGCGTTTTTAATAAAGTTACTGATCCTTTATCTTCGAAGGTCCTATATGCCGAATTTACCTTGCTGCACAGTCAGCATGGATAACTGAAATAACTAAACGGATGAATAAAGTGCCACCACCAAATTTCTGAAAACGTCCACTTCCCCAACTGCACTGCGATCTCAAGAAAACCTGACTTCCACCGCAGGGCATATTGAACTTTGAGTTGCGTGCGTTTTTTCTACATTCAGCAATATATTTCCTATCTACAATGCTATATCACAAGGGGCGTCCACATGAAGACAGGTTTAGAACCAGGAAGCTATCATTTCAAAATTGCAACGTTTATCAGGTTGCCAATGTGACCCGTCATGGTGGCTTAGTGCATATGATGTTGCATTGCTAAGCATAATGTCACGGGATCAAATCCTGGCCACGGCAGCCGCATTTCTATGGAGACAAAATTGATAAACACCCGTTTAACATACAATAGGTGCGCGTAAAGGAAGCCCAGGTGGTCAAAAGTATTGCGGAGGCCTCCACTACGGCGTCTTTTACAATCCGACCGTGGTTTTGGTACGTAAAAACCCAAGAATATAATAGGTTTTTTTTTGTCAGTATGCGTGGACAAAGCCCCGATCAATTCTAGGCACCTCTCTTTGAAGACTGGCAGTTAGAGCGATGAAGCTGCTCAGGCTACAATAGCGATGCGTCACCATGGAAATACGACGCCATATCAAGCATGATGTGTGGAAGTGTAAATTCGTTTGAGAGAAAAATAAAACGACGGAAATGATGCATACTAAGGGCTCGTATTTTCAAAGCGTGAACCTGAGAAAATTTGCCCACTGTAGCGCCCAATAAGTGCAAAGCCGGGCAGCCACTGTGCCATATAGTCGAAAGCTGTAGGCACCGCTTGATACAAACTGGCAACTACTTCAGCCCCAGGACATGCAGGGTAGCAGCGAAGGGCGTCTTGTGCAGTTTTAAGTCTGAATTACCAACTGGTACTGTTGACCCGAACTACTTAGTGCACGTTACGTTTTGCTGTGAAAGCGCCTAAACGTGTCACGCCAACGTTTTAAACACGACACCAATGTGTCCGCATGTATATTTAGAGATTGGTCATGGTGCACCGGCATCAGGCAGTGTGGTAAGTCAGACATGTGACCACAGCACCGCCGAATTTTCGCGAAGTCACGCCTCTATCTAGCCAAACAAGAACCCTGCGTGGTTATGTGTGCGCATCAGTTATCGACGGCAGCACAACGAACAGGAGAAGCCAGTAAATATCGGTCAGTCAATAATCAATCAATTAGTTACATATGTATTTGTGCATGGCACTTTAGGAAGGGTGCACTGGTAAAAATAAAAACGAAACCAATAGCACGCAAAAAAACAACAGTAAAGAAAATAATGTATTTGTAACACTCAAGACAGAGGTACCAGCCCAGACAAAAAGAAACCCATAAGAAAAAATGCCCACAGGAGGAATCCACTTTACACGCTTCGGCTATGCGACCCTGATAAGGTAAGTAACAGAAGCGATATTTTCTTGAATATCATATGCATGAGAATAGCGCCTGCCAGGGAGTGAAATCAGCTAGTGTCCTAAGCACTATCGACTGCAGCAAAATAGTGACAAAAAAAGCAAACAAAAAAGTAAAGCTCGCGGATCACTTTGTTTTTGTTTCTCTTCTTCCTTTAAACGCGATATTTTTTTTCTTTTTAATGGGTATAGTTCTGGCAAATATGAACGCGTCAAGATTATAGCGGCACGACAGTGCACGCACTAATGGTTCGTTTCGAATTAACTTTGCGAGCGCGATCGAGGCTGCCACGCGTAGGTTATTCTAACGGTATACGCGTACTATATGACAGCTAAGAAGGGCCAGGAGCGTGCTGTATTATTGTTATTTTCTTCGGCAAGCAAGACCTTGCATGTGGCTCGTTTTTTTTTTTTTTTTTTCGTTTTTTAAATGGCGAAGCACACAAGGAAATGTTTTACGATATTTTCTTCCTTTTTTTTACATCGTAGGGAAGCTAGGGGACCTCAAGAAGAGCTGCATTGTTGAATAGACGTGCCGCGTGTTGGACGCGCCTGTATTAGAAAGAAGAAAAAAATTACACGTGGTGTATATAGGCTTGCAACACGACATTGAAACGAGCGATGCGCTCCATCACCACCGCAGTAGCGGCACCGCCGGTTATCGATCGCCGTCCTTCTATTTCGGTGTGATAGCTAGCCCGACATATAGCAGCTTAATTAGAGGCCCGCGCCGGCTTAGCGCTGAAGCCCTATCGAACGCCCCCCCCCCCCCCCCTCCCTCGCGTGTTGCCGGTGACGGTCGGGGGCGGCCGTCGGCGACGCCCGAGTCACGTAAGCGGGGCCTTCTAAATTGCCAGTGCGTGCCGGGCCGCTGTTTTAACAAAGCCTCGGAATTTTTTTTTTATTACCACTCGCATAGCGCGCAAAACGTGTGCTCGGTGCAGTGAAAAGACAACCTCGGTTTAGGTAAAGACCGCTCGTTTGCCCACGTACGCTATGACTCATCGGCACGTTTTTGTCACGGCAATGCGATTCTCCCCGCAGCTCGTATAAACACAGTCGCCAATATGGTTTGCGAGACACTGAAATGATTGACGGGCTTTTAGGGCCCAATGCAACAGAGGGGAATATGAGAGGCGCCACAGTGAAGGGCTCTGGACTAAATCAGACGAACTGGTTTTCTTTAACGCGAACATAATAAGCTCGGCACACGAGGCTTTTTTAGCATTCCGCCCCCGGTCCGAATGCGGCCACCACTTCCGGGAATCCAACCCACGGCCCGGCTGCAGTCCAAGCAAGTTGGTCAGCGAGAAAACCGGACATTTCTCTCAACAACTGCAACCACGTGCGATCTACTTCGAAAAAAAAAATTGAGAAAAGAAAAACTCACGCTCTTAGTTTCTAAACTCACCAGTCGGTGCGCTCGCCCGACCCTCTTTTAGCAAAGAAATAGGGCGGGGAAAAATTTAACGTGCGCAATTTCGTTCAGGTTGAAACGCTATATCTATACTCGATGAAGACGTCTGTAGTAACGTTGCTTGCAGCGGCATTCCTTGTTAGACCACTAATGAATACTTCATACTGGAGAAATAATGTCTGTAACGCAATATCTCTCGTTTAATGAGACGTTGTTATACCTATACAAGATGGAGCTCCAGGTCGCGCGTTCAATTGTTGGCCATGGCGGCCGCGTTCCGGTGAGGGCGGAGTGTAAAAATAAAAAATAAGAAGATAGAAAGCACTCGTTTACCGAGATTTCTGCGGGGGTCAAAATTTCAGCTGGTCAAAATGATTCCGTAGCCCATCTAATACGACGTCTGTGATAGCCACACTTTCGCTTTCTGACGTAAAAGCCAACCACATAGCTGTTAATATTAAAAGAACAACAAAGAGCAAGAATAAAACGAATCGTTAGATATTCTCTTGCGAGGTGCTGTTTTAATAATTTGGCGAATAAAAATTTTAGTTAGCAGAAAAAGACTAGGGCAAACTTCTGTTTATTTTTAATTTCGCGCTCAATATTAAAGCGTATGGTGTCGATACGTCAGCGTTCCTTGACGAATTTCAGGACAACCTCATGAATTAATTTTATAATTTATAAAATTAACTTTATAAAATGTTGCGATTGATTGTTCTGCATAATAACTTCTCTTATGCCAAAATTTAAAGTTATGGCTTGTATTTTTATATGGTATGTTTTTTTTTCTTTCTTTTTTTGTTACGCCGTGTATTTGTGCTACGCTCTGCATGTTTCTATTTACCATTCTTATCATTTTGTGTACCATGTTTTGCAACGTTCTGCCATGTTTTTTCCCATGTATTGGACAATTTCTTTTTTATGCTTTTGTTTTGTTTTTGCCTTCCTTCCTTATTTTTTCTTGTTCTTTTTTTATTAATTATTGACTTCCACGTATTTAGCTTTGAGGTTTTCTTCGAAATTTTTTGCTTATTTGTACTTGTAATTTTTTCTATAACCATCTATTGTGATTTGCCTCTGTATTTACCTTACCCCTCCCCTCTGCAATGTACAACAGTACCTTGAGGGTATAATAAATAAATAAATAAATTTGAGACCGTTTCTGTGCGGACAAAGTTCTCGAAACTTGGTAGGTTTAATTTGTCGTTTGTTTAGAATTCAGTGTAATTTTTGTTTAATAGATAATCGTTAAAAAGTCTATTAACAAGGCTGTTGAAATCCATGACGTTACGGGCTAGCTATTCCGGCACCTTCAAATATGGCGTTGCCACCCGTCTTTGCTTTTATACCTCATCTTGCTTGTTCAGCTATCGCGCGGTGAGAATGGCACTCTCGGTGTTCTATAAATTCATTACACGAACCTAAGTTGAACTGCGGATCCCTCTATAGTGTCTCTTTATATAACCCAAAGCAAGGAACTTAAACCACGTGCGCTTTAATTTCGAACACGTCACGACTGAGCAGCGTGCATCTGCACGGGCGATCTGGGCGCGAAAGCTTTCGCGTGATCGTGTGTTCCCTCTTTTATAAAAAATCATTGCGGCGTCGGCGCTAACTTTCTATGTAAAGCGGTAAGAAATCCCGCTTCACATCAAATGTATTATTCTATGGAATGCTTATATACCTTCGATAAATAATTCAGTGCGCCTGCATGGTCTGGAAGTCCGCGAGACAAGTTACCAGAAATGAATTTAAAAAAAAACTAGAATCGGTGCACTACAGCGCAATGCGATTTCAAAATGGTGGATTTTCAAAATAAAGTAAGGACTGGAGATGCTGAAAATTTCTCTTCAGAATAGTGGTATCACCGTACTAGTAATAACGAAGTAGGTAATACGCTCTGCCATAAATAAGAAGAACGCAATTTATAAATAAGACGCATTTTTTTGTTCAGTTGATTTCCTCAAGTAAAATTGACTTATACTGTAAACACTTGGATAGGTGAAGCGAACTGCGGGGATATGACCTGGTTCATTGTTATTTTTTCAGACAAATGAACCCCGAGTTCAAACAAAGGCGAGAAAGAAGACTGCAACAGAACTCTTCCAGTCGTCTTTCTTCAGTATCGCTTTCATTTCGCACACGCCTTTCTTGAAAATAAAATTATCTGGTTTAATCAAGAGCACAGGCGGAACATGGGCATGGTGACTGAGTTAAAAGGAATAGTTTGATCGCTTAGAGAAACGTGTTGCTTTGCGCTTCAGATATTGATGACACCATTACTGATTTCTTTAGGTGTGGTTTGTCCATATGATATTCCTTTGCAGCGCTGCGTCCACAATTGGTCTGGCCGTGAACACCTCGTAATCACAAGCACGAAGTAAAAATAATCACGTTTAAAACATACTGCTTGCACACCGCGACGCATTTTATAACACCTCTACTATGAAACTTGTTAATATATAGGCTCAAATTACGGGCCAACAAACTTCTAGAGGTTAATGGTTCCCTAGCATTACAAGTGCTGTATAGTGTTTGTCCGTTTTAAGGTTTATATCAGGCAAATTCCTACAATGACTGGGCAGTTTTTAAGTATGATGCATGTGAAAGATAAAATTTTCGTCCCTGAACTGCTGTTGTCTCTTCTGGCCTCGAGTACACTTACAGTGAAACACCCTGCAACATTCAAAATATCTCAGCCTGTTCTGCACGATGTTTCTTTTGGATTACTCTTAAGAGGCGTAAAACTGAGGTGACAGGAAATATCCAGCAGAAGGAATTATGTCGCCCCCCCCCCCCCCCCCTTTAAGCATACGTGGACGCCCCACAAACACAGATCAAGCACAGCTTCACCATCATACGTCGTACTTGCCCAGATTATTATAGACGCTATGCACAGTGTACTGACGTTCGTCAGAGGGCTCGCGCTTGTGATTTACCGCCTCCAGTGCGCCGCGCAGCAAGTTCTCCGTATAACACAACTGCACCTATACGGCAAATGGTAGGTCGTCATCGTTGAAAGTGCAAAGTGCTCCTGCTCGGTCAAACCCACGTTTCTCTCCGCTAATCCCCGTCAAAGCGACCGCTGTGCCTCAGTGATCGCTCCTTGAGCTATTATATACAATATATGTTGGACCATGGAGTTAGGTGGCTCTTGTGCGTGCCGCGGTGGTGTTGCATCAGGCGGGGTGATCAGCCTGGCGTGCTTGGCCGGCGATTGTTCCACCTGCGCGTCTCATGCGCTGTCAACACTGGTGTGCCCCCAAACGTTGATCAAAGAAGTGCCTCGCAGAAAGGCAATCAACAGGCGTAGAACTCGCGTTATACGAAGGCACTTCTAACTTTTCTAGGCGACAACGGTCTCAACCAGATACGTCAATAGCGTATAGGTTGCGTGTGTTATGTGTCTGTAGTATGCCGTGTGTGTATAATTCCATTTATCGTCGTATTAACATTTAAACAGGTAAACAAACAGCCAGGTAAACATCTTCAGTTTTCAATAAAGGACCTCTCTCGCTCTCTACCAGCTCTCTGATTCTTCAGAAGACAAAACATGAAATTCTATGCATCTGTCGTCGCCCATCATGACCATCGGATGTTCGGAACATCTCTCATATGCAACTCAGCGGCAAGCATCAAAGCATGCAAAGGTGCAGCGAGAATCCTGTAGCGGCGTGGAATCACTTCTTCTTAAGACCTCGGGCCTCACCGCTTAACATTTCCATTCCGTGCTTGTCTGAGCGATAGCAAAAGAAAAAAAAAGAAATGAAGAGATATTCTTGGATCCTAGTAAACGTTGACGTTTCCTCTTTGTACATAACACTCACGTAGCCATTATTACACCGGGAAGAGTTTCTGTCAGCCCGGGAAACGAAACGCTCCGCCAGCCTGGCGACAACTGCGTTTGAATTACGCAGGGACCGCTTAGGAGACCCTAGGCTGCGATAAATTGTCGGCGTTTGGCTTCCTCCGTCAACCGGAAAAATAATGCTCTGGCTACACGCGGTGCTGCGTTCAGTCGTAAAGCATATCCTGCCTCTCCGAGCGTTACATTGCGCGTACGTATAAACGCACACAAGCTATACAGGCACGCGGAGGGCCCACAGTGGCGAGACGGTCGTGTGCGGCGCGGCCGCTCCGGTCTGCGGGCCAGCGAGGGGATCAGCGAACCGTGAAGACAGAAAGGGCGAGAAACCGGAGGCGCGCGCCCAGACCGGGGCACGTACTACGCGGCGGGGGCCCGAATCACGCGCGGCCGGGCGAGCGAACCGGGCCGCGCAGCCGGCGCCCTTGCGAGCACCGCTCCACTCGCCAGGGTCAGCGCGCCACGGGGCCATTGTGGGAGCGCGTGCCGGTCTGCGTGCCAGCGCGTGCTCGTGTGTGCGTCTGCCTTGCGAGCGGACACATTTGCCGACACATGGCGACCGCCAAACGAGGACCGGTCCTCGCTTCCGAGATGCGACCAGCTTTTTTCACGCGCGGACGACGGGTGTCAAATGCGGCGACGCGGCGTTTCCGCCAACACCCTGACAAAAGAGCGCGCGCCGCTGTGTGCGCCCCGAGCCGTCGCACGCCCGGCTGAACGCGTGCTCGCGGGGTCAGCCGTTTCAGCAGTTCAGCTGGCGCTGTCCGGAATATTTTCGTGGCCCGAAGAAAGGAAAAGAATCGAAAAAAAGGAACGGCTGTCGCATCGGCCTTGCCCAAAAACGCTCGACATGCGTTTTGGCACCCCGCCTTTCTAATTGGTGGCGGCGTTGGCAGGATTCGAGTGCGAACTAAAAACAACTAATGCGCACGAGAGGCGTGCCTTCGGAGTAGAAATCTTCCTGCTCGAGCTTCCACACGTATATCCACTTTTGAAGGAGCACCCTACTGTCTTTGTACACGTCACCACCTCGTATAAGTATAGTGAGCGCACTGCATGCTTGTGTTCTGATATGTTGACTCCGGTGTGCAGCACCCTCGAGTAATGGCTACATTGCTACCCGAATATGTGTGGATTGATTGTCGAGTTTCTGTTGATTCATAACACCTATATACTTCGATGATGCTATGAATGAACCGACACCAACATGACTGCCTTGTTTCGATGAGTTCTCCACAGGTTCACACCATCCTTAGCACAGATGGCTCTAAACCCGTTAATTTCTCTTCGCGAAGTCATGGGGTCTGATTGATAGACCTAAAGAGAGATATCGGGTGCTTATAGCGCTTATAAGCGCTTTTGTTGACGTGAAAGGTCTTTATAATCGGTAAGAGGGGGGTCGCTTGCTAAAACTGCACGTAACGAAAACATGTTACAATAATATCACATATTTGCCACGTGCTTCGCTTTGGTGTGTAGCGAAAAAAGCCGTTACTCGATCGTGCACGTGTCGCGTACACAGACGGCACTTTTTGTCGCGCCACGCATGATGCAATCGTAGCTAAATTTAGCCTATCGCTTAGAGAGGCATAGCACGGCAGTACGCTTGTTAATCTGAGCACTGAGTGGTCGCGTTGGGGCGAGCTCACTGAGCCATAGTATAGGTGTGATGCATCAAACTCAGATCTGTGCTCATCAGGAGGCCTATAAGTGTGGCAATTTGTTGATGGTAGAGAGCTGGACTATTTGAAGTCTTCACATCTGATGGATTTCCAGCGCTTAATGGGGCAACAGGAAAACCGAGAGACGAAAAGACAACAGGACAGGGAGGACGCTAGTCCCAACCATCCGCTAGTTTCGGCGGGCTGGAGCGGCGCATAGGCAGTAGCGGGCGGGTCATTTCTGTACCCTAGTGCCCAAACACCCTCTAGAAACAAATGGGCCCACTACGAACAGGGAGCTAGCATGATTGCGAAATTAGCCCGCAAGACCCCCACTAGCTCTAACATAAGTTAGGCGTGTAAGCTGTCTGTGTGTAAGCTTTTTCTGTATTTGGCTACGTCATTTCTGTACCCAAGTGCCCGTACGCATAAGACGTTTCACGTACGTCACTCCGGCCGTGCACTTGATAATGCCTAGGAGATTTTTTAATTGTCGTCTTTTCTTTTGTGTGTGTAGTTTCTTCTATCCGTCGTGAGTTTTGTTCGCTGCTATACACCAAAATGAATGATTACCCACTCTAGCCCATCGCAATATTACGCTTCCAATACATTTCAATTCATGTGCCGCTTTTACCAGAAAGGATTAGCCAACCGCTTCTTACTGTGGCTAACCTGACTGTTCTTCTTTCTCATTTTCCTCTCTTTCTTTTCCGCTCTCGCTGTTCCACGAGGACACGAGAGCTCAGCTGGTCATTATCAAGCGTACAGCTAACGAGAACACGTGAAAGTGGTCCGGCAATGCCGCTGAAAGTGCTGTCCATCGAAAGAAGGGGGAAAAGAACAAGAATCGGGACATTTTGCGTATAACTTTCAGGCCGGAAGACATCCAGCAGCTGCCAGTACCACTTAAATTGACGATTTACATCTGCTTCTTGCGGCGCGCCTACGACAGAGGCGAAAGGTGCACGGTACTTTTAACCTTCAGGGCACACTAATGATCAACACTAAATCAGTTTAAACTGGTAAACTTGGTAACGCTGCTTTCATCAATTTGGCGGATTATTATTAATTACTGACGGAAAAATAGGACGGACATTTTTTCCTTTTTGCCTTGACAAATCTCGCTTGAAATCTTCACAGCATGGACCCGCCGCGATGGCTTAACGGCTATGGTGTTGGGGTGCTAAGCACCAGTTCGCGGGATCAAGCCCCGGCCGAGGCGGCCGCATTTCGATGGGGAGGAAATGCGAAAACGACCGTGTCCTATGCATTGGGGGCACGTTAAATATCCCCTGGTGGTCAGAGTTATTCCGGACTCCCCGCTGGACAGGTCCCAGGCGGTCGACTAGCGGTGGTTGCAGACGGGCACTTTCACCAACCCCTACCACCTGCACCGCCTGTGGCCCACGCTGGATATGTTGCCCAGCTGCCCGTGGTTCGAGTATGAACGGGCCGATATGGCCCACGCGCTATGGAATCGCCAATGCCATGAGTAAGAAGGACCAAGAGGAAGGGGAAATACAACAGCAGGACCCTCTGAAGCGGGGCACCTCGCCGAGAGATGGCAAGCCGCCCTCCTCAGCGAGGCACTCGAAGACTAGGAGTGGGCCGTCCAGCGGGCCAGTGCCATTGCCGGGGACCTCGGAAGATATTCCTCCCGCGATGGAACCCTGGCAGCCTAGCCCCGGGCACCAGCAGCAATAACCGTTGGCCAAATAAACTTTATTCCTATCCTATCCCCCACTACGGCATGCCTCATAATGATATCGGGCTTTTGGCACGTAAAACCCCAGAATTCAATCCTAAATATATCAAGCTAATCGCAGCTGTTGTCATACAGTCCCTTCTTTTGTTTATCGCGCACCGCCACACGCATATAGTTTCGTACAATTCCTAGAGGGAACTGTGGTGCTAGTGTTTACGGAAGATGCACTCAGGGCGGTTCAGCCGGCACGGGTGTGACATGTCAATTGCGCGAGTGATGCCGTCATCGTAGTGGTTACATACGCCACCAGTGAGGAACAAGCAAGCAAGGAAGCGACAGTGGCAGACGTGGAGGAGGACGGCAAGAAGAAGGTGTCCAGGGAGCGCGAGTAGCGGCCAGTCGAGTTCCTGGCTCAAGGCCGCTCCAGGCTCCCACCTGGGATCGACAACACACCCAACTTCCTGCAGTATGCGGTTGGCGAACGTCGGAAGGGAGTCTAGCCGTCTCCACTATGCCTGTCTCCACAGCAGCGTCGATCGTGGCCGCCTGATGATAAGGTGCCGACTGATGTGGGAGAAACGAAGCCCTTGCGCCGGTAGCAGAGGTGAAGCTCTTGGACTTGGTGTCCAGCAACAAGACCTCTACCACGCCAAGGCTACCTATACCCATGTTCCCAACGTAACAACGGAACGTCCTCCTGCATGATTGAATCCCCTGGTGCTCGCCTGGGGGCGACCAGAATTTTTTTCGACGGCTACTAGTTCCGTCACCGCTACTACACTACGAGCGGCGCCTCCGTCACCGATTTTAGTCCATCCCAGAGCTCCCGTGCGGACCATGAAACTGTAGGGCCCTTACGACTTTTATGCTTCCTTTGGAGACTTAATCCTCTTTTATGTGAGTGATTAGTTTGCTGAGTTTCGTTTTGTCTTTTCGCTAAATATTCTTTAATGAAAGGCTTGTTGTGGTAGCGAAAGCCTTCGTCACTTCATACGCTGAGGCTGTGCCTCAGTAGCGATTGATTCATTGAAATAAACTCATCACAATGGGAATGATGGGTGGATTTGACTAAACTTCGTCATTCGGGCTTTTAAATGGCTTCGTGACTTTGCAAAGTGACTCTTTTTTTAGAAAGCTGCACGTTGCAAATTATTCGACAAAGTGTATTAAAATTGTCCGCCGGCAAGATATGAACTCGCGGCCTCTAGCAAAGAAACCATCAATATTCAAGCCATTACGCCACGGGTGCATAGACTGCAATTAGCAGCGATTATGCGTGCTTGCAGAGTCTTATTACCTTCAGCATTAAAAAAAAGTCTAAATTGTTTTGAAATTTAGTCCAATTTAGGCCCAGATAAAGCGTAATGAACGAAGCCACAAGCACGAAGATGAGACAAATCCATGTACTGCCCATCATTCCCACGGTGGCTGAACGATTGCAGCGCCAGTGTTCCCTCCAGTAATTTTTGTGGGAAACTCTATGGCTACACGTTGATTGAAACGACGCCGTTGCCTTGGAAACGTGATGAAAGAGAGCAAAACCTAAATCAGCGACAGAAGACCTAGCAGGCCCAGAATGGCTTCCGCTACAGAGTACTGCGCAATACAGTGGCCGGCGACCCGACTAATGACGTCCCGATTGGACCCGCTATTGAGTTACTCGCTCGCCCTATCTGACGCAGTGCGTTGCAGGCGCGGCCACTCTCGTCATCATTAGGTGATAAGGCGCAGGGCGACTTTCTTCTGGGGAATGCAACAGATTCGGCGACTCCTAATTTCGTGCGGTCGCAAAGGGAAGGGGAGGGCGCAGACATCAGCGTGCTGTGTGATCTGGCATCACTCGATTCCTGCGTATACGCGGTTGAGCGTAATACACGAGGCTGAGTGAAAAGAGCGTGGTTTATCATATATACTGCCGTGTACACGGCCGATTAAACCATTAAAACAGCACGTGCTTCGCAGGCACGCAAGCTCTCTAATGTTCGTACAGAGAAAGTGAAAGTGCGGGAAACCATGGTTCAATATAAAGGTAAAAGTTTAGCCGAAGTGGCAGACAAAAAATGGAATTGACTATCTGCGCAAGCGTAGCCCGTACACACAAACTCGCAGGTACACCTTACACTACCTACAGCCACGCACGTCAGGATCAACAATAAAATACACGAGGAAGAGGAGAGTGAGTGAGTGAGTGAACTTTATTCAGTCCACAATAGACGCGAGTAAACTCGACGTCACCTGGCTATGTCCACTCGGGGACAATCAGGTCAAACCTGACGGCTCTCTCGCGGGCCCTCTGGAGAGGAAGAGGAGAGTGATTTATGTTTTCTGTGTCAGTAGAGATGAAGATAAGTTTTAATGATCATTATCATCATACGTGTAAAGAATAACACTGATCCTCATTATTTTTAGCGCCAGACTATTCGAGAACTGCGCGCGTAAGTTGGCAAACAAATTCCGTCGACAAAACCTTTACTGCTTGAAAATGCATGCTCTGTCTTGCACAAAATATTCATAAAGCTGTGCAGGAAAGTGGGGCTTTACAGACCAACATTTAATTAGTTATATATATATATATATATATATATTAAGTTGGGGAGGGGGGGAGGGTCAGGCAAATTTCGCTTAGGCTCCATACATGTTAGACTTGCAATGCAAAAGTACAAGGTAATCGCTCCACGTGGTGTCCACTAATGAGACAACACC
Organism: Dermacentor silvarum; assembly: GCF_013339745.2. Taxonomy (NCBI): domain Eukaryota; kingdom Metazoa; phylum Arthropoda; class Arachnida; order Ixodida; family Ixodidae; genus Dermacentor; species Dermacentor silvarum. Next base: position 331,023,885 of record NC_051154.1, on the reverse strand, counting down.
GTTTTTTTTTTTTTTTTTTTTTTTTTTACGTGCGTGTCCACACTTCACGGGCACGTGGTGTTTCGATGAATCTCGTCCCCGTTGCGAGCGAAGTCGCATATAAATAACACCACCCGAATACAAAGAAATTTTCGCTTTTAAAGATTCACTTTGCGGGAGGAAAACAAACACAACATCCTCATTACACGGAACCCATACAGGGTAGTCGTTTGTCTCTCTCGTTCCTAAAATAGTAACGCGCGCAAGTTTTGTTCGACAGCGCGTAAAAAGCAACCACGCTCTGTACCCACCGAGTTTAATCAAGCCCGAAACAGGCCAAACCACGCGCGGACCTCCCGTGTAGCTTTTATAATTCCCTGCGTCGATATTATATGTACGTGTATCGCGCCCAAAAGAGAAGCAACTGGAGACGATTCCAACCCACCCTGTGGCGAGTGCAGGTATACCGCCTCATTTTATTTATTTATTTTTGTCGTTTTGAATATTTGCGCGGAGTTCTAAATAGGACGACCTAAATGCGCCGCACGTCTGGCTCGCTGCTGAACAGTACCACCGTATTGTCGGCTGAAATAAGGCGGCCCCACACTCGTCTTCGTTCACCGCAGTCCTCCAGTGACGTCAGCGTCTCGCACACCAGTGTGCGCGACGCTCGAGGTACTACAGCCGCTGTCGGCGGCGTACACGGGGCGTATATAGCGCTGCTGCCTTATCGCTTTCATCTCCGCGGGATCTGGCGCCTAAGCGCACAACTTCCTTATTACATCCCTCCCTCACCCGGGCACATTTATATATACAACTACGACGAGCACAACATTACGTGATATGGAAGCGGCCACACATCCTTTCGCCCCGCGGAGCCAATTTTACTACCTCTGTTTTGTTCGTCTTGTGCTATCTCGAAAGTCGATTGCCGTGTTTGTGGGCAGTGCCGCTTTGAATCGCCTCCATTGTTCGGGCACGATAGGGATCTCTCGCGCCCGAAGCGACTCGCAAACGCATTAGGGCGCTTTCGTGTACGTCAGAGATAGCGCGGCATAACCTAACGGCGATCAGATGTAACACGCCGTAGGTCTCTTCTCGCTGCTCGCGTATAGGCCCATACCGCCAGTGGCACACCACCAAAAATAAACTCTCGTCCAAATCAGTGGACAGTCGGGGGAAGATTGGAAGTGTTTCGAGCATATACATACTGCGTTTCACGTCAGAGCAAAGCCTATAAGCTATCACTGAAGTGTAACGAAGTTGGAGCCTTTGTTAGCCGCCGGCGCATGTAATCAATATTTACATACGAAAGTATTGCGCAAGACGTGCTAGGCGTGTTGCTATCTAGTGCACTGAAACGAATGGGGAGTACCAACTCTGCATGTAAACTTTCGGGGGACAAAAATAAAGAAACGCTCACATGCCCTGGTTTCTGTACAGCTGAAAAAATCGCAAATGGTCTACACTAAACCAGTAGAGTGCTCCTCCCTCTCTGCATCTCCCTTTCCGCTATAGCATCTCCCATCTCCCAATGCCAGTTGCCTTATAGGGCAGTAAATTAAGTAATTGATTTGTCCTTTTTTTAAGACAACTTGCTAGCGATGGCTATAGGATCAGAGTTGCCGCAGTCTAAGCTTCCGATGTGTAACACGGCGCGCCGCCGAGGAGACATGTGCAAACGCTGTCGCGCTAGCACGCACGACTCGCTGCAATCCGGAGCACCGTAGGACATTCTGTCGGCCAATGTACAAGCTGTTTGCTAGAGCTAGAAGTCTTAATGGGATTTTGTGAATAGCGTTAGTGTGCCCACGCATGTCAACAGGTATGCATGCAGTTTGCGTCTATTTGTTCAATAACGGTGAGCATGATCTTATTTCTCGCTCAATACCTGGAGTAGCACGACGAACCGTCAGCGAGGGTAACATATCCAGCTCTTATCAAAGACAGCGTCTTCATCTCTCATCTAAACTCGAGTTTCTCTCGCGTCTGATATCCTCGCGGAAGTTTTGCTCGTTTCCCCAGCTCCAAGGCTCGATACTTGATAATAAACAGATGCCGTCAACAACGAAAATGAAGATATACATAGCTTTACGTCTTTACGGTTTGTATGTTGCCTGGAGTAGCCATTGCTCCATCCAAAGAACACAAAAACTAGTTTATTTCCATTTGGGCTGTATATATAATAACACTTTTCGACATGTTTAGCAGGAAAGAAGTAGTCACGCAAGCAGTGATCGTTAATTGAACACTGACCAGCAGTCGTCACAGAGGCCATGTCGCACAGCAGGTGAGGCAAGTAAGTGTCTGCGCCATCCAAACACCGATATAATTGCTTGTTTTCCTAACGATTTCTTTTCAGACGTTGCATAAATTCAATATTCTCTCTCTTTCTCTCTCTGGTAATTGTTATGAGTTATGAACACTACTGTACACTGAAAACTAATGAACCTGCAGTACTATATTTTGTCTTTCCATTTTAGGGAAATGACGCTAAAAGAAGCGGACTTCGTCACGTTAGAATGATGATTGCTACATCATGATGATGGCCTGTTCACATTAATACGAGAAACAAGAATAATTGTTAAAGAATCATTGGAATTTAGGTAATGCAAACACCAAGAGCTATAAAAATACCACGTGAGGCCACCAATTTGGTCCAAAGTGTAAACGTTCACATACGACAATGGCAATACGAGTACAACAATACAGGTACAATACCTATAAGAATAGGCAACACCATTCACAGCGGTAGAACATATGCTGCGCGCACTTTCACACTGCACTTTTACGCGCACAGCGCAACAAAGTGAAGCGCATGCCGATTATCTCGGTGTCCCGCCAAAAATGTTCAATCTAATCGAACTCCGAATCGTGTAGTTAGACAAGTTACGGAGCGTACGTTTATCCCCATACGCTAACTAGTGTAAGCGCTGTTTCCTCACCTGCTGCCGCTTTTAGTAACGCAATCGCAAAGACAAGCTGTACGCGTAGTTGCCTTTTCTGATTTCCTTTTTAACGCTGTATACGAAGAACACCAAGAGAATAGGTATACCACGCATACGCTGAGACCACTACGTCGGCTTAATATAGACGGAGAACTACTCGAAGAGATCGCGTTCTGCGGTCCGCGCTGAGTGTTTCGAGGAAGTACGCTCCAAATCAATACGCATCTTATTCTTACACAGAGCCTGGTGAAGTTTTTCTTTTTTTTTCTTTCTTTACTTTCCTCGGCAGACGAAAGATTTCGGCTTTCCGGCTTTATTCAATCAACCTCTAGCCCATCGTGCTCTACTTGTGTCCACTGTATAACTTCGCTTTCCTCAACCCCCGAAATATACCCGCAGCGTGGGTCACGGCCTCTTGTCAGAGGGAAAACAAAAAAATACTCATCGGATGCGACAAGACCACGTTTGGTCGTCCTACACGGGCCCTTTCCTCCTCCACCCACCCACCCACCCAACTGGCATTCGAGCAAACTGATGCAAACAACACGAGCGCGCCGGGAATCTCAGTCCCCCCCACCGCCCCTCCCCCCGTCTGCCTCCTCTTTTCTAATCTGCTGGTTCAGAGGCAGCGGCGAAGGTGGTTGTTGCGTCGCCGTCCTGTCGCGCCGTTTTTTTTTGTTTTTTTTTTTTTTTTTTTTTTTTCTCTTCGCGGCAATGTTTTCCCTGCTGGAAGGAAGCTGGATGAATTAAAAAAAATCTATGGTCATGCGTCATGATGCCGAAGACTTTCCACTATCCGTTGGTCGATGTGCCTGACCGTCGCCTTGCCGAGCAGCTGCGCGCACTGTCGAACATTCTCTTTGGGTCTGATCGGTATATTATTTTCCTGTACGTATACAAGGGCGGTGGGGGGTCTCCGGTGAGTCGCTCCTGTAAACAATACCTAATGACATAGGTGTTGCCTCTCCGCGGTAGGCAAGCGTCTTCGAGAACTCAAGCTGTCAAAAAAAATGAAATGAAAAAAAGAAAAATCCGCCACCATTCGACCCTGTGAAAGTGGATGTACAGCGAAAATTAACGTTGAGAAGTAAATTGCGTCAGCAAATGCGTAAAGTACGAATTACACACAAGCTGCAGACATGATAGCTTCGGATTGTTATTCGAATATACGGGAAAACATAATTCTGTTACGCGGAAACTCAAACACAAACACTTCCAGCTGTCGTTTGTTTTGGCCCTTCGCCTGGAGCAAACGCATTATTGAACTAATTGAATTTCTCAAAGTAAAATTTGTCAGAAAATTCCCAAATTACGACTTACACGCAACCTACAGACAAGATAGTATCGGATTGTAATTCGAATACAAGAAAACGGAGACGACATAATATTGTTAATTCTGAGAAATCAAACACAAAGCCCTTTTTCCAGCTGACGTTCTTTGGTTGAGCACGCCACGAAAAATTCAGACCAACTAGAGGCTAGCAGCTTCGCTGTAAAAGCTAGGGCAGGTGAGAAAAAAACGTGATTACAAGCGATCGAATACGAGACAGTGCACGTGCAGTTCATTTAATCAACGATGAAATAAGAGAAAAAGACAGCAGCGACGGTCAATGTTGCAGCTTGCCTAGTTCCGTTGCGAGGTGTACGCACGTTCACTGAAGAGCGTTAGAAATGGAAAAGAGACAAAGAAAAAAACTGCACACACATGAAAATACATAACATTGGTTAAATTACTGTACGACATCGGGGATTTCTTCTTATTTATTATTATATCGCTTAATTTAGTAATAATAATAATAATAATAATAATAATAATAATATAATAATAATATATTATTATTATTATTATTAACAATAATCGGAAGAAGTATCACTTTTTGCTTTATTTTGTAACCACTATTGATATTTAGTCCACGAGCATGGATTGGCAAAACAGGGCAGTGCACGGATATATTACTGTGCCCTATTAGAACAGAATAGACACAAGAAAGCACTAACAGAAATATGCAGATATACCTCAATATCTAATACAACACTATTACGTCATGTCACCCCGTTTTCAGCCGTTTTTCGAAAGGCAAGATGGTGCGCGGATGGACCGGGTCGAGACCCTCTCCCTCCTGCCGTTTGCTGACACAGACAACGACAGTGTGTCCATGTCGAGCTGCTGTCCGTCCAGTTCATGCCGTGCGCACACGAGCTCCATACGTGCCCTGCGGTATGACGCGCTGCGCGCATCAAGCATAGTGCCACAGTTACGTAGTCACTACGCGGATGTCACGGACACTGCAATTTGTCAACGTACGTTGCTCCAAGCAGGGAGCCTAAAAGCAAACCACGTGGACACCCTGAAATTTGGCAGCCTGTTGCACAGAAAACCGCTCTCGTTTCCGTTTCGGTTAACTTATTCAGGTACGCAATCAGCGTAGCATTCGAGGAAAAGAATAATAATAACTGCCTACGCGAGCGGCTTACCGGGATCCCTTTTCTACCTGTGCGTGAAAATGGCTGTGTTTAACCATTGCTATATATAGAATACCGCGGATAAAAAAGCAAATGAACATTACATGATGACAAGGAAGCTGGCGCTGTTGTGAGAATAAACGAGAGAAAAATATAACTCGCATTCATGAAGATGCCTTTACGCAAGACCGTTTCCTCACTGACCGGTGCTCGGGGGCCCGTCGCTTATATGATAACGATCTGCATGATAACGACAAGATCTCGGCATCGATGTCCAATGGTGGACCACACTAGCGGATAGGGTAAGTATTGTGAATACGGTCACTATACTGTATACATTTATGTTTCTTGCACTGCGGACACACAGCTAGGCCCCAATATGTGATATACAACCTCCACATCCATCCAGGCGCTTCCTCTTCAGATATGCATATAAAACCAGGGAACGTGGTTACAATGTGCGCTGTCCAACTTAGAATTCTTGGCCCGTATACACAGAACTTACGCTATAGGGCGGCGGCCACGTTCCAGCGGCAGCAAAGCGCAAAGCGCTCGTGCACCGGGCTTTTGACGCACGTTACAGACGCCAAGTTGGCCAAATATCATCCAGAGCCATCCGCCACGGCATCTCTTGTGTATTATGATTTAGACGGCGCATGCGACTATAGCTGATATTTTAGTAGAAGTTTGGGTACACGGAAATAATATGAAATGCGTAAGGCAGACAATGAGTTTTGTATTATAGAGCAGCACAATTCCAGCAGAGGGACAGAAAACGCAGTCTGCAGTGCAGCAAAAGATTTGGTGCTGTCAGAAGAGCAGAAAATTTGTAGGAATGCATAGGTTGGAGGCCAGTTGATGCAACGTAGAACCAAGATACCTTGGGAGAGGCTTTCAGGTCTTCGTCTTGCAGTGGATATGAAGTAGGTTTGTGATGATTTTTTTAGGAACACACACCTATAAAAAAGGCGATGTTTTGGTATCGTCAATAATAGCCACCAATGCACTGCTAAAGAACGCATCTTTACTTCGTCTTCCGGACAATGGTGCTGCTCAGATCTTTGCGCATTTTTATAACCGTGGGCTCATCTGCGCCTTGCACCCATCTCTTATTTCGCCGTCGTCACAACTGTAGCGACAAGTGAACTAGATGCCTAATGTGACAATAGAAGATAGTCCTTTCCCTCATGGCATCTTTAAAACAAGATGGGCGAGTCCGAGATCGTCATCTTCTATTTCGTCACGATCCAGAGGTAGCCAAGCCGCGACAGATGAAATAAGGACGACAAATGAAATGAAGCTGCAAGGTCTGAACCGTGCCACAGCCTAAAAAACTGCGGTCATGACGAAGTAGCCAAAAAGACCGATGAAGCGGTCACATAAAGTCGTCAAATCACGCCAAAAGTGATTGCCGACAATCACGGAAACATGTATGAAACTACAGATAGAAGCGTCGACAAAAAAAGGTGCTGCAAGCGGTCAAATTTAGGCGAACGCGGCGCCAGCTTTGCAGAGCACCGTCAGCTAGCCCTCTGCATTGAGGCGCGCAGCCATGGAAGAAAGAATATCATGACGCCCCTCCTAGTAACACGGACTCGCTGCTTCGATGGTGCTCATCCCTGATGCGGCAGCACTCATTGCTTTAGCAGCTGCAGGACGGACGCTCTGTGCGAAGAAAGCGATCTATCCCCAAGCATCGGCGCTTGTGTAGCCGCGACGCCGCTGACGTTGGCGCCGAGGGCAAACCGCGAAGGCGCATACGCGAGCAGCTGCTTTCGTAATGGGGGAGAATGCATTCCGGGGGCCGCTTTCATGCCGCCGCCGTGGTTGCCTACATCAGAAGCCAAGCGGCGCGCGATTTTCGCGTGATCAGCTGCATAAGCTCCTGGGCTTATGCGGCTCCCTCTTTGTGGGCGCCCACGTCTGAGTCTGTAGTGTGGGTTTCTTTATTCCTTTTGTGCGCTTACGGGTAAGCAGCGCAATGCAGACATTCCGTTTATATCCGTAGAAACTATCAATAAAAGAAGAGACAATTAAAATTCAAGATGAAGATTAGAGAAAAGAGAAATGTAAACCAGCGCGTGCACTCGCATAAACATTGTACTTGTACATCTTTCTGCCGCAGGAAAAATAACGGGAAGAAAACGAGATTACCAACATAAAGGATGGAAAGAAAAGCGTTTGAAAAAAAATAACAAGATTACCGCACCAAAACGAAACGACCCTACTGTGTAAGGGGAAGATGCATTCTCCTTTTAAAGACTGTGCGGCGAAGATTGCCGCTTCCTTTTTCGAGGATCTCCTTACGTTATATTGAAAGACGTTGCGCAAGGAAAGATGCATCTCCTCTTTCCGCAGCGCTTTTCTTCTCGGAGCTGTAGCTACTTGCACTTGGCCACGTGTGCAAGTTGCCGGTACGGAAGCTACAATAACACGCGAGGAGCCATGGAATCCAAGCGGTAACGCTGAGAGGCACCAACAAATAAAGTACAGAAGCGGAAGAAAGCGCAAGAAAGCCTTTTCAAGCTCGTTTAATCCCGCGACGTCAAGCGACTGTGCATGCGACTCGAAAGCGCTAAAACAGAAGAAAAGACATGAAGCGAACGATTTGGAAGACGCCCACTCAAACGCGCGCTGCTGAAACAGGACGAGGGCGACGACCATGGGGAATAACTCGTTTTGCGCGGTTCGCCCGGAAGTGAGGACGATTATCACTATACAATAGTGGGCTTCTTCGATTATGGAGTCCCGGACTGTCCGCAAACCGTCCGTGGCTTCCTTTCTGACTGGCCCTGACAGAAGGGCACGTCACAGTCACGTGATCCAGCTGTCGAGGACTGTCCGAGGTTTCACTCGAAAGCACCGTGACCGGAAGTCGCTCTTCTGGCTGCCGTCGTCTGCTCCTAGCGCCTCGTAGATAAGCACCACTACTCAACGAAATCATCAGCGTGGCCTCCAAGATGGTGCAGCCTTTATACATCGTTTTGTAATTCTTAATAGATACCATAGTGCACTTTGGTTGAAAAATAAAATGTGCAAAATTCAAGAGAACAGCAGCATCGATACCGAAACACGAGGTCGCGGGATCAAATCCCGGCCACGGCGGCCACATTTCGATGGGAGCGAAATGTGACAACACCTGTGAATTATATTTAGGTGCACGTTAAAGAACGCCAGGTGGTCTAAATTAATCCTGAGTCCCCCACTACGGCGTGCCTCATAATCAGGCTTGATTTTGGCACGTAAAACCCCATAATTAATTTTTTTAATCAATACCGAAAAAAAAGGCAAACACGCGAACAAGGAACGACGTTAAGAAGGAAAATGTCGATGCAAGCTGCCACAGAATGTATTGCGATTAGATATGGAAACGATGTTCTCGCGAAGTTAGTTTTAACGTGAGATCAGGCACGAGGCAATACAGATAAATGATTACGTGCTTCCGAAGATGTACGCTTGAAATCGAAATCACTGCGTAGCCGCCTTGACACGCGTGTAGGGTAACGATTGTGGTAACGAATGAGGGCCTTACGTCGTGAGCGTATTTATGAAACAGAGCGAAAAGGGGCAACTGGTGCGTCGCAGGTCGAGAAAATCTGGATAAATATTTTGTTTAAGTTTGGTGATGCCGGATTCACGGCTATATTTACTATCAACAAATCGATCCATGATCTCTTCTTGGATTCTAGTTCCCATATAAGGCATGTAGTTCTGTGGACGAATTCTCAACAGTTTTTCTTTCGTAAGTGCTGTTCGCCATCGGCCGTCCGTCTTCGATAATATTACGTCAGACACAACGACTGACAAATACCTTCCCTTGCGAACAGATTTAGCGTAAGAACATTTTTCTGCGGTTATGATCTCTGACGAAGAACACCAAATCTATTTAAACAAAAAAGATTAAGAAAAACGTAAAATGTAACGTTTCCAAACTGCACATTGGGTTATGAGGGGCGGCATATACTTCAGTGCTTCATATTAATTTTGACCAGTTGGACCTCTTGAACATGTACCTAGTGCAGGGTATTTTTCTTTGCATTCCGCCCCCTTTGCGATGCAGCCGCCGTGTCCGAGATAGAAACCGTGAAGTCGCTACAGCAACGGGACCAAATAGCATATAAAAGTTGCTCGGGGCCATGGGATAACACATTATTACAGCGATCATGCAGCGCTGAAAGCTCAATTTAATAACCTACTTTTACTGAAAGTGACATTTTATTTTGATTTGAACTGCTAACTGGTATCTCCTTTTGTGTTTGTTTAATTGTAATATTCGATTGAATTGATTGATTGGTGTTTGATTGCAGAAAGTGCAGAATGTGCTGTTTTATTGCTGTTTCTTTTTATACTGGCGGTTTAAGCATGTTTACTAAATGTGCTTTATTGCCGGAACGTTCTTTTTTACCACCTCATGTTATCAACTTGTCAACACCCAACACTTTAATGTTTAGAAGGCGGCGACACAATAGATGCTAACATTTCCTATTTCATCGAAATAAATCAGTCACACATGTACTCCAAATAGGTGACGTGAACAGAGGTTGTGGACGAACAAACGTTTGGAAACATCGTGTCGGGGTTTGCGCGCGCAACTGTTGCCGCGCTGCCGCGAAATCACTCTGCGTGAATTCGTGGGCTTCTTGCACGCTCGGAAAAACATATTTATGTAGCACGTATTGAACAACAGAAAGCTTTATCGGAAGTTGCTCTACAATTTATTCATTCACGCCTTTCATCTAATTGTAATATTTCAGAAGTTGATTTTTAAGAATAATTATCTGATTAGGCGGAACGCAAGAAAAATATTGTTAGTATCTCCAAGCGACGGCAAACAACATTACCTTGGTTCTGTCCAGCTACGTGGCATTTGCATATTTTTAAATCTTGGTGGATGATAGTTGGGACACCCTGTATATAAAGAATTTCCCTGCTTGCGCAAGAAATAGAGAGTTTTAATCTAATTAGCGGGTTGGAACCCGGAAAAGAAGGGAACAAAAAAGCAGTGCGCGCTGTCTCTTGGTTTGAATGGCTTACTTTTTTTTAAGCACGCGGTCAAAAGGGAGATTTCGGCTGCTGGTATGAGTAACACACAAACACTTCTTGAGACAGGATTTAAGTAGCGTGCTAAACAGCTTACGTTGGTGTCTCGAGTCCCCTTTACAAGCATTTTTGTGTACAAAGATGACATCACACGGTCATGGATACTAGATGAGCGGAGTTTGGATTAACTTGTTCACTGATAACTAATTTGGGTGTCACTGAGCCACCACGATGGCTTCGTGGATGTCGTTCAGCTGATCATGATATCGTGGGGACTATTCAGAGCTGCAGACCAAAAGCCTTCGTACTGCTGTACTGCCTATGGTAAAAATTAAACCGGAGCTCTACACTATGGCGTCGACTTAAGGTGCGTCCTCGCGAAGTAAAACCCCGCCATTCGTTCAAATGACTGTGGATGAGCTGGAAGTGTCGAAATGCCACTTCAATGGAGCCCCCGTGGCTATAGGGCTCATCCGAATTGCTGTGCAATACGAGTGCAGATTACCGAATGACAATGTGGGGCTTTTTAAAAACAAAACAAAAAATGCGCTATTTCTGTGCTATTTGTGTGCGTGCTATATTGGTGAAAGGGGCAGTGTGTGTGCGGTTTATAACTACGTCTTGAGAATTAAATAAACTAAATTCTGGGTTTTACGTGACAGAACCACGATATAATTATTAAACACGCAGTAGTGGGGGGACTCCGAATTAATGTTGGCCACCTGAGGGGTTCTTTAACGTGCACCCAATGCACGCTACAGGGGCGTTTTTGCATTTCGATCCCATCTAAACGCGGCCGCTGCGGCGGGAATTTGATCCCGCGCTCTCGGCCCTTAGCGCCGCGACCGAAAAGCCACTACGCCACCAGGGCGGGTCGTCTTGAGAATGCTGGCTCTAATGTTCTTATCTCCCCGTTTGTCCACAGTTGGTAAACCGCAGCAATGATGACAAATGATCTCGTCAAAGTGTAATACTATCCGTTATACTGGGGTCATCTGACTTCTCCCCCGTTGCAGTGTCCGTTACTTGGCCGCTTATCAAAATGCCTGTATCTCTATTTATACCAAATTTATTGCGCCTGCCGTCGGTGGTCCCTCGTCCGGTCTCGTGATCACCTCTCAGCTTCCCAGCGCCTGGTTGCCCGCAGGCCCGTACGCTACGTGCGTTTACTGGCCATGCCGCGCAAACGCCAGGAAACGGCGTTGCGCACTGCATCGCTCGCGGCGTCCCGATAAGAGCCGCCTGTTTGGGGCGCAAACGACGTATGCGTATACGAGCCACCCAGATACACGGGTGACCACCGAGCGAGGTCACCGCGGCTGCAGTTGCGGAGCCTTCCAGGCATTTTTGCTTGCGGTGTACACAGACCCACAAGTGCAGCTTCGGGCTATACACGAAGCAAACGAGATTTGTCCCTCGTGTATAACGAAGGACGCGTGGCCAACACACAATTGAGTAACTGGGCGTCTACACTCGTATGCACAAACAGACGCAGCATCTCACATTCACCGTACAAATTACGCTGTCTTACCACTCAAGGAGTGAAGCCGGCACTTTAATGGTGTAATTGCGTTGGAGTGCTACAAATATTGAACTAAGTGGACACGACCTCTGCGAACGCCTGCCACGGTGACTTAGTAGTGGCTGTGGCGTTCTTGTGTGCAGCGCCGGTCGGTACAGTTAACTGGGTGGGGCCCATCTGGAGAGATTGGAAGAAACATTATTACCCCGGCTGTTCCATTCCACTTATCAGGAAAGCAAAATATTTGCTTCGAAAAAGCTGAATAACAATAACATCAAGAGCACTACGTCTCGGCTTCAATTTCGGCTGCTGCATGTCCTCTTTCTGTTGGGTCCTATTACTGCAAAAAAAAAAAAAACAACGCTAGCACGCGCCACTGCCATATGGCTGAGCGCCTATGGCGTTTCTCGGCGGCCAAATTCCGGTGGGGCACAATATTAAAAGGGTAGTAAACCTTCCTGTGGGTGCAGAGTAAAGAAAACCAGGCGGAAAAAATCAACCAACCAGAAGCCCGCCTCTAAATACGCCGTTAATCAGTCGGATGATGGTTTTGGGATGTAAGACCCCATAACTGTCTCGTTAACGTATACTGCAACACATTATTTATCGATAAACGGAGCGATTGTGTTCATAAGTTCAACAGACTACCAATATATTTCGAAAGCGCCAGCGTTATCAACGTCTCAGCTGCTGTTAACGATAAATCTCCGAACTTCACGCTCTCGTTCATAGACCTTCGTATGCTTATTGCATGCTTATTGAAATTGTTGGTGGGATATATAATTCCATTGGTGCATCAGATGCAAGCAGTGGCCGTGGCTGTAATGCATCCAGTGAGCACTTATACAAGCTCACAAATATGTGCAGTATCCGCGGGGTGAACATCATTACGAATACTGTTCAGAATGCTTAATAAAAAATGCACTACTGGGCAAATTTGGTGGGTATATGCGTTTCATGCCATACACACTTACCTTTGCCAGGCTAGAGGGAACTACCCGGTGCGTAATTCGTTCCTTTGAATGTGTAAGCACGGAGATTGCACTTTTCATCCGGTTTCGTATGCGCGCACCAAAAGGGAACGCCACTGTGCATGCGCCAACTCCTTACTAAAATCGTCTGTATACACTGCAATATTTCTATATGTTTTCCGTACGATCCTTATAGAAATTGCATGGAAGTTACACGGAATCGTTGTAGATGCCACAAGAATTACACGGAAAGCATACGGGAAATATATGGAATTATTGGAATGGCACGCTGAATGTTTCACTATAAGGAATTGCGTGAATTCCTTACCTTAAAGCGACACTAAAGTAAAATATTAAGTCGAGCTAGATCCATAGATTATTCCTCTAGAAATCTATCATCGTTTTTTGTGTGCCATTACGTGACTTTGTTGCGTAGAAAATTGCCGCCGAAGGTCTCGCTGCACGTTCTCAATTTGAACCGCCCGTGACAAAACAGACGAGTTGACGCAATCTCCACGTGACCTGCCTCTATGTCTCTCTCCGTTAATCAGCCAGTGCCCCGATGTGGCCAGCGCTGACGTCACATGAAAGGTATATCATAGTGCGCGTCACGTGGTGCCACTCCGATTGTTTTTCTGTTTTTTTTTTTTCATTTTTGTCACTTTCTCGCTTACAAAACTTCTGCTCTCCCTACGAATGGCGAATTCGATATTACGGAAACCTATAATCTTTCAATCCAACTCGACCTAATATATTCCGTTAGTGTCCCTTTAAGGCTCCAAAATACGGTGCCCTGCAGTTGTTTTAGACGTAAGCTGTTACGTGGCCCGTGTGGCCCCTTAATGTCGACGGTTTTTTTTTTCTTGTTTTTTTTTCCCATAGATTTCGAGTCCATTAGGTAAGGAACATGTGTCGAAAGCCCGCCCGTAAAATTTGCGTCTAGGTGTCCCACCGTAGCCCGGTGAATATGGCGTTGATCTGCCGAGTAGGAGGCCTCGGTTTGGATTCCCGGCCACGTACGGCGCGCCCTTATTTGCATTTGGGAGCGGAATGCAAAAAACGTTCGCGTATTGAGACTTTAGTGCAGAACCTCACGTGGCCGAAATTATTCTGAAGATCTCAACTACAGCGTACCTCATAACTTGCTGTGAAGTTTTGGGACCTTCAGACCCATAATTACAAAAAGAAAACAAAATGAACAAAATAATTACAGACAATTGCAACGGTTTCCGTTAAGCTATAACGCAGTAGCACGGAACGCCTGAAGGAACGTGGCAAAGTCTTGCCGAATGTTTCCTGCATCTGATAAGCTTTCCAAATTTAGTGTTACCACAATGTACAAGAACAGTGACCAGTTTGATGACACTGGTGAAGAGCGTTCTTTTAATGAAGAAAAAAAGAAGCGGCTTGCTCAATACGCAGATTGCATGGTCGCGATATCTTATGCAATAAAAAGCGCACTGGAGGCTTCGTGAGCAAGGTGTACAGCAGCTCATGTTTCACATTATTGTCCAATCCCCACTCATCCATCGGCTAATGAACGTCGAAGTACACCCGTATGATATCTTGAAGAGCTCGGTGCGCGCGGCCACGTTGAATCCTGGACTGCTGCGCGGTTGAGTGAGTAGGGAGTGCGGTCTATCCTACAGTTCAAATAGGGCGTGTAGAAGGTGTAAATAACCTCTCGCAAGGATAGGGTAAGCGCGTAGTATACACGGAAGAAGTGAGAAACTTCTTCGGCGTTTGCTGAACTCGAAGTGATGACATGACGCTATGAGCCTGCGCAAAACGCCGTCCGGCGCTCGTGTAGCATCACCGCGTATCGGCACAGTGTCAGCCAAATTATACTTGCGCGGGGTCAACACTGGGATTGACCGCAGAGGCAGATGTCAGGGAGGGATAAGCTATAAGGCTGCCCCGAGGTGCTAGTTATATAGCCGCGGAGGAGGCCGAGCGTTCGGCATCTCAAGTAGCGGCCACGCGCCGCAGTGACCGACCAGCCTCCGCCTGACCCCATTGGAAACTACACCAGCCTGCAGTCCTGGGCATGCACGTGTTAGCTTAACCGCATAGTCCGCACAACCGTAACCGCTAGCTGCACAGTCCGCTCTCACCATTTACTCCCCATTTCTCACCCGACAAAGGCGCAGCAGCTAAGCATGGTGGCGCGCGCAGCAAGAACGTGCCACCAATTAAGGGCTCAGTCGTTCACTCGCTAGGCTGGAAAAGAATCGAAAACAAAACAAAAGAATACGACCAGGTTGGTAGGTGGGAGTGCCATGGTGCGCAAAGGTAACGCGCACACGCAAACACACATACAGGAACGAGCGCGCTTGCTTGCTTGCAAATTTCACGTAGTCCACGGAATGTGGCGTACGTAAGAACACGCTTTCTTCGGAATGCGCTCATACATCGAGTATAGGAGCGATTTTTGGACTTGGTGTTTTGACATAGTTATAGGTGGACATATATGTGCCTCAATGACGCCAACACGGAAGAACGACAGGACGTGCGCTATTCTGTCGCTCTTCTTCGTGGCGTCACGGAAGCGGCGCTTTTGTTCTCTATAACTAGCTAAATATATATACGTACATACTCATATTATAAGAACCCAACAAACAATGACAGTAAGCGCAACATAGGGCAAATTATTTATAGTTCTAAATTGAAAAAAAAAAGAAATGGTAAAATGGTAAATAAGTGGAAATGAAAGTGGTTGAAAAAACAACTGCAGGCGCAGGTGGAATACCAACCCATGTCTTCGCAACGCGCGCGACGGTCTTACCAATTCAGCTACCGCAGCGCCATTTTCCTATCCACTTTTTTGGGTCTGTCTAATAGAACTAACTCTGCGAGTGTTAGCAAGCGCCTCCACTGAAGGCTACGTTATAGTGGATGTAGGACAGCCTATCTACCGCAGGCGTCACGCAGTACGGTTTCTTTCTCTTTTGCTTCTTTTTTTTGGGGGGGAGGGGGGGGGGGAGTGTGGGCAACTGGTCAATAACCCTCACCCCCCCCCCTCCCCCCCACATGCTACCTGGAGGCATCAAAGCTGCCGGATTCGAGAACCTCGCTATGTTAAGAATGACAAGAGAGAGAGAAAAACATTTATTTAGACCATTCAGATCGTTGATCTTGAGGACGAGTGGGTGGTGTCCTCATTCCAGGACTCCACTGGCCATGGCTGCTCGACGTACTTGCTGGACGAGAGCTTGTTGTCCCGCCAGGGTATCGCCGGTCAGCTGTACCTCCCACCGCTCAAATGACGTGTTAGGCGTCTTTAAATGTTGAGGTTTGCCCCCGCACCCCCACGAGATGTGAAAGAGTGTAGGGCGTGTGTCGCCGCACCAGGGGCAGATGCCGCGATATGTTTGTGGGTATATTTTGCTGTATCTGTGTAGGTTTGGGAATGTGTTTGTTTGGATAAGTCTGAGGGCTATTGCCTCTTCAGTGCTGAGATTTTTGTGAGGGGGAGGATAAATCCTGCGGTTGAGTCGCTGGATTTCGAGTCGGTCGCAGTAATTTGATGGCAGGGGCACAAAGGTAAAGGGAGGGGATTGATAAGACGATTGGTTTTGCCCCGCTCGGTTAATTAGCGCTCGAGCTAAGGCGTTCGCCCTTTCGTTCCCCTCCAGTCCCGCGTGACCCGGCGTCCAAGTGATTTGATGGGTTTCTTGTAGCCTCGGGCCTAGAATTTGAGCCGCCAGCACCGGTGTTCGTCCGTTGGTAAAGTTTCGGCAGGCCTGTTGCGAGTCGGTAACGACATGAACTTCCCTGCCCACCCTGTCATGTTGTTTTATTACTAGCGCTGCGGCTATGGTCTCAGCCGCAGCTGGGGTCTCTGCCCTGACGGAGGCCGCGAGGGTTAAGTAGTTGTCTCTCCCGTTCACGGCGGCTACCGCGAAGAGGCCCCCTGCGGGGTACGCCGCCACGTCCACGTACTGTACGTACGGGTCACTCTTGAATTGTCGGCGCTGTCTGTTGACCCGCGCCTTGCGTCGTCCTTCGTGGAGTTCATGACTCATGTGCTTTGGTATGGGGTTCGCCGTGATCTTGCTTCTGACCTCGGGCGGGAGTGATCGTTGCCCATCGAGGGCACGAAGCTCCGTGGCCGTGCCGGTCCGGTGGAGGATGGCTCTGCCCGCCGCCGTGTTCTGTAGTCTGGCTTTTTGCGAAGCCATAACCGCGTCCGACAGCTCAGCGAAGGTGTTGTGGATGCCGAGAGCCGCTATCCTCTCATTTGAGGTGGTAACAGGGAGACCCAGGGCCGTTTTGTACGCGCCTCTGATGATGGCATCGACTTGTTCTTGGTCGCGTTTGTTTAGCGAGTCGTAGTGATACGGCATGCTAAACGTTACTCTGCTGATCACCAGAGCCTGGACGAGGCGGAGCGTGTCCTCTTCTCGCATGCCCTTGCGGCTTCTTGTTATTCGTTTGATAATCCGCGAGATCTGGTTGGTGGTGGACCTTAGGGTTTGGATGGTGTGGGATGCTTTCAAGTTGATCTGGATCCAAAAACCCAGAATCCTAGTCTTTTTGCTTTCCGTGATCTTGTGGTCCTCTAGATAGAGTTCGATAGGGCCGGGTGACTTATAGATTCCTCCTCCGTGCACCCGTATCACCTCGGACTTCTCGGGCGCGCAACGCATCCCGCTCGCTGCCGCAAATCTCTTCACGGTCGTCGCGGCCTCCTGAAGGGTCGCCTCCTTTTGCGCGAGGGAGCCCTTGGTGGCCCAGAGCGTGATGTCGTCCGCGTATAGGGCGTAACCGAGGTCCGGGATCTTCCGCAGCTCTTTGGTCAGCGCTAGCATCGCGATGTTGAAGAGAATCGGGGAGACTATCGCCCCTTGCGGCGTTCCTTTGTTCGGCACGTCGATCGTATCCGATCGAGTCTGGCCTATTCCGATGGTTGCCGTCCGGCCCGTCAGGAACGATTTGACGTAATTAAAGATGCGCTCTCCGCAGCTGATGTCGTTCAGTCCCTTGAGAATGGCCTCGTGAGAGATGTTATCGAAGGCCCCTTTCAGGTCGAGTGCGAGCAGGAGGTGTTCTCCTCCCTTCGGGATGCCCTTGAGAACTTCTTCCTTCAGGATTAGGAAAGCATCTTGCGCAGAAAGTCCCGGCCTGAAGCCAAGCATGGTGTGCGGGAAGAATGACAAGAAAGGAAACCGAGGGGCCAGACCTTTCTGAGAAGTCAACAATGACATTAAGGACATTATATATATATATATATATATATATATATATATATATATATATATATATAGGTGTCATTGTTTGTAGTGCATCATGACAGATGCACTACATGCATTATGGCGATATTTATTTGGGCAATATACATAAGTATATATGTAGGGCGAGATTTGGAGTAAGAGTGTTTTGTGTGTTCTCCGAATATGGCCTGTCGTCAATAATCAAAGTGACTGAGGTGTAGTTCTATAAAGCTTAGGAGGGCTTACTGCCACGCAATGGCAGCTGCAAAACGCAAGCGACACCCTGCTTAAACCGGTGTTGCAGTCGCGGTGACGCCCAAGCACATACCTTCCTATAGGTATATACGCGAAACTCGAACTGCCATAGCGACGGTGTCCGAGAGCGGGCTACCCGTGGAACACCGTAGTCTGGCATTTCGAGATTTACCTTTATGCGTGGCGAGCCCAAAAACTTTACCTGTGCCGACAGTACAGGCTCAAGGCTAAGCCTCCCAAGTGGTCAAAATCTAATAGCAGTAAACACAGCGCAGTATTCAGCCGAGCTCCCGCGAGTCTCGTGCAGCCAACCCAGGCCCGCACCCGGTGCTGCCAACCATTTATCACGGAAATCCCTACAACCTCCCCTGAAAATCCCCATGCGTTCCTGCACGAACCACGAAGATGTGCGAGCTTGTCGCTATAAGTGCGGAAGAAACATAGAAAAGTACAAAAAAGTACAAGCACCGCAGAACTTTACTTTCTCATCTATCCATGGTTGAGGCTAAGCCAACAGGTAGTCATGTGGGATTTCTCATGCGAAGATAGTTTTCACCTCTAACACTTAAACCTTTATTTCTTCATCTTTGTATTATCGTAAGGAAGGAGAGATTTGATCTCGCGGTTTGGAGCGCGCGAGCTGGTTAATTTTTTTTTAATTCTGCTGTTCTTTGCGAAAATTTGTCACTTCCTCT
This sequence comes from Dermacentor silvarum, assembly GCF_013339745.2. Classification (NCBI taxonomy): domain Eukaryota; kingdom Metazoa; phylum Arthropoda; class Arachnida; order Ixodida; family Ixodidae; genus Dermacentor; species Dermacentor silvarum. Next base: position 331,004,799 of record NC_051154.1, on the reverse strand, counting down.
GGTCGAAGTGTAAATACAAAGCGTGTATGCGAGTGTAAAGAAGCTATTAATAAACTGCAAAAGGATGGACAGCAGGGCGAGTTGGTACAGTAACATATTCTTGATTTAGGCGCGAAAGAACACAGACGGAACCAGAATAGCGCTTGTCCTGTCTTCTTCTGCCTCCGTACGTGTTCTTTCGCCCTGAAACCAAGAATATATTAATAAACACAAAATTAACGAGACAACACTGGGAAACCGCACATGCTGCCCTTATCATGTCTGAATGAATAGGGACTGGTGTCTTCTGTTTTTCTGCAGGCGTTCTTTCACCTATCGCGTAATCCGTTGCAAACCGCTATACGAAGCGAGATGTTTTAAGGACCCCAGGGACATACGATTCAGTCAGTAGAGGAAGCTGTACACTACGCGTTTTAGATGCTACGAAAAAAAAAAGAAAACGCCATTTTACGTCATTATGAGTGCCAACAATATCACAACTAGAGTAAGAGAGATGATCTGTTTAATGAATCCGAGAGAGGTGTGCACGGCGGCCCGCTAGCATGATACTCCAGAAAGGAATCATCAGAAGTGAAATGATACGCAGAGTGCCCGTCACAGGCATACGATATACGCAAAGAACACCCCAACACGCAACATACATTCTAGCTCAAGCAACTCTTTCATACCGCTGTCCTGCAGGAAGGTTAAAAGTGCTTTCAGTGCGCGTGACTCCCAGGCAGCACTCGAGTCCGTGTGCTAAGTATTGGTGTCGTAGCTATACGAACAATATCCTTTGATTCAAAGCGGACAATAAAGGGGTTCTTTCGGATGTGAACAAGCTAGCGCGCCACTTTAGCTCCTCGGTTAACAAAGTCAAAATACTTTTTTTAAACATTATTACACATAACAGCAAAACATTACAAGTATTTCACGGTCTACAATCACTAAAGATATGGGCATGCGTTTATCTATTACTGCACAGTTCGCTCTCACCATTTACTCCCCATTTCTCACCTTTATTTCGTTCAGTATTGTTAACGTATCTAAAATCCGAGCACTTTTAGCAACATTTTTTCTCCGGGACAGAGCACTAATTCGCATGCGCTATTTCGTTCTCTGTTGAGTTTGCATTTTTGTAGGTATATTTACCCTTTTACTATGTTTCACCACTTGCTGTACCAAAGTGCTGTGTTAACCACCTGCAATGCTCCTTCATTTGTGAGAACTGTGTTCTGATTGACACCCCCCGCCCATGTAATACCCCTCGTGGGCCTTTAGGGTATCTAAATAAATAAATAAATAAATAAATAAATAAATAAATAAATAAATAAATAAATAAATAAATAAATAAATAAATAAATAAATAAATAAGTAAATAAGTAAAAAAGGCTTAACAATACACATAGAAATAAGTCTGATTTATAAATAAACCAAGGTAAGGATGAACGACTGTCACTTCGCGCAAGAGGACACATACTCTATTTCCCATTTTCCGAAGTGTGGTCAGATATAAATCGAAGTCATTGCACGTTACAGTAACGCTCTGCGATTCCTCCCGCGAACTCAAAGACACTGATACGCGCACGCACATACGTGTACTCAGACGTGCACTATAGTATATCCACGAAGACGGACACACACGACACACACATTGCTCCACCTCTGCAGGAGCACAGGAAAGTGGACGTGACTGGAAACAAGGTCGAGTGCACCGTACTACACCGGCCAAGGTGACGCCGAGACAAGGGGACATTGTTGTCTACTGGAGCGTATACCACCAGAGAACAACAATATGGCTGACTAACGATAACCATCTGCGCGGTGCGTAAGACAGAAGGGCCGAGACGGCGCTACAGTAAAAATAGGGCGAGTTGCCAACAGAGGGATGGCTATTCTGAAGGGTCCGCGCTGTAGCCCTTTCACGGCTGGCGTGTGACGCGTCAGCGGGTACACGCGAGGCGTTGCCGATGGGGCAGGCATACACTGCAAAGCTGGGCAGAAAATCGAGGAAGAACGAGAACGAGGCCGGCAGCCACGGAGCCGCCAATTCAAGGCGCCACTTCTTTATTGTGCGCATGTGCGCGTTCTCGCGTTGTTCGCACGCGTTGTGCTCCAGAAAGCGTCAAGAAGAAATTTCGCTTAACGCGGCACAGCGTGGTGGGCCCCGAAATGAGAAAAACAAGAGCGGCACTCCGGCAAAACGCGTCTGTAACGTGTCAGGGATGCTCCATGCGCAGTTTCGCGGACGCGAAAAACAATGCGAATGGCCCCGTTTGGTGTAAGTATGTCTACAGCGGGGATTATACTTTCTCAGTGACGTAAATTCTGCCCGTGAAGACAGTAACACCACAGTTCGGACGCGCCCTCCACTGTGTAGGCGTGGACACATGCCACGCTGCTATGCTATACGATACAAGCGCCGCTCTGTCGGCTGTGAACAGACCTTCTTTTCTATCTTCCTTTCTTTTTTTTCTTTTTTGAGAAAGTGAGCGCTATAGTACTGTGTGGTGCATGGAACATTTATTTATTTATTTATTTATTTACATCAACCATTTTAAGCAACGCAGGGGCTACGCGGGACACCGTGATGGAAGGCCCAAGCTAACGTTTCTTCGCCGGGCATGCACCCGAAATCGTTACCACGACGTACTTGCATTCTGCCGGCCATTCGGAATGCGGCTTGCAGCAGTCAACTACAAGACTTCGCGCACGGGAGCACTACAGCCGAGTCATTGCGATTAAGAGGTACACAGAACCTTTTCCATAAAAGCTGGACCGGACATTTCACTCTTTTCCTCTCACTGTCTGTCGTCCACTAACGCACGACGACGGGGCACGCAGGCGATGTTGTTGACAATGGACGTCTAGGTTTGCACGATTTCACTTTTCGTGTTGAAATGTGTGGCGTAACTTTTCTCCGACGTTTTTTTTTTCTTTTTTTTCTTAAACGGAATTTCTGGGCCTTCTTATTTTTACCGTTATTTTTGCGTCTATATGTATGGTTCGAACGGTAGTGTAGCGTTTATTCCTTTGCCTATTACGTAAGTGCAAATTTTCTTCAGTTTCACAGCACTTACAGCGGCCTCTTCGGTGAGCACGAAATGCCACAGCCCTCAGCATCCATATCTCTACTCACATACAACTGTTGTATGCAACAGTGCAACGACACAGTGGCCGAAGTAGCACGCGCCAGGAAGTTCCACCAACTGTTGTGTCCATGCCGGATATGCAGATCGCTAGAGAGTATTCCTACGATGTCCCGACAAGTGGTTCTAATTAAATAATTTATATCTGATAGCGCCCTGCTTTTTGTCATAGGGCTGAAATGGAGTTTTCTAAAAAGCTTTGCTGATATCTGGGGGACATTTTATTATGAGGATGTTTTGTCGAAGACTTGTAATCATCGGATTGATTATAAAAAGCGGAGTCAAAAATATTCAGACCCGAGAGCTGTTCTAGCTAACATTTATCAGCACTGAAGTCTTTCGCAGGGCTGCTCAGTGTTCACTGAACAGCCATGCATTCCCCAACAAGTTTTGAGGAAGTTTTCATGAAACCGGTGCTAGGTATACAGGATTTCTAGCAAATGCTTAGATTTCATGGTCTGGCTATAGCTTAAAGTTATGCAATTTCACGTCTCCTGGAAGAATAAAATTAAACGGTAGTTGGTGAGTTTTGGTTTAGTCAGTTCATCAGTTGAGTCGCCGCCTTGAAAGACATGTTGTGAAATAGAATCGTCTCCTAATATTTGCTCGCCTCCGAACCATAAACCACGCGCCCGCGGCTCTTAAATATGTACCAGCATATGAGTAAACGCGTGTTTCCGTGTACAGCCGCTATTGCCATGCGGCCGGCGTGCCGTAGGGGTAAGAAACCCGAGACCTTGTGCTAACCACGAGAACGTCATAGCCACTGAGCCACTTGAACATGCTAAGTGTATAGCGAATCATGATTTGGACTTTCCTAACATTAAAATGTGTCAGCGTGAGAGCCGGTACAAGTTGAGAACAGGAATGGCAAATCAGTTCTTATAATCAGTTGATTATGAATAGGGCCCTTCGTTTTCGGATCAAATGCGATAATTTCCGACTTTCGCACCCGAACAAGTTTCACGAATAGGGGGTCAAACCCGATTTTCTCCCCAAGTTCCGACTTTTCGGGAGGGGTAAGAGTAAACGTCGGTGTTAAAAAATTAATGAATGCTGCGCACCTTGTGCGAGCAAGTGGTGAGTTTCATATTATCAAAATTATTTCTATATAACCATAATAAATGCTTCCTTCTCGCTTAACAGTCAAGCGAAAACAGGTATATCTATTATATTCAGTGCCTTGAAAGGCTCGAGTGAACGAACGCTTGCTGCCTTTTTAGTCATGTGGAATTTTACTGGGCGTGTTTTTAGTTTTTCAGTCCTTTTTGCGGCTGCGTTTACATACTCGTATATGCGACAATGGCGTGTCGCATCGCATTTCCCGCACGTCGCACGTATACATGCAAGCGGCGGCAATGCGCTAGGATGCGAACTCAGCGCTGACGCCTATCTGCATTGCAAACGGTAGCTGGGACGTTGAAACGACGTTTTCTCAGCCAAAGTACGCTTTAAGGCTTGACAGCTAGGTCTATTCATTTATTCATTCATTCATTCACAAAACTTTATTAGAGTCCTGAAGCCCGGTCTTCCGTCCGACCGGTCTATAGAACTGACACAGAAATGCTCTAATGGCAAATGATAATGTACGTCAGCAAGAATAGCAAATGATAACGTTCGTCTAAGAGAGCTTGTAAGAGAACGAAAAGCATCACACCTCCACTACTATTCCTGCTCTTTTTTCTTTTGTTAAAAAACAAACGCGCAGAGAGCAAAGTATATAACGCATCAACAAACACGTCTCGATTTGTTCCTTTTGTTTATATGGTTTTATTAAAAAAAGTGAAAATAATGCAGGCCAGCACTCAGTTGTGCAGATAAGTTCATCACAAAACTTGCGAGCAGCTGTCTTTGTCATTATGTTACCCGCCATGATCGCTAACTGGCCATATGGCGCTGCGCTGTTAGGGGCGACGCCACGGGTTTCATCCCTGCCGCGGCGACCACATTTCAACGGTCATAGCCAAAAGGTTGGAATAATTCGTTGCCACACCTGAACCTGTCAAATCAAATCAAATCAGTTTATTTCAACACCAGATGAGACAGTACAACAGTCACAACAGTGATGCTGTGGGGTGAAAGCAAAAAGCCATCAAGGCTTGACAAGGGCTTTCACACCATTTAACACATAGCAAACAGCAACAAGAAATCATAAGTACTTATAATACAGTGGTAAACATGTCTTTGAGTATTATATTGCTTTTGTTCTGAAACGCACAAAAAAAAGATGTTTGTAGAAAAAGAATGGTATCATTCATTTTTTGTGGAAAACCTGTTTAGTGTTTGTGGCAGGAATCATTTATTCCCAGGACCTCTCAAGAATGGAACCACCTTACCGGCGCAGTTGTTGCAATCAAGGACAGCTCAAAGTTTCGTTCGGCTATATCTGACATCATCCCTCCCTGATACAATTAACTAATCAATTTTGCTGTGTTAAGTAAACACTTTTGCAGCTCTGTTAGGTACTTACGTATGTTTTTTTTTACCCACTCCCCTTTGTAATACCTTGGTCTTGAGGGTACAATAAATAAATAAATGAATAAATAAACGGAGACGTGAAATGCAAGAACTCTCGTATACTTAAATATAAGCGCACGTTAAACAACCACAGGTGGTCGAAATAAATCCGGAGTCTCAAACTATGGCGTTGCTCATAATCAGATCGTGCTTCTGGCTCACAAAACCCACGAATCTTCTGTAATTATCTGTTTCTGTGAGTGATTTCTTTTGCTTAAATAAAACGTTTGTGTCCAAAAGGAGACCATTGTCTCTGTTGGTCGTTTGTGTTGTGAAAGTGCCATCAAGACTCGTGTCCTAGCTCTCTCTCTTTCTTTCGCTCCCCATCCCTCTCCCCACGTGTAGGGTAGGAAACTGGACAAAGTCTGGTTAACCTCCCTGCCTTTCTTTCCTCCATTCTCTCTCTCTTGTGTTGGCTACCAGAAAAATCGCGAAATTTTGGCTGACAGAACAACAAAAAACACCGATTTGTTTCCGGTTTCCCTCCTTAAAGATAACACCCGATTTTTACCCCTCGACCCGTAAACAACACAGAGCCGGAAATCAACGGATCCTGATCATTATTCGCAACACTCTTTGCCGTTGCCGTGACTCAGTGGCCATGGCGTTCTTCTCTTGAGCATAAGGTTGCGGGTTCGATTTCCAGCGGAGGCAGCCGCATCGCAATTGCAGCTGTATATATATATATATATATATATATATATATATATATATATATTGCACTCATATTCGATGGCGGCTGTATTCATATTTTGGTGCATATCGAAGAACCCCAGGGGCTCCTCTTATCCGACGGCATCCACTTACGCGACTTCCTTCATAGTCCGGCCTTGAATACGGACGCTACACTAAATCTGAAACTCAACGGAAGCTTCGAGTAAAGGTAGGATCCATTCTCCGATCAACATTTTCTAGACAGAACAAGGAGGCCATCATGTGCTTTGCGGATTTAAAAAAAATATTATTGATGGCAAAGCGTCAGATGGCTCATTGAGCGAAAAAGGCGGCGTCTCGCGTCTATAGCAGCGAAACAGCCCCTAAATTCTCATTGGCTGCGACGCCACGTCACGAGCACACCTCGATGCAGCAGAGCGGGCGAAAGGGCGCACCTGTCGCGCTTTATCGCGCCAGGTGTTGCGTGAGGGGAGAGGGCATCGACGCGACACCACGTCACCCTCGCTCTCGGAAGCCTGCGTTATCCGCGTATTCCTTGTCCGCGCAAGCTCTCGGCAGCGTTGTAACTCCTTTTTGGTAAGGCCATATCAAGACGCGCCAAGCTTCTGAACACGCAGGCTTGCCCGCGAGGAGTTCATAACTCGAAGGACTGCTCAGCGGCGTTCAACTGGACATGAATGCTTTTGCATTCACAACTCATAAGTGCTTAGGAGTACTCGGATTTTCTTTCCTTTTTCTATGACCTACTTAGTCTCAAATTACAGACAGCATGCATACGTTCGAACTATATTTTCCTTTTACCTCGTCCTTAAGCGTGACATTGTCTTATTTTACTTCCTATGTCCGTCGGTAGTTCTGTCAAAAAAATTTATTTAAGATAATTTTCATCCCACACAACGACTAAGCCCATACATTAGTGAAAGAGAGTAGCAAGTAGCAACTGTTTCCAGCCCCTCCACCTGATCCCCCACCCGAAACTATAGTCTGCCCCCTTTATTTCTTTTTTTCTTTCTTTCTTGCTTGCTTGTTTTACTTCGTGTCTTTATCTCCCCATAATGTCAGCGAAGCTTTATTTATTATTATTACTTTTTTTGAAACCTACGTTCGGGAAATATATACAGGTGTCTACCGATCTCATCTGAAGCCGTTAAATGCTGCTCATGACAGACACATAGAAGGAAATATGGACGATTGCTGACGCGAGAAGTTGGACAGACAATACCAACGACCATCGATCCGGCCCTCCAGAAAAACATAGCCTTTGAACTTTTCCTGTCGCCAGACACAGCTCCCTTCTCCTGGTCGTCCTTCTTGCATTCATGACGCCATCACGTGTGCGCATACGAAATGATGTGGGTGGCTGTCTTGGTAAATAATACGTCTATTTGATCGGACTTCGTAAAGATAAAGCCCGGGCGTTTCTGATCCGATTCGATCTATGTTACCGCTGTACGATATAGTTTTGCTAAGTCCACTGCCGCCGCATTTCGCTTAAGATTTGAACATAACTTCAATTAGATTTAGACGAAGCTGTACATACTGCGTTTTCTGTGCAAATACATTGTGCCGAAGGCCATGCTGTTTCGCGTACGTATTTTTTCCGCATTTTTTCTTCTTTTTTCTGTATGAACTTCGAGGAAAATGTGTATCACCTCTTGTACTTTAGCAACCGTATTCATGTAAACTTCGTAAATATGTACTCCGACTGCGATATATATTGTGATGTCAATGTCCTTTCATCCCCTCTCCCCCCACTTTAGTGAACCAACACGCCTTTGGTGCACTCAAGATTAATAAGGTCAAATAAAATCTACTATGACGAAGAGGCGTTTGCCTAACGGCGTTAACTCCTCCCTCTAGCATAGCATACTAAGCCTATAGTACTGCTATTCTGTGGACACGCAGGTACTCAAGAACATTTCACTGTTGCGCATACAGTGCCCAGCGCGTATCGACTAGCGGGATTTCCTTTATTGACACTTTTATGGTACACGTTAGAAAAATGAGTTCTGGAGCAAGAAGGAAGAAATGGCCATTAAAGTGCAAGATATCCTACGCCATTTAGAGGTCGGCATAGTTGGCGTGTTTAAATACTATTTTCTGTTCAAAACATTCGCAGACGTTAACAATCTTACCCCCAACATTCTTACCACTGCGGATTCTGTCATCTGTGAGATAAATGTGGGGCTGGTGGTTCTGTAATTTGTACTTGTGAAATAATTTGTGTTCTGTTGCAGACTTGCTTCCATGTTCTGAAATGTTTCATGTAAAAACCAGCCTTCACTTTAACGCACATATTTTTATCATTCTGGACAAGCCATCAGCGTCAATCCGAAAAGACGTTTCTATCGCGGTGAACAAATAGAGAAGGAGAGATCCACGAATAATACGTAAAAAAATACTTGTGATAATAGCACGATCCGATTGGTCGCCGTGTGCAGTACGTCGTGGTGTATGCCTCAAAAAATGACGGCATTATTTAGATGGTTAAACGCTTTGAAATAAAGCTGCAAGATATTTCTCGTCGTTTATTGCAGCAGTTTTTACAGTGTATGCAGTTACCTTATCGCACATTTTGCAAGGTAAATATACCTGGTGGCGAAGCTTCCATAGAAGCCCATACGTTCAAAACATGGCGGTTCATCGGCGGTTCGTGGGGCTTAGCGCCATCTGTGTGAGGAGGTAACTCTTCCCGCGGAAGAAAAAATAATGTGACGCCATATCCGTTATACACAGTAGTGACGTCATTTTGTTCTCAAAGGCGCGAAATTTGTTTTCAGAGGCCTGCCATTAGAGCTGTACAGGGTGTTTCATTTTAGCTGCACCAAATTTTTAAAAATTGCCTGTGGCAGATAGCACAATTATAATCATTGATCTAAACTACTCGATGAGGCGGCCATTACTTCCACGAGAAATAAAAACGGCTAATTGAATAATTAACTTAATTACGCTAGTTAACTTTTTAATTAATGATTTTACGGCACATATTTCAATCAACGAATTATAGCCACTGAGTTCGCAAGGCGTATCCACTTGGAACGAATTCTCAGGACTGAAACAGTTTCGAGATATTAATTTTTAACGTGTCCGACGAAATGTATGGCATTCCAGTGAACTTTTTTAGGAAAACGCTGTTTTATGCATCGAAGCACAAAGTTAACTGGAACGCCCTTGCATTTCGTTGGACACTTTGAAAATTTATATCTGAAAACTGGTTCAGTCCTGAGAATTCGTTCCAAGTGGATACGCCTTGCGAACTCAGCGGCTATAATTCGAAGATTGAAAGATGTGCCGTAAAATAATTAATCAAAAGTTAATTAGCGTAAATATGTTAATTATTCAAATAGGCGTTTTGATTACTCGTGGAAGTAATGGCCGCCTCTTCGAGTAGTTTAGATCAAGGATTATAATTGTGCTATCTGCCACAGGCAATTCTTAAAAACTTGGTGCAGCTAAAATGAAACACCCTGTATATTCAAATTCACCGCCATTCGACTTGATGGGCGTTCCAAGCTTTCAGCGCGGAATGCGATGCAGGAAAAGGTCTGCCGTAGGGGTGTCGAAGTCGCATCCCTGCAGAGAACGTACTTTGTTTGGAGGCCGACGAACGATTTGGGCGTATAGAGTGCTCGTCCTTTCGTCGGACGCCAAGCCCGTCGGCCAGCGCTGTCGCACGAAAACAACTAAATTAAACAATTATCTGGCGGTTTCAGCTTACTGCTTTTGCCTGAACAGGTTAAGAAAGAATGAAACTACCCGCGTTACCAAATTTAGATAAACGTCGGCAAGCAAAACAACACAACATGTGAGGGGGGCGTATTGTAACAGGTGAACTTTACGAGCGCGCCTTTCTGCACACTTCAAGAGCTGCATTGCATTGCAAGTGATAGCGGCGTGAACGCCCTCCGCTATCGGTGGGCGCTGAAAAAGGGTATTTATTGATAATGATCCAGTAAAATAGAGTTGTCTCTTATTTCTCTCCATGCGTATATAAAATCGATTAGCAATTTTATTTTGGTTGAATGAATCTAACTGTGTCTCGCTTTAATTAAAAAACGCTTTTTTCCCCAACGTTTCTTCATTCCCGACACATAGTGGCGCTCCTATAGTCGCGCTTCAATCGCGGCTCCCATAACCACCCTTGCTGCAGTCGGTGACAATTCGTGTTGAACCCCTTTTCGCCAGAAGCATCACGACCTATGTGGATCAACCTTGCATTTTTCCTTAACTTGTACAGCCCCAAAAGGACTCACAGGACCGTGAAAAAAAAATAAAGAAAAATGCTCAGTCTGTTGCACTATAGGCTCAATCAAGCTAAACAAACTGTTACGAGTCAGCCGAATTTCACTGTCGTGCAAAACACCCTTTGACGCGTTAACGGGAAAGAGGCAACCGTTTTAGTGGGGCCTCACGCGCGCCACCCGTTGAGCGCAGTGTAGTAGAACCAAAGAAAAAGAAAAGTTGTACAGGACAATGCCCCGTCGTGTTTACAGCGCTCGAGGACAGGGCGATTAGAGAACACCTGTACGCTTTGTACACTACTTGAGCACGCGCGCGCACGCGCTAGACGTCATAATCACCGGCGGCCATCTTTGGGAGAGTGGTGGGTATTAGTGAAAAAAACAAAAAAAGCCCGTTGAACACGCCCGCTACAACGGTGCCCAAAGAGGCCAACGGACAGAGCGTCGTTAAAAGTAAGGAGATGTAAAGGGAAAGGGCAGTCAATTACGTCACGCGTCCGTTGAACTGCACGCGACCCGCGTCCTCGCGTTACCGGCGCTCAACCTCGCGGCGGGCAGAGCCACGGCATAGAGAAAGTCCTGCGCTTCGAACGCAAAAGGAAGAGGACGCGTCCGACGTGGCTAGTACACGCTCGCGTGCTCGAAACGTCGCTTGCTTAATCGCGCTTAGCGTGCACTCCACTCAGAAAAAAAAAAGGAGAAACGACAGCGACCGTAATCCTCATGCACGACGCGCGTTTCTCCGCAGATTTCCTCTCGAATCACTGGCCGTATGCAACGCGAACAAATAAGTATAAGGGAATGGCGCACAAAAAAGCAAACAGGGAACCCGGGCTACCACGCAACGCCAGCACGCACGGCTAGATGGTCGGACCGCATTGCTTTTGTTCGGCCGGCGCGCTACAAATCCGGACGCACGAAACGAGGCCGCATCTCTCGCGCTTCTGAAAACATGGCTTGTGATTAAGCGTTCATCGCGACGCAATTTTTGTTTTGTTTGTCTTTTTCCTCTCTCTTATTTCTATCTCTCTCTTTTTTTTTCTCCCCCTTCTACGCGTTTCTCGTCTTCCCTGACGCGGGCGCTTTTTTGTGCTCCAAAAATTCAGGATGTCCGGAGGTCTCGCCCATCAGTCGTGTCGCTATTGTCACTCTCGACAAATGCCTTTTACCGTCGCGGCGCGATTCAAGCGAGCGTGACAGCCTTCCAGTTGTTGCGGCGCAAAATTGCCTCCGCCGGTTACCCTTTCTCCCACTTGTTCGTCGTTTTTGTCCAGTAAAGACAAGCCTCTATTCTTTTGTTTTCTTTAACGCCGTGTGCGGGCTACGAATGGGCGCAGGCCGAACAGCTGCAAGATTCTCAGGGCTCCTTGCACGGCGGTCAGAAGAATTGCTACACAGAGGCAAGACGCGAAACTCTGCGCGCATGTTGATCGTCAAGATGCGATGGGCGTTCGGCACGCACGTGTTTAAAGACTTTTTTTTCAGGAGGTGCATATATATAAAGCCTTCGACTCTCGCCGAGCTTTCTAGATGACCGCTAGTAGGCGATTTATTCGGTTGATGCATCTGCGGTCTTTGCGGCGGTGGTTAGTTGCAGGGGAGGGCACATTGAAACTCACGGCGCCCATCGCGAGCAACGCTCCTGTGCTGCGGGAACAATGACCCGTCACAGTATGCCGGGTGCGTGAGACGATAAGAGAGAGAAGGATTCGAGCGGGTTAGTGAGGGAAGGGTGGCTCGCACCGGCGCACACCGAAGGCGAAGACGCGCGCGCGCTGCGGACCGCATCGGCGTAGGTTTTATTCCTCACCGGTGCGCGCAGCCGGTTCGCCACGGCGGCCGTGGCAATCGCTGCGACGAGAGACAGGCGTCGCCGCTGGCGGCCGCCGACAACGGTCACTGTTATCTCCACTATAACCTCCCAGTAGTGATGCCGTAGAGTGGAGAAAGAATGAGTTTAATGAAAGCTGAAGGGCTAGATGCTTCAGACGGGGTGTTTGACTTTACACGAAGATGACAGGAAACTTTGTAGTAATGGTTGTTCGAGATAGTTGAGCTTAATTTTAAATGATCTGCCACGGGTGTAATGAACACGTGTGTTACCCGCAGCGATGGCTCACTGGCTGTGGCGTTCTACTGCTAAGCACCGAGGTCGCGCGTTAGATATCCGACCGAGAATCCGCTATGCGCGGGGTGGAATGTAAGGACGCTCTTGTAGCGGGGCTTCTTTTTCGCACACGTCAATGAACCCCAGATCGGCGAAATTATTCTGGAGCACCCCCCCCCCCCCCCACTTCACTGCACGGCCTCTCCGGCAGCGCATGATTTGTTTTGGAACGTTAGAACCCCATAAATTAACTTAACTATAACGTTTATCATCATCATTACCATGCTTTCATGGCAGAAGAAGTCGCGAGGAAAGTGCACAATACATATCTCTCCCCTCCCAGGATTCGAACTCGTTGTGCCGTAATATCGTCGTCGTTCTCGTGATGGCGCCGTCGTTGTGATCGTGTCTTCATCCGGGTTGTCGTAGCCAACGGGGCCTTGTCATCGCCCTCACCAGTATCATGTCGACGCCAGCTACACTGCCATACTGATCACGCAGATCAGACAGTGCTGCGTGCGACGTCTGCGGTGGCGAAGAGAACGTCGAACATTTGTTGTGCCACTGTCATCGATATCAGTCGGAAAGACAAACATTATCTATCGCATTGCGATGACCGGACGATCGGCCGTTGTCGGTGCAGGTGCTACTGGAAGACCGTCCCCATCGATCGTCGGCCCACAAAGCTGTGAAGGCACTTTTGTATTTCTTGAGGGCGGCTGGCCTATGTGAACGCCTTTTACTTGCTAAGGCTCTCCGCGTGCGTGCGCGAGCTCACCGTGTCCTACCCCCACCCTCCTCTCTCTATGTCATCTTTGTATTCCCTCTTTCCCGTCCCCCATAGTAGGGTAGCCAGCCAGGCGCATTTCTGGTTAACATCCCGGCCTTCTCTCTCTTTTCTCCTCCTCCTGAATGGCACATCGTTGCTTTTCTCAGAGATGCTGCACCTCTCGAGTCTTCTGCAATTCTAGACGTACCTCATAAAAAACTGACTGTGTGGAATGCCGTAGCGAAGAGGCACAGTCTGACGAACGATCCGCTTTGAGACGGGGTTAGTTGGTGTTCCATCATGTTGCACAGGGCGGAACCAGACGAAAAAAGCAAACGAGGGACAAAGACGAGCGCTGACTTGCACCAATTTTTTTTTCCAAAGCAACTCGCTTCAGAAAACTGTTTCGAAAACATGAGTGCTTCTCGGGAGGGTTGCTTCACAGGATTCGGGGATCAACTAAGCCCTGGTTTGAAGTACATTTATCTGTTTTTTTTCGGTCATCAGACGGAAGCAGTTCCTTCTTGCGAAGGCAGTCTACAAGCACTCGACGCGTTTACGAGGCTCCAGTTCTTCCTGTGACCCCGGTTGAAGGGAGACAGCTAACTCGTTGAAGCAGGGGCGTAGGGCGTCTTTCAATTTTCTTAAAAGGCTGCGGGTCACGAGGAGGCAGACATCGTAAAAGAATTTTGCTCTAACGAAACAACCGGAACATCCAGTCCCGAGTAGACCTGCAACGAAGCGAAATATATTCTTTGCGCTCTATCTCGGGAGCGATTTTGTAGCAAAGCGCTTGCTTCGTTCGTAGAACACCGCTTTCGCAAACGAGCATGCATTGCACCCGCATCATCTCTGCGGGCAGTCTCGCCAGCCGCAACGACGTCAAACGCGGTTGGGCGTGCACCAAGTGTCGTATATCACGCCACCGAACTAGAACCGAGCCATTCCGCCCCTGCGTCGTATTAAGTGGAGCTCTGCACTTGCAAAATCATTGCCATAGAAATTGACAAACATCATCAGTTTTGTTTCTGTGGGTTTTCTTCGAAAGCAGAAATCAATACGAAATGAACACATACCTTTATATCAGCCGTTTGTAAGCTATAACCACGGCGCCTACGTGACCTCGACTTTGTGGAGGGAACCAGGTGTATATCGATGAGTACATTTTTGTCCCAGTTCCTACCGTATATGGGCATGCACAGCACGGTGATGGCCTATGGGCTCTTTCGGTTGACCAAAAACATGTTTTTCCACCTCAAAAACGCAAGAAAAACTTAATGGCAGAATAGGTATACCACGCGGCAAGCCTTAATCAGCGCGAGGAATGCAGAAATGCGCTGATCCTACGGGGAAGATCAACAAAATTACAACGACATTTGTTGAGACCAAAAAATAGCATCCTTCAAACAACGACAGCGTCCATTCAAGAAGTATTTCTTGTTTAACTTTTTTCCCTCCGTTTTTCTGGTACTGACGGTCATCAGCTGTCCAACAGGTGGGAACGTAAGGGGGACGAAGGAACAGATAACCGGGGTTCTCTGCACGCCTTGTATATTATATACCGTGTGCCCCAGGTAACGTTATCCAAGCTGTTCAAAGAAGAAAAAAAAAGATGAGAAAATCCAGGTGCAAGATGCGATTACAAGACCTAAGGTGTTCGGTGGGCAGACATCTGAATACCGAATACCGTAGGTCTTAAAATCGTATCTGGCACCGTGCTTTATAAATCTTTATTTTCTTTGAACAGCTTGGCTAATGTTAGCTGGAACACGCTAGGTATATGCTGGGGTAACAGCCCACCCAAAGCGTCACCGCGTCATCTTCCCCAGCGAAGCGTAACGACTTGCGGGAGAAGAACTGCTAGAACAGCACAGCTTTCTGCACTATCTGGAGTCATTCTCTGCTTTTCTGCGACACGCGGTAGTTTTCGCGCCTTGGGTCTATAACACAGGCTACATATTTTTTTTTATGCGCCGTCAAGAGAGGGATGCGATGACCGAGGCCGCCGTCTTCTATGAACGTTCCTGCTGGTATGGAATGTGCGACATCAAACGCGGCAGCTCATGCTCATATATCATACCAGTCTCACGTTCAGTGCATTTTCTGCGGCAACTTGCTGAAGTGGCCAATCAAGGAGATAGTTTGATGAGCTGAGAAAATATGTTAAGATCCCATTAAATATATGAGGGCTGAAATTTCCTATGCGGACTTGCGAGCAAATGGGAGAGAGCATATTTTAAGGCGTGATATAGCGAGTAATTGTTAAGAAAAGATCATCTGCAGCGTCTGTACATGAAAAACAACATTTTGCTCGGTTCACTGTGGTAGAATTACCAATGGAGACATGTTAAACAGAACACACGAAAATATGGCAGAAGGCAAAAAGATGTATGAAAACCGCGTTTAGCAAATAAGGGTCAGGTTGCTTTTCAAACTACAAGGGTCCGATTTACCAACGCGTTAGGTCCGTAAGTGCTCTTAATTGCGATTGGCCGGTCATCTTCGCTAATATGTCCGGCATCAAGATTGACTGAAGTTTGCTCTTGCGAAAAATTCTAGCGTAACAGCTGTTTGGGAATACGGCCCCAGATTTCCTGTGACTATAGAGCAATACGAAATCCCCGAATGCAACTTCTTGCGTGAACCATAGGAGAGCGTACATACTCCGAAATAAGGGACATTAGATCGGAGCTTGTCCTCGCCGAGGAGCGTGCCCAAAATTAGGGTCAGCTATTCCTAATGCTCCCACGTGTCACTGGACACCGAGTCATATTGGCGCCGGAGGGAATGAGATTGTGGGCGCCTTAAGCGCGAAGAAGCACTCTTGCTCACCCCCTGATACCTCGCCCCGCTTCCGTTGCAGCCCGATCGGCAGAAGAATGTCGGCGCAGTCGGTGCTCACCTGCAGCTGAGACTGCATAGACAGCTTGCTCTGCAAGCGCTTCTGCACGAATGTCATGGCTACATCCCTCTATGGGCTTCAGCACCGGGAACGTGCGGCACTCTACTGCCGTCTGTGCACCGACACGGCAGTCACGCCAGCGTTCAAAGCCCAATACCCGGACAAGCCGCTGAACCGAACCTGTGGCACTTGCAACGCGGGTGAACTTGCCCCAGCGAATCATCTGCTACGGACATTCCCCAGCCTATGCGCACTACAAAAAAATCTGCCTTGCTTGGCTATAGAGCTCAGTTGTTACGCTCAACGACTGGATCCTTCAAAACCGGGAATCCAGCCCACCGGAAAGCCATGTACGAAATAGTGCTGCTGTAGCTCCCCGCTTCCCTTGTTGAGGAGCTAAGCAATCAACCCAATCTAGGCATCCGCTGGAAACACCAAAAGGTTTCATTTGATTTATTTTTAATAGACATTTTTTCGTCCCTCTCGTATATTGTCTCGTTCAGGGTAGCGCGCACCGCGGGCGCAGCCATTGCCTCGCGAGGCAACGCTGCTGTTAGCTCTCACACTTCGTCGATGGTCGAGTAATTAACGCCTGTGTCCTCGCCCTGAAACAATCGATCACTGTTACGTACATTGATTGTCGAGACACTGCTCCTTTGTGACATTCTACAGGGAACACTAAATTAAGACATGGACATCACGCTGTCGCATGATTCATTTTTCTTCATTTTAGAAATTTCATTGTCCTGGCTCACGCTATGAACATGTTTCTTTGTTTCTATATTTTCTGGCGGAGCTGAAAGTGCTATATAGGCGTGCTGAAAGACTAACATGTACCAGATCATTATTACGGGAGTCTGAAACCTACGTAGGGAGTTTTTGTATGCGGCTCATTAGGCAGCCGCAATACTTGAGAGCCTGCGATGTGGGTGGGTATGCAGGACTGATTTTTAGGTATCTGCTACATTAAGGCTATGACTTGAATTGCGCTTTTTGTTGTTCGCATGTGCGGCCTTTCATCTAATAAATAGTTTATTTTTTTAAAAAGCTACGCTAGGGCATGGTTGGATGGAGCGTCATTTTTTTTAACTAAAAGCCCGATTGAGGAATAATTGGTTTCCGCAATAATGTGTACTTCCTGTTGCGCTGATGTGACGGTGTAATAATATAATCATCGAGGAGATAGTGCAGTGGCGTTGCAGTAAGGCTGGAAAGGCGCTGTAAGCTATCGCAGCAAGAGTGTGTGTACATTCTTACAGTACGCATAGACTTGTGCGAGTTAGACAACCGCATTAGCAAGGTGGTGCGTTGCGCGAGTTGGTGCACAGCTAAACAAATGAGTTGTGGCGCCAGGAAAAGAAGAAGAAAAACCAAGGGGAGTTGGAAGACTAGTTGAAAGTTTGGCGCGCTATCCTGTCTCCCCTTGGTTTTCCTTTTTCTTTTCCTCGCGCCACAACTCATTTGTTTAGACAACCGCAGGGACGTCTTCGAAGATTAGCGTGAAAATTTGAGTTGTCGACGAGTTGTTCACTGAGGTGACGCTAAACGCGAGACGTCGGTTTGCGTGATCGTCAACGCTGTGTCGTAAGCTCGCGCTGCGAGCAAGGTATCTTTAACGGCACGACATTGCTAGCTGTCAAATCTCTACTTCTTAAAGATAGAGGGTAAATTCAAACAGCCTTTATTGCTGGCGCTGTCTTAGAAAGAAGGAATGCAGAGATTGAAAAATAATAATAATGTGGCTCTTTATGACGCGATCGTGAAAATGGGTTGTTCGTCACCTAACTTTCCAATGGAGCTTTGAACAGAGATGCAGCAGACGCAGTAGGCCGAAAAGATCCTTAATTACGTGCACTTTGCCTTTTACTTTCCCTCTTACGTTACATTTTTCTGCAACTGTTGCCTGGGTCACGTAAGTTTTATGCAGGCGTCATTGGCAAACGTGAATGTGATTTGAAGAGTGATTGAAACGCGTAGTTTGGTGAGTCACGAAACTGTAAACCTCCCGTTTCAACTTGTCTGTCGTCTTGCGACGTTCATTTGTTCTTATTTCTAAATCAATTGAGAGCTAAAATTGAAGTTTCTTGACAGTTAGTTACCGAAATTTGCTTTATTTACATTGGTCGAGCTGTTACCTAATAAGGGGGTCACAGCGCGTCAGATGTACACGTGAAGCAGAGACCAAGGAGGAGACACTTGAACGTATAAGCATGGCGCTGTGACAGCAGCGTGCGATGCGACCAAGGTGCGCCTCGCTTACGCTCGAGTCTCCGATGTCAGCGCAGCCACGACACGCGAGGCTGCATAACACGCAACCCGCGTGTCAAAGGTCAGCGTCATCTGCACCTTGTGTGGGTCACGGAAGAAAAAAAATCTGTCAAATGAAGACGGTACTGGGGGAGCGTCGCGCCAGCAGTTCCTTGCGCAGTGCTCCCCAAGGGCCGCGCGCATTACGTAGGTAAGAACAAACGAAGCGTGCGCCGCGTTTCTCGGAGCGACCGACCCTTCGCAGTGAAGCAATCCCCCGAACCGCCGTCGTGTAAAAAAGCGCGCCACCATTGGGCCAGCTTAGCTTCCGATTTTTGGGTCGCCGCGAGCCTGACGACGTCGGATGTCAAGATGGGGCGAGACGCACGGCGTCCCTTTGCTCGCGTCTGCGCGTTGAAAGAGGACCGACCCACTGCGATCGGAAGAGGTCTGCCCGAAGCTTGTCCGAGGGCGTTGCATCTTCTGCGTGCCGTGTAATTCTAGTCTACACCTCGCCGCGACCCCTCCGAATGTCGGGGTGGGCGATATGTACTCCCCGCTGTCCTTTGTCGGCTTCTCGGAGGAGCAAACGGGGCGCGCAAGCGGCGTAATCTGACAGCGAAGACGGCGGCTCCGCCGCGATTTCGAGCGCCGCTCGAGTCGACATTACAATAGCTGTCATGTACGCGCGACATACGGAGACGCGCTTGGACGTCGCGGTGTCAAAGGTCGTTGTTCCCTGCGGCTGGCTGCTGAGGGCGCGGGTCAAAGCGCCGTCTTGCAAGGCCTGCCATCGCTACTGAGAAGTCACGTAACGGATTCCAGCTCGTCCCATCGTTGAATCTTGTTTTGTCGCATTGGCATGAGATAAGACACGGTGGATAACTTCGATATCAGCGCGTGTATCGCGACCGTGGTGAACTGTGTGAAGGCACTAATCATTGATAGTTTGCTTTCTCGCCAACGACAGACGTGTCTTTCTTTGAATGAGCAAGGGGGTCATAATAAGTTATACAAATGAAATGAACTCGTCAACAAATTCTGTTCTCGCATATTTTGCGCACACAAACCTTCTCTAACTGTACTGAATGAAGTTCTAGCCACAGCTTAAGGGCCCTTGGCCATGCGCGCAAGCGACGTTAACAATGTGGAGTGTTTATGTGAACACCTTCTTTTCTTTGTTTTTCCTTAAGTTGTTTTTTTCGATGATGCAATTGGTATATAAATGTACAGTTATCTTGCACATTGTAGCACGGTATATCAGTCCATAAATTGTAAATCTCGCCAAAACGTCGACGTACGCACGCGGACAAGGTGCAATAACTTTGATAGGAGGGCATCCGGAAGACATTCGTCGTGAGGTATAGAAGAATATTTAAGTGTTATTAAAAAACTACGCGATTACAAGCCACATGAATCGGCAGGAGTACTGGATGATATGTCCTATGCATTTGTGAAAAACTCAGTCGAAGATAAATTGCGTTGCAGTTGGACTTTAGGTGCATTTTTGATAAGCGCTGCTCGGCTGAGAACTTGCGCATGCGTGAGCGTACGCTCTTAATGCTGTGCTTACATCAATCGGTACACATGTACCCAGCGGTCATCTAGATGCACTGCTTTCTCTTATTGTTTTTCGGATTCTTGTATTAAGTATATATATATATATATATATATATATATATATATATATATATATATCATCGTCATAATTATCAGCCTATATTTTATGTCCACTCCATGGCCTCTCCCTGCGATCTCCAATTACCCCTGTCTGGCGCTAGCGTATTCCAACTTGCGCCTTTCTTATCTTTCTTTTCTCTGCCGCGTAGCAGGTCTGACCACCGCCTTGGTCAGGTGCTCCACAGCCACTGGGGACTGAGGGCCATGGGTGAATTGTCGAATCATGAGGGAGGTAGTGTCCGAATACTATATATATATATATATATATATATATATTCAAAAAAGGAAAAAAAGACGAACGTTTATGGCATATTTAGGCAGTAAATATGCCATAAACGTTCGTCTTTTTTTTTCCTTTTTTGAGTATACCTTCGGGTCTGGCGCGAAACCCTTCATCTTGTATGCATTTATATATATATATATATATATATATATGCATCAGCAAATCGAAATGCTGCAGTTCACACTATAGATTCAGAAATACCCTCGACAAATGTAACACGGAACGCTTAATGCTGGCGAACTCTGCTGCTAAGGTGTTCTGCGTAACGAAGCGGTCGCTCTACAGCGGTTGCACGAGGCATGCATGGTCGAGCATCGCGGTAACGTGACCCTGCCGGCATATCGTGACTGCTGCTCGCCATGCTTCTTTTTAACAGTTTTGTTTAGTATTTCCCTCGTGCAGTGAACATCGGGGCGCGCATTTTCCCCTCCGCTGCGCTCGAGTAATTGCGCAATGACGAAACTAGGGCATGGGACCCAACGAAACGTCAGTCACAACTGCCTGCCATGCCTTTCGTCAAGGGACGAGGTCTCCGTTTTGCTTTCTTTTCCACGCGGAGGAGTGAAGAGGCCGCCAAGAAGTAAACTTTGAGATAGTGACTTGCAGCTGCAGGGCGTTATACGCAGGCCACGCATGTAATGTGCAGAGCAGATAACCGGTGGACCATCTGAGTTACCGAATCGGTGCCAAGGGAAGAGAAGCGCAGTCGAGGACAGCCGAAACCTAGATGGGATGATATAGTTAGGAAATTTGCAGGCGCAAGTTGGAATCAGCTAGCGCAAGACAGGGGTAATTGGAGATCGCAGGGAGAGGCCTTCGTCCTGCAGTGAACACAAATATGGACTGATGATGAGCGCAATAATGGTGATGGTGTTGTCCATGGAGTATACTCTGAGAAATTTTGTAAAGCCAGGGTGCTCGCTCTGCTGACAACACCTTAATTCGCCCGAGAGCATGCATGCACACGGCAGAATAACAGCTACATCACCGTGTATTTCATGACCCGGGCGTCATTGCCGCATTACATGGAGTCCCACACGCTGAACAAAAAATATTCGCAGTATAGGCCAAATGAAAACAAAAAGATGAAAAATAACAGCAATAAGTATTGTAGTACTGCGTGCAGTCACACGGCAGTACAGTATACCTCGTAGTATATCAAAGTGCTCTGACCAGTGAATACTCAGCGTCCTGTATCCAATCTCTGATACTTATTTCAAATTTAGCCGTACTGTTCTCAAAGCTTGAATGCGTCGCTAAAATAATGTAGAAGGTGCTGGTAATACAGAAGCAGCGGCAAACCTACACCACCGGCGCCTGCGTTCATATTTATTTATTTATTTATTTATTTATTTATTTATTTATTTATTTATTTATTTATTTATTTATTTATATCTCAAGATCACAGTGAACGCGTTGTAGACGAATGGAAAAACATGGCTCGCATGTAACCTCACACAGCTTTTAACCACGATGAGCGACACTATAGAGTGTTCTGAAGAATGCTTTTGGAGACCCTTGAAGCGTCGAATAAAAGCTTGCGCACTGACAGTTATTCGTATATATAGGCTCTAATTCATAGTAGTAGGACCATTCGTAGAAGGTAAATAATTTGAAGTGAGCCAGTGGTCTAGATATGTGGACCGTTCTTCGGCGGTATATTTGTTGAGGCACAATCTAACCGGCGGTTATAGAAATTCAAGGTGGTTGAGTTTTCGCAAGTATGGTCAACTATTGTCGAAATTAAGAAAATTAAATGTGATAATTAGTTCGGTTGTACTCAACATCCAAAGTTGTAGATAGATGTAAAGCTCAAGAAGATTACCTGTCTGTTAACAACAAGATATGCGCTTCACGCATGCATTGGCTTAGCACGGCGAGTAACGGCGCAGTTTAGTTGTAGGTGGTGATAATATTGTACATAAATCATCACCACCACTGCGATGGCTGGGCCGGCAAACGATCGTCCAGAGCGTTGCTTTCCGCGCGAAATATGTCACCATGCATGAGTCGATCAGTCCAGTCTTCCGCTTAAATGTGAGAAGAATTCGCGACACTTCCTTGCGCGCTATCCGTGGTCCTCGTGAGAAAACTAACTGTTCTACCTATTCGTGGGGAAGCTTTCTTCTTCAATCATACTTTCAGAACAGATGCGTGCAGTCTTGTTGGTGGAATGTTTGGTACACACAATCGCTCAACGCCGCCTCAATAATCACACTGCCCTACCC
Source organism: Dermacentor silvarum (assembly GCF_013339745.2). Classification (NCBI taxonomy): domain Eukaryota; kingdom Metazoa; phylum Arthropoda; class Arachnida; order Ixodida; family Ixodidae; genus Dermacentor; species Dermacentor silvarum. Next base: position 330,982,022 of record NC_051154.1, on the reverse strand, counting down.
GCAGTCTACATAGAGTATGAAGTTTTACAAGGTACAATATTTTTAACGAAGGCCTAATACAGCACCACTGCCACACAGCTATTACTTACACGACTCACAAAGACTGGTTGTGCACTGCATACTCCGAACAGTGAAGAAGGCAAAATTCTGAGATTGCCCATGACATCCACCCAGTCACCTGTTGTGAATGAGTTCTCCCACACATATGCGAAGTGTGTTCATAAAGTTCGTATTGTCCCTACCACACATTGAGAACAGGAGTACACGGCAGTACGTCATTAAAATGAGAACACGGCTCTATAGTTTTAGCAGAATATAACAGTAGTGTTCTATATTGTAACGCAGGACACCGCTAGGATATAAAAAAAAATATTACACCGTCCATCGGGAAAGTCGGTTGAAGCACGAGCATTGATAGGCTTTCTGAATTTCAAGGGACAGAATGCCAAAGATATTCATGCCGAGCTGGTGGCGGTGTACGGTAACCGACTTTTCCGATGGACGCCGGCATTTTTGTTTTGATGCCCTAGCGGTGCTTCGCGCTACTCTACATAGAACATAAATTTTATATCGGCTGACGGGCTATATGATTCGCTGGCGATTGGCAGCTGATCTATGAACAACACCAAACTGAAAGAATATAAAGGAAGCAAGTTGTAAAAAGCGAAAGGCAGGGTAGGAAATAAACGAAAAAGCTGTCTTACCACTTCACCACCTGAGACACCGTGTACATGAAGTAGCAGCTTGACATCCATAGCCTACATATGTGACCGCACGACATGCTCGAACAATGACTTGGCGCAAACCACTGGGAAATAGGCACTTATGGCTTTTGATCTGCATGAAATGTTCAAGAGCCCCAACATGTTTAACTTCTACAAGGTATTGTTTAGCACAAAACACTCTTTTAGCACCCTGAAATTAATAAACGGGTGCACTAAGGGTCCTCTGGAAACAAATGCGCACATTTCCAAAATTTTCAAAGTAGGTAAGGGTGCAAAACGAGTGTTTCTGCATCTAATCAACCCTCTGGGGTGCTATTTTCCTGAGTGTGTATCGTGTACGCCTGTTCCGCCAACATTTGTGGTACCAATGATACGAACTTTGCGAACGCCCCGCGTTAACGCATGACACGCAGCCCCAGTGACCAAAGCTTTCCGGGTTCATCGACGGCGGCCTGAGCAGCTGTTCACGGCAGCCGGCTGTCGTCGAATCAGCACAAAGCGGCACAAACATAATCAGCGGAGTGATTAGAAGAAGAGGTCAGAACGACCCTTTTTTTAATCAATATGTATATCCTGGAATGAAATCCCGCGCATATATATGCCAAGTGGCCATGAAGTGTAGAAATCATGTTTCACTGTTTTCCACCTTGAAGTAGAATTTGTTCAATCTTTCTTTTCCTTTTTCTTTTCTCATTTGCAAGTTGGTGTTTGTGGTTTATCGTTTGTTTTCACTTGGTGCGTGTTCCTCTAGGCGTGAGTGTGGGCGGGTGTTGGGTGTGGATATCGCTTTATTTATATTTATTTTTATCGCACATTCCTCTTTTCACGCTAAGTGAAACACAGTTGCACGTTTCAGCATCACCAGTTCGATTCCAGTTGAGCTTAGCTGTCTAGCCATCGCAACGATGGATCGAGTCAGACCCACGCAGAAGCAGACAGGAATAGCACAAATAAGGCGAATTTGCGTAAAGGACGTGTATCTGCATCCAGGCTTATTTGGGATTTGCTTTTGCAACGTGCCTATGCTCTTTTCCCTGTGACACCAAAGGCAGTGTTTTCCGCATTATGGAGGTAAACTTCAGGATAAAGTATACGTAACGCGCAAAAATAGCGTGCTTCGCAACATTCCACTCATCGACAGCAACATTTACACATCCGGTTGCAGCAGTATAGTTGCACACGCGAGCCTGACATCTCCCGTGGTGGAAGCCCGTGGAATGACGTGCCTTGGCTCAGGAAGCGGTGCTCGGGTGGGGCTCCAACAACGTTTCTCCACTTTTAGCGGCACGAACGATAAGACGGAATTTACCCCGAGAACACGTACTCCGCAACGAAAGCGCCGACTATACGCCAAGGCTTCCCTGGCATCGACCAATCCCGCTTCCTTTCTTTGCATTTCCGCCTCGCTGAAGCCGCGCGTACCTGTGGAAACTAGAGCTCGCGCAAGCGAGGTTGCGTGCAAAACTGTCAAAAAAAAAAATTCGGGCACGCGAAGGAGCTCACGATTGGTCGAAACCTGTTCGCAAACAGCCAACGTGATCGCATATTGCTTTCCGCGATTTACTTTCGTATAGGCTTTATTTCCGGCAACGCTGCACGTATACCGTGTGTTTGTGTGTGTGAGAGAAAGAGCATTCATTAATTCCGACACGGATTAGCGCAGAAGTCGAGATGCCGCAAGATGCTGGGTGAGATAATTCAGATAAATGGTGTTTTACGAAGTTGGCTGTCAGGCAGTTTTTATTGCGCGGTGCGGAGCTGCCAGAAAAAAAGCAAATGTTCTGCTGTCGCGGAAATACGGGTCGCTGATACGGGACGTGACACGTGCCAGCTTGCGTTCAGTTGCAGAATGCTAAAGCGAATGCTTTGCACCATGCCCAGGCACCAGTGGTGAATGAAGATTATCAGAGCACGGTGCGTATTGAACGATGTTAACTAATTGTACGACGTGAACAAAACTATGTCCTGAGCAAGTCGCACTGTATTAGTTTTCACTGGTCAATAGTGCGCGGTGGAGAGTGGACGAAGGAGAAAGCGGCAAACATGGCCGTTCATTTGAGAAATATATCGATTTCTGCTTGCACAAAAGCTGCTGCTTGTAAAATGTGTTTTCTTTTTTTGTGTGTGCGTGTTTGTGTGAGTCTTCACATTTAGCCTTCAATTGAACGACACCATTCACTTTACGCCTATTTCTGCTGTTTTCTCGCCTCATTTCTTTCCAATGGTTATGAATGCACCTCAAGCAATGGTTCCGTCACTACTGCTGAATGCGTGGACGTGGTTGCGGTTACTTGCAACGCCACAAACATTTAGGAAGAGATATGCGTTCATGTATAGTATTTTAGGCGCACCTTAAAACCCCAGACGGTCAAATTTAACCCTGAGCCCATCACTACGGCATCTATCACAGAACTTTGGTAGCTTGTGAGGTTAACGCCAATCACTAAACCAGTCAAATAAAAGGAACGTGATACTTTTCGGAGCGATGCGTTCGGATCGTTATCTATAGTTTGCCTATCTTGTTTGTGTGGCTAGAATGGTCTGCAAGGTCATTATGATATATTTGTAATATTAGGCGATGAGCACTGTGCATCCTTCAATCGGGTAGTGATTTGTACAATGGCATTGCGCTTAAATTACGGGTGCTCTGCGCAAATGTATGCGAGAGAACTGCGCCAGCTTTTGCTTAACTGCTTCGCATTATGGCTGAAACAACAACGTTTTTTAATCTCTCTCTCTCTCACTCTCTCTTCCAAGTGTTTGTTAATCTTTACCCAAGTGTCCAAGCGTTCGTTCCTGTTTTTATATGAGCATACTTAGGTAAATATTGTCTTCCCAAGAGGTGAAACAATTTAGCCGGAGGCATGATGCTTCCTAACTCTCCGGTTAGTCTCGTTCAGACATGTACATGTTACAGATTAAAAAAAGGGAACACATTACCATTACAATTACTTCATTCAAAGTGGTAATTGATGTCAGGAACAAATTACTGCCCCCCCCCCGAAAGTAATTGATGCGTTACTAAAAGTAATCAATTACTTTTCCGTTACTTTACTCCCAACATTTATTAACATTACACAAATACAGTAAACATAGAACGAGCAGGCCTGGCCCTTTCAGTGCGTCCTATGCAGCCCTACACACGTCGTTCACCTTCATTAACAATCGCGTTTCAAAATTTTCGTTGGTCGTCTATCCTCGCTTTCGTGTGAAGAGATACGCATCCAACCTGAAATCTCGCTCGAAGTGCGCGCTGGAGGGAATGGCGGTGTTGACCTAAAGCGCACAATATTGTGGTTAGTGCAATGGCGCGACGCTCACGTCTTGGTCGAGCACAGTGCTTCATTGTTGCCGGGGCTCAGAGATAGCGCTCCCGGTAAAGCCAATGAAAAATTGATGACAACAATCGTTCGTGGATGATTTCTTGGCATCAACGTCCACAGTGGCCGTCGCTACCGAGCCGTACCATCGCCGGTTCATTTAGTCGACCAACGTCTGGTGGAGCCGTTACGACGAGGAAACAAGTACTGAGCGCACGAGTTCACCTGTCTGAACACGCGCATCCACCAGGCTACTGCATGGCACGACCGGAGGCGTTCTACTGTATTTACTGCCAAATTGAGGTGCTCGAAGCTGTGTCGCATGTTATAGGTCGTCTCGTCAATAAAGTGACTGGTTAAATGTAATTGCTTACTATAATGTAACAGAATTAAAGGGAGCATTAACGAATAAAAAGAGTAATCGATCAATTACAAAGCTACCAGCACTTTAGTTGGTTACAAGTATTTCATCGCATGCAATTCGTTGTATACAAGTCAGGACTCGTTAGACCCTAGTTAACCGTACCTATAAAGGCGTAAACCGGAACATCTCTTATTTCCTCAGCAATGAGATATGCGCAACGCAACGCCCACAGTAACGGTGCAAAATGGACGCGTTTCCAGTGTATCACTTTTGAAAAGCACAGACCTATAGAGAGAAGCGTTCCCCATGAACAGTGAGTGGTTCAAATCCTTTATAGAAAAAAAACGAGAATTGTATCGGATAGGTGTCAGCGAGGTTTATTGCACTTACTCGCTCACTGCTCCAGCAGTTCTCTGTGACTGCAAAATTGAAAGGAGGCTCCGTTAGCGCAATTATGCAGCTGGTGTTAACAAAGCTTCTCTCTCGCACCGTCACGAACACTTCCGTGACGCACGCGCTTTATGCCGCCCCAAGCGTGACGCACTGGTTGTGGGGAATGAAACGATGGAAAGGAGGAAGGGGTCTCGGATGGAGTTCTCTATGACAGGGGGTCGGGCGACTCAGCCGTCGTGTATGACTCACTCCCGGAGCACTTTGGCTTATAGAGAAGTGTACAGGGTCGCCGCTATAACGGTCTCCGCACCTTTGTTGCGAGCAACAATCCCATCAAGCGACTGACCGTCTTCCAGGTGGAAACTCTTGGTGGCTCTGCTGCTGCCGCGGGCAGCGGCGGCGCACAGAGCTTTGGAGGACTAAGGTTTGCGCGCACATGTTTGCGCACTTCACGTACTTGGGACATCGACTTATTTTTTCGGCTGCAGTTCCGCAGCGCGGAGTAAAAAAGGGCCATGAAGTTAACAAAACTATTAAGCAACGTTTTTATCTGTCTACCTAGTTTTCTCCATTGGCCGTGCAAACTAGAATTTAAGAGACGTCACTGAAGACTACCATAAAGTTGTTAGTTTGGACGTAAAAGACAAAATAAAGGGAGCCTGTACTTATTTTGTATTTTCGCACTGAAACCACAACTTCTTTGCGGAAACAACTGCTTACAGAAACTTCGTTCAGCGACAGGGTCCTGCCACCTACAAATTAAACGTAAATATAGCTGACAGCGGTTTGCTAGGATCGCGGTTCATTTGTTTGCGGTTATACCATGCGTACTGGCCTTTCCTATATATATATATATATATATATATATATATATATATATATACGTTCATCCACTAGTTCCCTAGCTCTCAAGTATGGTTTACAGGAAATTTTGATGGATCAGAGTCGAGGCCCAAATGGGCCAAAATTTCATACAGGTCATGTCCACTTGGAAGGAATATTGAGGATGCCAACAATTTTATGATATGAATTCCTAGCCTTTTAGACAAAATGCATTGGTGTTCGAGTAATTTTTGAGGTTAAATGCGCCAAACGTCGTTTTGTTAAAAAAGGAACTGTAACAACACTTAACATTAACCGCAAGTTAAACAGCGATTATCTCAAAACTGGTGCTAGTTTCAAAAATTTTCAAAACCTTATAAGTGAAATTGTGTTAGTAATTCACTTATGCATTTTAATTTCGAGTGTAAGTAATGTCCGGCTCTTCGAGTAATAAGTAAATTCTTGCTATATGCCCCAGGCGATCTTTAAAAATTGTGTGAACGCTAAAAAAATCATATTCTATAAGTGGGTTAGCAAATGACTGATCGATACAGATCTTACGCTTGCAACTCACTTGAATCGCACAAGCGACCGACTGCGTATATACGAGTACTTTCCAGACGCTTTCATAGTCGCACAATGTGCCGTGTGAAACGTTGGGGTGAACTGGAAGTTCTTAACTAACGTCTTACAAAGGCTACACAGAGGGTGCTTTTGCCAGTTAATGAATGTGTGAAGGACGCTATAGATGGCTTCGCTGCAAGGTTCGATGGTCGCTGGAGGAGCCCCTGTCGCAGATACGAATGTCGACTGTCTTTACTGCCACAGACATCGCTGCTGTCACTCGTGCTTCTCTGAACCAGCAGGGACTGGCGTGTCATTTGCAATGTCCGCCAGCCATATACTGTAAGTGAACGAAACGCACTCCTGCTCGAAGGGGCTTGCTAGCAACGAGCTCTCGAATAACGCTCGGCTATACTCTCCAGAAATGCCACCGAAGGCGATCGTACCAGTGGTATCTCTTGTGGTCCACCGCGAGCGCGTGCATTTAATTTAATCGCACTGCTTAGGACATGAAGAAAGGAGATAAGCCATTATGAGGACCGGCTGACTACCCTGTACTTAGGCAACGGGACAAACAAGACTGAATAGAAGAAATCACTGCATTAAAAATAATAAATGGGCGCAGAAGCGTGGCGAAGTTTGCAACGACCAATTAAGCCTATAAGGCAGTCCATACTACTAAAGCAACGCTATAGCGATTTTAACGTCCTCTGTGCGGACGACTGTCTAGATCACAGTCCCGGGTTTCTTCACCCAGAGAAGAGACGATTGTCCGAAATGCAATGACTGGAAACCCCGTATGTGACAGCATTTATTTTGAGGAGACAATAAAGCACCTGATACAGCTCACGGTGCTGTATTCAATGATCTGTAGGCCTCTTAGACACAAATGCATGCAATGAAGACACGGCTATTTGGAGCGCACTTTAAATTGAAGGGGCGTCTCATACTTCTTTATAAAAAAAGTTGTCAAATATTAAATATGATGACGTATTCGCTCTTGCAAAATTGCAGGGCAAGCACAGAACCCGATACTGCACAGAAGTCCGATACTGTAACCATTACGCCACGGGCGCATGCCTCGGCAGGCGGGACAGAACACCCTTAATAATTTCCCGCGTGCAAGCCACGGCGCATGAGACTGAGAGACTTATAATTCTGTAATGCTTCGCATTACATAGATGTCAACTACAGTTGAGACTGCCAATTTTTTTTAAATGTCTGCACGGTAGTAGCTTAAGCTGGATTCAAACGACTGGCGGGGTCGCTGCAGGATTCAGTTTGCAGACCAGTGTGACGTAGATCAGCTACAAGAAATCGCGTCGCTCGCAGCTTGTCTGCGCTTTGCTGGTAGGTGCATCCCCATTCATCTCATTTGCTGATGCTACACATAAAAAAAGGCTGCGAGATTATGGGCTGAAATTTCTACGTCATCTCACCCGCAAGAGTGAGAGCTTTGCACGTACTTCTCAGTTTACGTATCTTCCACGCCAGATGACTCCACACGATCCTTCAATGCGCAGTAAAGTGCCCAGTGGTCTTTTAAAGTTCTTTTTAAATATTTCTTCCTTATCTTTATACTACAAAAGGGAGCGGGCGAGTTAGACTGACAGCTGCAGTTAAACTGCAGCAGTCAGTTAAACTGCGTGAACCTACAGCAAAAGCCGCCACCTAATTTCTATGTGGGCGCGCTCATTAAAGACTCAAAGTGGAAAAACTTACACAGCGTCACGTAAGTGTGTCCACCCAGTCTCTTACATTAACTACTTCACAATATAAATCAGCACTTGGTTGCATGGGTTGCTGAACTGGGCAGATAAGTGCGCGTTGAAGGCGGATGGAACAACGCAGAAAAGGGGGTGAAGTGTACACGACAGACACTTTGCTCGGAAAACGTAAAATTCCATTTACCTCAACCCACTTCTGTCTCTGCACGCCATCACACATTCGATAAGCTGCGTACAGACAGCGCCTTTCCCGTCTTTTGCACTGTTCAATCCCACTTTATCAGCACTTGATTCTCAGTACACTGTCCACACATGGTAACGACAGGCATAGCCCGCTAAAGACCCTTACGCATGACCGTCCGAGTTCGTCTCAGTCTCTTCGTGAGAGCTCCCATTTACATAATCCATGAGTAACTAACCGAAACGATAACGTGTTCCAGATGGCACGTCGCACTTGTGTAAATGGTTAATTGCCGAGAGCGTGTCGTTGGGCCATCACAAGTATACCGGCAAATTTCCTCGTAGCAGGCAGTGTTCTAGGTCTTGCCCAACAAAGGGGGAGTCTCTCCAGTTTAACAATGCAGCTGTACGAGCTACTTGGTGAGACGTCATCAGGTTTTGAAACCGCGATGTGACAATATAGTAAAATTACGAGGACGCTACAAAGAATGCGAAGATCCGCCGTGGTGGCTTGGCGGCTATGGCGTTGCGCTAAGTGCGAGGTCGCGGGATCAAATCCCGCCTGCGGAGGCCAAATTTCGCTGGGGGCCAATTCTAAAAAAAAAAAAAAACTACCGTGTACCGTGCATTTGGTGCACGTTAAAGAACCCCAGGGGGTCAAGATTATTCCGGAGTCACCCACTACGGCGTGTCTCATATATCGATCATGGTTTTGGCACGAGAAACTGCACAATTGACTTGAAAAACGGGTAAAAATTTGGGAAAGACTCGAATTCTTGTAGGTATCAAACTTGAACGAAGTCATAGGGCAGAATATGCACGCACAGTCATCTGAGGCCTTTCTTATTTGGAGCAGCACGAATTCGTCCCCGTTTCAGAAGGGTGTGAAACGTCGACAGATTCGAAACTTCACCACGTTTTCAGAACTCCAAAACAATTTTCACCAGTCTCCAACACACATCCATACGCACACACACCATCAACAATTACAGAAATAATGACGCAAGATTTTGTTTGATACAAACAGTACGAACACATATTTATTCTCCACCATAGGAGAGAGAGGTAAGAAAGTTTAAACGCTAGAGTTTAGTTGACAGTGAGTACATCGCAGTATAACGTATACACATGTATATGCAAAACTATTTACACAGGAACAGCGCGCAGGCAGTTAGGAAGGATAAATCCGTCGCCGTGAAGATATGCGCCAACATAGAGGTCACGCCATCGCCGAGCAGTGCGCCAACACTAAACACGACGATTTGCTTTATATTAGAGTTGTCTGACAATGCACTGACCACGCAATGGTTGTCAGCTTTATCCTACACGAGTATCTAGACATGCTATGCATAATCGCATAAAAGCAGGAACAATTTAAGAGGAAGTATCGAGATGCTACCGACAATTTCACCAAAAGAATACAAACACTTGCATATCGCAGGAGAAAAACGCTTGCAGGGGACTGTATGGGGCTTTCTGGACAAAGGGTTTGAATTTACTGAAATTCCTAATTAACGCTTTTAAATGGCTAGATAAATGTACATAGCGATATGCCACGTAGTCAAGCAGACGTTTTCTAAAAGTGTAGGCTGTATTTTTTCCCCCTTAAGAAACTACATTGACAGCACACTGTTGAGACGAAGGGAAAAGAACTGCACTTTGCCTTTCGTCTCGCCAAGGGCTAAGTAAAATGCATTGATTTAACTATGTAACTTACGCCAAGTGGTAATTCCATACTTTCCGACTGGTTTTCTTTTTTTTCCAGACTGAAAGCAACTCTGCCCTCCTGCTTTTGTACTGTGGGCCACCCTTACGAATGGAAGTGGTGTCGAACTTCAGTGCCCTGAACTGGACAACACAATGCGACAGCGCCGCGAGTGGGACCGAAATAGCGAACAAAGTCCGCACACGGGGCAAGTCACGTCTTGGCTGCGCAAGGTCCTCCGGTGGCGTGGGTCTCGACGGCCGCTTCGGCCGGTGCGGGTGCCTCCTGGTGCAGAGGATCCTCGCTCACCGACTCCTTGGGCTGAAGCGACGATGCTCCGGACAGCTTGGGCCTCGGGATGCGCAGCGGCCTCACGTCCAGCCAGGTCTCCATTGTAGAGCGTTGTAGTTGACTCCGCTGTCTCCCAATTATCAGATGTGTGGGAGCGTTAGCGAGACTTCTCTCGGTCTTATCGTCTCGTCTACGGCGCTTCAAATCTCCAGACAAGAAGGCCTTTCGAATGCTTGCTTGCGTCGGAAGACAAACTCCCTTCAAGCTACGAGCGGGTGACCTCGCTGTATTCACCGTTGCCTTCGGCTGTCGAACGAGAGAACGTAACTTCAAGTGATGACTTAGGTACGAACGGTAGGTTTGTTGGCTTGGATGGTGGCGTTACCTTGAGGAGCAAGAAGGAGACCTGACGATCTGGCTTGGCCGGGGGCCGCTGATTTCAAGAGGAGGGGGGAGTATCCCGCGCGTGGGCTCTCCAAGGGCCTTGTCCGGAACGCCGGCAAACGAAGCGGTGTCACGGAGGACAAAGCGGCCTTTCAGTGACGCGACGTTCGGAATCCGGACGCAAAAGCGTTATGCCTGCGACGCACCTGTGCTGCGTATCTTGGCGCTCAGCCGATGGCCTGGCGCTGGTATTCTTCACTGGGAGAGGTGCCGAGCTGATTCCCCGCAAATGACGACGGTTCCGAGCTGCCTCACTCTTGTTAGAAGAGTGGTCGTCGGGGACTTTCTTGTGCCGTCGGCGGTGTGGGATTCGTCTCCGGGCGCCGAATTCGTGGTGTTGCACAGCAGTATCCGGTAGATGCGATCGAAGCTGGTGGAGGCTCAACGAAGTCTTCGTGCGCCGCTCTACACGCGGCGTTCGGGAGAACGGTGGCTCGCTCCTGACTTGCGAGGCCCGGCAGGAGGAGGGATGCTGTCGCGAGCACGGTTGGCGCTCGTCTGTGGAGCACTGTCGAACGGTGCCTTCTCTTGACCTAGTGGGAAAACGGAGCCGGACGGGGAGGGGGGAGTGCGAGGACCAAGAAATAACAAGAGTAACGTTGAGGGGGAGGATACAACAGGTGAGTCTCTTTCCTCTCCTCTCTCACTCGGCCGGTGGCCCTGAGGCGAGGGCGAAAAGCGAGCGTGCGGGTTCCGCCGGCGGCGTCCGCTGCTCTGACGGAGAGGTCCGGTTTTTTTGGCTCGCCTTCGCGCGTGGCTGGCTTGCGTTTGCGGTGCGCACTCTGTGTTGCCGCTGCTCGGTGGTCGTAGTGTCAGCGTGCGTTCGCGTGCCCCGCCTTCTGTTTTTTTTTTTGTTTTGTTTTTAATTTTCCTTCCCCGCTCGTCATTCGGTTCTCCCAGCGGGCAGTGGGCGGTCGCGGGTTGCCCCCCGCAGGAGTGAATGGTGCGGCAAACGGGTGCCTGCCGTCATTACCGCATGACTCACGGGGTGATTCGACTGCCTGTTGACAACTTGGTCGATCGCAATTCGTGAAAAACGATACTAGAGGGGCTTTTTCGAGGTCACTTCGATGATTCGCTTCAGTGTCATAGTCACCGTGGGTGATCGGTGCGCGTACGATGTTTCTGAAATTTACGGGCAATGGCTGCAGGCGCAGGCATGCCGTTAAAACTACGGCGGTAGGCAGTGGTACTAGACACCTACTAGTCAGTGCAACGCCCAAAATAGAAAACAGACGCGCAATGCACTCCAGTAAGGATATGTATTTCTATAGCGGGAATTCCTATGCCTGTTTTCTTTTCGATCTCGATCTTCCATGCGAGGAGATGGACTCAACGTTTTAAAAATCCCCCGCCATCGTCTTCTCCTTCACAACCTGGCCCCAGCACATGCCGGCTTTGATAAATACGCAGCTTGGTGTTCCTTGGGGACAAGCGCGCCTTGGTCTGCGCGATGGAATTTTCTTTTTTCTTTTTGTCGTCAGAGGGATCGCCAAAGTGAATGCAGGGGATCGTGATCCCAGTTTCCAGAGAAAGAGCCTTTGTGAAATCCATAGTACCAAGCATCTAACTAAGCAACTAACTAATCCAAGCAACTAACTTTAACCTAAACCTTATTGCAGCAATGTCTACGGTGAACGATTATTAGAGTTTTTTGGCGCTATAACGTGGAACACTGTGCCTGTGGAAGTAAAAGTAACCAGAAACTTTGATCTTGCATGTAAACGCTTCTTCTTGTCTAGGCAAGCGCAATAACACCTCCTTTACAAATTAATACTTGTTCATGTATGCAATGTTATTATTCACTAAAAAAATATGTACGTGGTTGACCTATCGCTATTTCTGTATTGGACCAGGTACTAGCCACATAGGCTATTGGTCCAACTATTTTTGTACACGTTCTTTGCATTGTATAAAGCTCATTTTGATTGATTGATTGATTGATGATAGTATTGGAAGACGAAACACGCAACTTCTCTTTGCCCGCCATGATGAAATCATCCCCAAATAAAGGTCCGCCATCATATATTTTACCCTTATTAAGGGCCAGTCGCGTTTCAGGATTGTTTTTTTCTATTGCTGTGGCTATAGGTACGTCCCACGTCTCCCTTCAACGTTTTTTGCACGTAAATTAAACGAATCGGGCCGTGTTTTTATAGAAGTATGTGCGACGTGACTCGTTGCTTTTTCACTGTTTCACGTTACACTCTAAGAAGTATGCCGGGGAAAACTGGAGTAACTGGACACTTAGTCCAAAAAAGGGCACTTTCGTCCCTCAAGGGACTAACTGCAGGAGTGTGCGTGGCGTGTGCAAATTTCAGAGAGCAAGTGTATGGTCCCTGGTCCGAAAGAGAGCAACGGGAAGACGAACGGCCACAGTTACTCCTCATGCACTCCGCTGTTTTCGTCCGTGTCGTGAAGTGAGGCAGCGAAAATGGTATTGTCTATAAATTGTGAATAGTTCGAAGTTCATGCACTGTCTATTGAACTACATGCAAAGCAGCACTTTGTCTCTTCGTGAGAAAATTGCATAAAATTTAAACGTTGGAATGTGTGCGTGGACACTATAAGTGAACAATACACATTAAACGCGCATGTCATTGATGGACTGACAGATTTTTCTGGCCAGTAGTACCTAAGTTCCTTTCGTTCCAAGAAGATTGTAAACTTAAATGAAGCGATGTGTAGCTTTAAAGAGGCACGCTAAGCGATATAGAAGTTGTACTTGTCTGTCGTCTTGCGTGCCCCGTTTGCGCTGGCTACGTGAACATCCCGTAATGTCTCAGTTTAAATCATCGTAAGAATAATCGGGCAACTTTCTTATGTAGTCGCTTATAGTTGTAATTATGCGCAACGTTAGACTCTCCCCGCATAGAATACACCATATGCTGAGTCTCTTCTGTATTGCCGCACCTGCGGTCAGGTGCTTAACCTTGTCTCTGTAACCTGTCTTGTGAACTGAGCTGCCATGGTGAAGTGGTCAGAGTACCCGATTTGTGAGCGCGAGGGCATCTTCGTCATTTCAAAATGACGATGATGTCGAAGTCGAAACGGCAATGGCCGTTACTCCCTTGAGGAGCATCGGAAAAGAGCAACTGTTAGTCCGCGAAGGAGTAACCGCATGGGGAGTAACAGTCCATCCCCTCTCACTTACCCCCTAAAGGGAGGAATGGTTGTGGCAAATCAGTTCCTCACTTAAAGGAGTAACCTCAATTCCCCCATTCGTCCCTTTCTTCTTAGAGTGTAGGATACGTCCAGCATAAGAACTCTGAACAGCTAAATACATGCTTCCCTCACGTCAGCGCGTATTCTGCGTGTGTTGTGGTGCGGCGTGCCTGTTTGGGCGCAGGCCGCACTGATTTGCTTCCATGGCGTTGATGCGTGCTTTCACAGCAAGTAGTAGTAAACACTTTATTTAGGTCCTGAGAAGCTAGGCAGGGGGGCCTGCTATCCATTGGCTAGTCCCATTTCGGAACCGAGAGGCCGTGCCTCTCCGCTCGTTCACGGGCCCTCTGGACAGCCAGAAGTTGGACGTCTTGTCTGGGATGTGTGATGGCCTTCCTCCAGTCTTCTTCTTGGTTAAAATCCTCTAAAACAGGGCACTGCCAAAGCATGTGATTTAATGAGCAAAATTCAGTACCACAATCTGGGCAGAATGAATCAATGTCGGGGTGAAACTTATTCAGAAAGCCCCTAGAGGGGTAGGACCCCGTCTGGAGCATGCGGAGCGTGCTTGATTGTGATCTGTTGAGCTTATGATGGGGGGAGGGAAAACTCTGCCTATCCCCTCTGCAATGTGATGTGATTTCGTGAAAAGTCACAGCAAGAAAAATGTTTTCCATTTGGTGCACCTCGACGTGCTGCTATGACAACGTGTGCTTATCGCAAATAGAGCAATGCGGAAATTACGCTTCGCTACAGATCGTATAAAGCGAACAGTGGAAATTGATTCGTGTTGCAGCATTTCACAATGACGAAGATGTCGAAGTCGAAACGGCAATCCACAAATTAACAAGATCATTCAGCTAGCTCCACTGACCGCTATTTCAGTCGCGTTCAGTTTTAGTTCACGAACAGGCGTGAGTGACGCTTGTCGTACCGTTTGCTCTGTCGCTCAAAGCAGATCTTAATTGATACTCCTTCGTGATACTGCCTTAATCATACCGCAAGGCACACCATTAATAATAAAAAAACTTAAAAACTGGTAGCGCGAGTTAAGGCGTCGTATAAGACGTCGTGGTTCCGCATACGTTTAAAAGCATTTCCGGCCATGTCACTAGAATACGCACACACATACTTCGATCTTTCTTCGTCTACTTAAAATAGTAAATACTGAATAGATGGAATTATGCGGGAAGGGTGGTGGTGGGGATGGAGCAGACGCGATCGAGAATACACGTACGGTAACTAACTTCGATGGTAATTGGTATTAACGCGGCTGAGGGTTCGCTTTTCTAACTAAACGTACAGTCGCTGATTGGGTTCAACACGTTATAGATAATGTACGTAAAGCGCACGAGAATTGCTTTTTAGAAACGTCGAAATGAGCGAAAATCGTGCGGCAGAAATCGGAACAGGCTTCTTCAGTCATTAATACTACAAGTGCAGAAACTCTCGCAAGTCGGTCAAGTCGGTCGTTTTGTGAGCGTCACGGTAAAATGCCCGACTGCTACGCTGGGAGCGTGCTTCCACGAACGTTTTTTTTTTTTCGTCTTTTTTTCTTCTTCTACTGTGACAGTTTGCCTGACGCGGCGAAAGCTTTTTTCGCCACTTGCATCTGAGAAGGCAAGACGACAGGAAACAGTGCGTCATCACTGCTACTAGCTGGACGGCTACACGCATGGGACCATCGGTTCATGCGTTTGAGCAAGCTTCTTGCGCCGTTCTTACATGCCCTACAGAGCACATGCAACCACAGCGCAATAAACGTATTGTAGAAAGAGCACAATAAACGTACTTGTACGTATGACCCGACGGCGCATTATGGATCAGGAGGTCGTGTGGCCGTGAGGACGCGTTGCTTGTTGACATATGTCATTTTCAGAACTAAGTTTGGAAAGTGTTTTCGCCACAGCAGACACACTGGTGACAAAAAAAATAAAAAGGAGAAAGGATAAAACAAATTAGAAAAAGAGTACGCGGCGATGGGGAATCTAACCCTGGACCGCATCGTGGCACGCAGACACGTTACCTCAACGCCACCGTTAGAGCTGGCGAATTGAATCGTCTATTTGCGATATTAACCACTACCTCAAAACGGTTGATGTCTTTGCCGCATTGTTTTCATTCATTTCGGTGTTTTGACGGCCAATTCTTGTGGGCGTTACATACATTCTACTCTAATATCTTGTCGTCTGACATATTTAACGCCCCGAGTCGCTGCAATAGACACCTCTTTCGTTAGAATAGCGAGTCCTCAGCCGCGATGGCACGGATTGTCGTCGAAATTCGCTACGGCAAGTACTCGTCCCTCTTGTTTGTGCAGGTTCATAGCTAGCACATATGACGACGGGAAAGCATACGTGTGCAATAAGCAGCTCTGCACGTATTTTAACCATTGAATTGGCAACCGAAACCGCATATTCAGAATACGGTTGCGGAAGAACACGTTCTCTTGACGGATCCGCCATACCTTTAAGGCGACAAAGTGGACCATTCGCGCATACGTCCGACGTAGATTTAGACACTTCGTGTTACTTAAACGAAAATCCAGGCGAACAGACAACTACGTTGTCTTACGCTACGTATACATACATAAACTGGTCCTTCGAAACCCCAGTCTCCCTTGCAGCTTAAACACCCGAATTATACAGCCGGCAAAAGTTGTCAAGGCGCTTCCATTGAAGCGCCTGGACAACTTTCGGGAGGGCAAAGAAAAAAAAATGTCATTTGATTGGACATCTGCCTTCATGAAAAACGGAGCCATCCATGCACAATATCTTCGTTCTTACTTCATTGGACACTGGAGTAATCATCGGGTAAATGGAAATGAAAAGCACACTTTATCGCTAGCTACTCCTAACATGTCGCCCTTAGCGTAAAATCCTGCTGCTCATTAGGCTATAGTTTAAGTGTGCTAACGCGAAAGCAGCACCCTGCCAGTATGGCTTTGTGTGACAAGCTTTCCTATATGGTCCTTTCGGCCTGGATGTTCTTTAATTACTTGAAAAATGGCCTTCGGTTATCAAAAAAAAAAAGATCAGCTTTCACACATCCGTTTCATAATCAAAGAGTGACTACATAATTTAACAAATCGCTTGCTTTTCGCGTTCTATTGTGTTTGTTTTCGCGGAAGATCGCCAGACAGTGCAGTTAGCCACTTCCTCGTCAACGACGGCTTGGATTAAAGAGACCATGGGTTGTTGGCGGTGGGACATGGGGCACAAGAGGAGCTGGCGACATTGCTTCTACCTCACGGCGAACTAGGTGGGTCAAAGTGCCTAAAGCCGGCGATCGTAAAGTCCTTCGTGGTTCTTTGCATGATGGCATCGCGGCAGCATTGGGGTTCAGGAAAAAGCTCTTACGCCGGAATTCTTCGTAAGAGCCAATCTCGGCCAATCCTAATGCTGGACATACTATTGGCGAACGCGGCGAATGCTATTAGAGAACGAGAAGCTTCGTCATTTCGGCCCCTGGTGAACATGTGTGCGATGCGGCGGCATTGCGTTTGTTTAAATCGACGACACTCATAAAAAATAGCGTCTATAGTGGCACGTTACTAAATACCAAAAGGTTAAATGCGGCATCCGCGATGCTTTTCAAGGTGCGTCCAACTTTGTCCGCTTCGGTCATATTACTGTTAACCTCACGGCAAAGCATATGCATGGCTGTATATTGTTGACTGAACGCGAGAGGCACGTTCTTTTTTAGTCGCTGGCTGAAAAGCCAAGGGTTTGCGGAACGATTCGTTAAGTCTTCGTTTGCAAAGGCCCTATCTGGTCAGGTCATCTTCACGCGCGTTTTGCCAGACGCGCCCCCTTTTTTTTCAGATAAAATAAGATATTGACCTGCATACACGTGTCGTCCCACCTGTTCTGTTTGCTGACACTTTCCAAACATTGCGAGGAAATCTTCGACGTCCACGTCATCTGTCCCTCAGAAGGTTCCCGTATCTCGTGATCAGAGATGGCAGGGATGACAAGATCACAGATGGCAGAGGCAGCTGCGCGCTGGGTGCTTCATTGGTCATCGCAGAGGAACAAAAGCGGCGACCATTTCGGAGTTCCGGGCTTGGATGATGAAACCACACCTCCACTACAGGATGTTGCACAAAAACATATATTTATATAAGTTTACGTTGTAAAAAAGTTACACAGGCATATTATGAGCAAAGCCAGCCAACCACATTATCAGCCAAGTACAGCACCCAGAGCAACCAAACTACTTTCCTTCGAAGTAGTGCTGAACAGGATACACAGCCTCCTTCTATAATTAGCGATGAAGTTAGAAGGGCCTTGAAAGACAAGACCATGGGAAAAGCTGCTGGAGAAGATGGATAACAGTCAATTTACCCAAAGATGGAGGAGATATCAGGCTTGAAAAGCTTGCGGCCCTTTATACGCAATGCCTCACGACTTCAAGTGTACCAGAAAGCTGGAAGAACGACAGCATTATACTCATTCATAAGAAGGGGAACGTTAAACAATTGGAGAATTATAGACCCATTAACTTGGTCTCAGTGTTGTATAAAATATTCACCAAGGTAATTTCAAATAGAATCAGGGCAACACTTGACTTCAGCCAACCAAGAGAACAAGCTGGCTTCAGGAAGGGATATTCTACGACGGATCATATCCATGTCATCAACCAGGTAATGGAGAAATCTGCGGAGTACCATCAACCTCTCTATATGGCTTTCATAGATTATGAAAAAGCATTTGATGCAGAAGAGATACCAGCAGTCATAGAGGCATTGCGTAATCAAGGAGTACAGGAGACATACGTGAATATCTTGGCAAATATCTACAAGGATTAAACAGAAACCTTGGTCCTCCACAAGAAAAGTAGGAAGATACCTATCAAGAAAGGGGTCAGGCAAGGAGACACAATCTATCCAATGCTGTTCACTGCAAGCTTAGAAGACGTATTCAAGCTCTTATACTGGGAAGGCTTAAGAGTGAGGATCAACGGCGAATATCTCAAGAACCTTCGGTTTGCAGATGACATTGTCCTATTGAGCAACAATGGGGACGAATTACAGCAAATGACTGAGGACCTTAACCGAGAAAGTGTAAGAGTGGAGTTGAAGATTAATATGCAGAATACAAACATAATGTTCAATAGCCTCGCTAGGGAACAAGAATTCAGGATTGCCAGTCAGCCTCTAGAGTCTGTAAAGGAGTACGTTCATCTAGGTCAAATACTCACAGGGAACCCTCATCACGAGAAAGAAAATTACAGAAGAATAAAATTGGGTTGGAGTGCACACGGTGCAGGCGTTGCCAAATCCTGACTGGGAGCTTACCACTGTCGTTGAAAAGAAAAGTATACAATCATTGCATTCTACCGGTGCTAACATATGGGGCAGAAACTTGGAGGTTAACAAAGAAGCTCGAGAACAAATTAAGGACAGCACAAAGAGCGATGGAACGAAAAATGTTAGGCGTAACGTTAACAGACAGGAAGAAAGCGGTGTGGATCAGAGAACAAACGGGGATAGCCGATATTCTAGTTGGCATTAAGCGGGAAAAAATGGAGCTGGGCAGGCCATGTAATGGGTAGGATGGATTATAGGTGGATCATTATAGTTACAGAATGGATACCAAGAGAAGGGAAGCGCAGTCGAGGACGGCAAAAAAGTAGAATGAAGTTAGGTAATTTGCAGGCGCAAGTTGGTTTCAGCTAGCGCAAGACAGGGGTAATTGGAGATCACACGGAGAGGCCTTCGTCCTGCAGTGGACATAAATATAGCCTGATGATGATGATGATCATGATAATGATTATGAGCCAAAATGGCGTGGATCAACTTCTACTTCGTTGAAAATTCTGGGATTCTACGAGTCAAAACCACGATCTGATTACGAGGTACACCGTAGTGGACGACTCTAGATTAATTTTGATCACATGGGATTATTTAACGTGCGGGTAAATCTAATTACCCGAGCGTTTCTGCATTTCACTCCCATCGAAATGCAGCCTCCGCGGCCGGGGTTGAACCCGCGACCTCGAGCTCTGCAGCGCCATGTCCAGTAGCGCACCCTGGATCTCTGCCAGGGGCGGGGGGGGGGGGTGAATTTTTGTGTGGGGGGGGGGGAGGAGCAAGCAAATTGCATAATGTGCAATTTCCTTGCTTTAGCCCGAGGAATCCAACAGCAAATAAATGCCTAATAATTATAATAATAATGACACCAAGCATGATGACGATGTTCATTTCTTCAGCGTTTTACTCAAAGTAATTTAAGAGTGAATGAATAAATACAAGACAGTGATAGAGTGTTTTTGTTAATCAGGAAAATTCGACCTCGAGCCACCTCCTGAATTGTAATGACAAAGTGAACAGAGTACTGAAGGTACACGTTGGAGTGGTGGGGCTGGATGCGTGCGGGGGCGGGGGTTACAACAGCCGAAACTCCTCCCCCCCCCCCCCCCCCCCGTCGGTGTGCCAGTGGCCATGTCATATCCAGTTGGCCATACCGCGTCGTGTACCTTTTCTTCGTCAGTGTTGACCTACACTGCTATTGTCGCTTTCAGTCTTGCGGAAATATGGTAGATTCATGAGGAATTCCGGTATATCCTGTCTAGCAATTGAGACAGTGGCGCGTTTTTCTTGCGTCTGTGGAAACTGAGCGGGCGTATTACTAGTATATGATAAACGCGGAAATTCAACGCGGCTACTCAACATCCTAAACATGGCGAAAATTATAAGCTGTAGTAGAATATGAAACGTTGCTTGATCATCGCTTGCTAAATAGCAGTTTTGTGTCGCAATAACTGATTAATTTTACATCGAACAGGATTGTCGTCACGCTAGCAACCATTGCAATGGCTTTACTTACATTAACACGCACGCTTTCGCTTTTAATTTACACCTCTATACGTATCGCGCACCTTCGCAGCTTCCCTCAAAGATGAGAAAGAATGGCGGCAATCATTTGGCTAGTACGCGCCAACAGCAAGGTGTCCGGTGCGCGACAGACGTGTGAACTCGTGAGGGCAACTAACCGACATTTTCCTCCGCTGCTTGCTTTCCCCGCAATCATTGTCCAATCTGTCTTCATAAGCAGGCTTTGTTTTTTCGCGGCAGAGACGTCTTACGAGCGTCCGTAGAGAGGAATACGCATGGTGTCCAAATGTCGCTATAATTTTGGCGCAACAATGAGGTTAAATGGCTCAGACACGAGTTTCGGTAACTAGCAGTTAATATACGTGGTGAATTTGTTTGTGCGATAGATGTCCAGAAGCCATTCTATTTGCGTAGCCGCAGGGACTCGGTGAGACTGTAGTAGTTTTTCGAAACTGAACGGTTCACTTCGCCCGTCTGGTTCACCGAATGAAGGTCAGTCATGAATAAAGGAAGGGAGGCGCCAGTATAGGAGTTTGCCATTGAAACCTGCGAGTGCCGCCGCAAGACGAGACGACGCGGCGTGCACAACCACTGCAGAGCGCGGCGGCGTGTTTTTCTCCACTGCCCATCGAAGGACGCGCCCTTCCACGTTCCAGGAAGATTTGCGAGCTGGCGTAGGCCGCTGGTGCTTGGCGGTGCCCG
This sequence comes from Dermacentor silvarum, assembly GCF_013339745.2. NCBI lineage: Eukaryota > Metazoa > Arthropoda > Arachnida > Ixodida > Ixodidae > Dermacentor > Dermacentor silvarum. Next base: position 330,960,782 of record NC_051154.1, on the reverse strand, counting down.
GCTGCTAGCGCTAACCAAGCACCTTCGCTGTTGTCCGGGTGAGGTGGCCGCAGGAAGAAGAGAGGGGCCTCGGGGCCATTGAAAAAGGACGAAACGCCTCACCCTCCCCCCCCCCTTTTTTTTTTCACGCCGGCGCCTTCCTTCCACCCCCTCGGCCCGGAAGCCATAGCGCGCGTGGGAAACGGTGCGTCACGCGAGCGATTCGCGTGTGTGCCCCGCGGGCATAGTGTTGCGCTACACGGCCGCCCGGGTGCCGAAGCCGGTCACTCGTATCTCCTCCGGGTGAGGCTGATACGCGCGGGAAACGGGCGGCCCCCGGGCGCAGGACAGCGCGAAGAGCGCAAGCTTCGCATGCACGGGGCGATCTTGTAGCGGGTTCGGAGGAGACAACTGTATCGTGAAGATATGTAGTGGCCCCCACCAGTGTCTCGCTAAGGTTCTGCAAGGTGCATTGCAGCAAGAACACGGTGAAATAGTGTAAATTGAACATCGTGATTGTAATTTTTAGTGCACTAACGATCGCACCACTGCAGGAACGCACTGCAGGAAAGACAGGAAAGCCAACTTACACAGAGGAACTATCTGCGCCATCTGGGCCATCTGCGCACACAATACAACAACGGCGCGCGACATACGTATCGTAGAATACTACAGTTTACATTCGCAGTTGTACCGATAAAAAGAATGGGAACTGCAACACCACGCAACCCAGACGAACACTGTATATATCTGCATTGCTTTACGCGCGTCACGCAATTCATTCTCGGCTGTCAGCATGGGTAGCTCGCGGGTACAGCGCACGGCAGAGGAGGCTGCCGTACGCGAACGTAAGCGCGAGCATGATCGTGCCCGTAAAGCCGATCCCCTGTATCGACAATGACAGAGCTTCTGACCGTCTACCATGCACCGCGATCACAAGGCAATACTGTGCAAGTGCAAGTGTAAGTGTACTGCGCAAGCAAGTGTACTATGCACTGTGCAAGTGTAGAGTTGTCCGTGAAAGTGTGAGTGTAATCAACGGCTACATAGCGGCTATGCAACTTAACGAAATGTGTCTTCATTCAACTTCAACGTTCAAAAAATACAATACTAAACAAGCAATCAAGTCACATATGCATCGCATCGGGTCGCTCAGCATTTCTTGGGTTCGTTGCGAGGTCGTTGGCTTTGGACTTCGGTTTGATTCAGTTTGCAAGGGAGAAAGCTTCGTGTTCAACCATCTTCTTTTAAGAAAGGGGCTTTGATTTACTATTATTATTTTTTCAATGTATCAATGTATATTGTTATTAGCATCAATGTATATTCAATGTATCCTTTTCTTGATTGGTGACCGATATGGTAACGTCCCTTAATCTGCCGAACCTTATCGGAGCTAGCAGTTCAGTATCAGATTCACCCGGCACTTCTGGGCCGCGATTTTGTAGCGATGCCTTCCGCTCGATTATATGCCACTCTTATCATCCACCGTTCACGGCCGGCTGATCGCTTTCATAACGCGGGCGGGATGTCGCTCTGACTACTGACAAAGCGCGAAAAGTGCGAAAAGGAATATCGACGGAGAAGGAACCGCTACAAAATCGCGGCCCTGACCTTGATGGCTGAAGACGACTTGATTCGATTCCTTTGTCGGTCACGAAGGAGCCGTGCTCAAGGCTTAGATAGAATATCAGCTGAAGATATAATACGGAATATTAGTGTGCTAGCTGAGACGATTTTTTTTATTTTGAACAGTATTCTAGACACGTGTGTTGTACCCAATGAAATGAAGAGAGCACGTGTTGTTCCAATATCTAAGGGAGGAGATGCGTCCAAACCAGAGTACTACCACCCTATATCCGTACTTCCTTTCTTAGCACAACTGCTAGAAAGTCATGTTCTTGATGCTATGGACAGCTTTGTTCATAAGCACAACATTTTATCACCCTCGCAGTACGGCTTTGTTCAAGGCAGCGGTAGGCAGACACTTTTCGAAACATTGTCAGACATTCTACACGAAACACCTGAACGAAACCAGGTGGCTTGTGGACTCTTCTTGAATATATCAAAAGCATTTGACTCAGTTAACCACGGTATTCTATGCAGTAAACTTTACAACTATGGCTTTCGGGGACATTTTCTAGATTCTTTTAAGAGTTAACTTTTGAATCGCTCTCAAACTGTTTGATTGAATGATGTACACAGCACACTGCGGTACCTCACAGCAGGAGTGCTACAGGGTTCAGTGCTGTCACCCTTTTTATTTACCTTATACGTGTGCAACTTGGGACAGGTAATTAGCACAAGCACTATTTTTCAATATGCGGACGACACGTTGCTTGTTTCAAGACATGGATTATGAAAGGGCTGTTGCGCTGCTCAAAATTGACGCAGTACATGGTGTAAAAATAATGAAATAACTGTTAATGCGCGAAAAACGCAATTAGTCTGTTTTAGAAATCCCTTAAGTTCTTGATACCACTTTGCCTGTCCTTTTACATGGCTCCGATTGTTTGAGTTGTGACTGTACACCGATTGATTATGTAGACCGTGTTAAATATTTAGGAGTTCATTTTGACAATGCTTTATCATGGAACGTTAATATATCTTCCATTTGTGCAAAACTTCAACGAGCTGCGAGCTTACTTAACCGCGTTCGGAGCTATGCTCCTATTAAAATAAAGAAAATGATCGTGCATGCGCTAGCTTATTCGCACATAAGATACGGTATCTGCTGGTTCTTTAATTGCAGCAGCTTTTGGAAAACCAAAGTAAACATGTTATTTCAAAATATTCTTAAAAGTACAGCCTACAACACAACCATTGATACGGATAACCCATTCAGGTCTCTAGGAATGCCGAACTTTGACTCAGTGTTTCTTTCTGTTGTTTTCGCGAAAATTTTTGCGTACCTGCTATAAGACACATGAATCTACGCAATCCCTCCAGATAAGTTGTTCCTCGAACAAGAACTAATTATGGCAATGGGCAAATACAGTATTGTATTCCGAATTTGTTTAATGAACTCCCCACTTCAGTACTGGAGCAACGAAGTTTATCTGGCTTAAAGAACACCTTAAAAAAGGGATATAAAAATGTATATTACTCGTATGAAGCTAACCTTTATTTGTGTCTGTGTGATCATTGCGATTGGTTTAGACATTATACGTATATCTATTTCGCGGTTTTCCTTTAGAACATGTGCTAATGCAGTCTATATTTATGCAATAGTGTGACGCATTTTCTTTGACAATGACATGTAGCACGTAACTTTCTCACTCTGTTTTGTGCGTTTCTTGGTAATTTGTTTGGTATGTGTTATTGAAAATGGTGAAGAGTTTTAGTTTATATTTTGGAGCATTAGTTATGCTCGAGAACCTGTTATTGTGACTTTGCCGTGACTGTCAGGTCTCTGCCACACAAGCCCTTGGAAGGCTTCGGCAGTCCTCGCAAGAAATGCATGTATCAAAGAACTCGTATTAAAGGCTGTTATAATAATAATAATAATAATAATAATAATAATATAATAATTATTATTATTATTATTATTATTATTATTATTATTATTATTATTATTATTATTAAACTTCTTTATGAAGAGGTTGGTGCCTATATGTGGCGCCGGGTACTCCTCTTCTCTTACATCATAGTTGTCGTGGGAAAGTTGTCAACAATCACAAAACTGGACTAATCAACACACTGAAGAACATTCACGTACTAAGTCTTAACTGCAATATAAATAAATGTTCGCGCAACAGAAGAGTTAACATAGCATAAATACTCACAAAACCGAAGTGTTTAAACGCAACACATGAGTTCACAAAGCAAAAATGCTCACAAAACCAGGGGCGCTATAACGTAAAATGATTCCAAACTCCTTACGTCAAATTTACGTAACCACCGACGCAAGCATTGGGCGGTGACACGCAGCGTTGTCTGAACAACCCAATCAAACACTCTCCTCGTTTATAGGAGGTCACCTTTGCTCGCTTTCAAAACCAATAACATTGCCTACACTCGGCGGTTTTTCTTATCTAATTGGCTGACAAGAGGTGAGCAGCACGCTTTAGTGGAGAGGGTTTCGATGGGGCCGAGCCAGCACAGTGAAAATAGATAACCGCATGAAGAGGGTGGTGTCGGCTTCTCCGATTGGTTCGCTTCGCCTTACTTAGCTGGCGGTAACTGCTCGAAAATCGAGGCGACGTGCTTCGGAAGGATAAGAATGCCGCTAAAACGGATCCTCAGCAATGAAGAGTTGGAAGAGCGATGTGGTATGCATGCCGAAAGGGCTCGATAACGTTTTACTGCCACGCAAAAAGGTTTATCATGCGCAAATAAATACATGCTCACCGGCAGGTGTGAGTAGCAAGGGCCTGAGCAATCGGCGGGCAGCCATCTTGTATTCCTTTCGGAACGGAGCTGTCTGTGGCTATTCAGAAAAATTTTCAGTTTTGTTTGGCATATTAATGCATTTTTTTTCGCGTACACGTCACTTTGACGTGGTGAGTTTTCGCGGTTTTGTGAGGTCGCGTGACAGACAGGCGAAGTGGGCGTAGCCAGAAAACATTGGACCAATAGCGAAGGACTAATGGTGAAAAGTCGTCGAATCAGGAATGATTATTTTTCTTTTGTGCGGTTTAATCATGCATAATCAGTGTGTACACATTATATCAGATGGGGAGCTATCGTGGTTTTCGTGACGTCGCGTGACAGACAGGCGAAGTTGGGAGTGGCCCGAAAATGTTTTGACCAATCCTGGAGGCTCATTGCAGAAATTGGAATCAAAACAGTTTGGAATCATTTTACGTTATAGCGCCCCAAGATGTTTACACAGAAGTTGTTGGGCAGTCAGTTGCGAATTAGGTTCCTCTTGAATACCGCGTTCAACATACAACAGCATGGGATACAAATGCTACATTTACAGGAGGACACAATAAACATGTAAGCAAGAGTGCCTGTTAATAATAACAATGCGAGCAATAACTGTTATCTGACTTAGTATTTTTGTGATATTTTTTATTCTTCTTTATTATTATACTTATTATTAAGGGCACCCGATTCGAGACCCTCGCTATGTAATGAACAAGTAGGAAGATGCCTGCGGCCGAAAGGATGTCCCACATCCGAAGTCAAGGCCATGAGTGGTGGTGCTGGCTAATACCCGTGTAAAAGTAAAGTGCACTTAGCGGCTAGTGTCATTCGCAGGCTGTCACACAGGAACGCTTAGTGACACTCACTGCAGAGCGCACTCGCCGGCGAGTGTGTTCGGCGAACTCACTTCGCAGCGGCGAAGTGTGTAGCCTCGTTAGAAATGCTTAGAAGATACATAAAGTGATATTGAAAGAAGAGTCAGGAGTAATTTTTAATAGCATTGTTTTAAATTGCTAACGTTACGAGATAATAAAATGTGCCACACCGCAAAACAACAAGAACAGCAAAAAACTACTCTCGCTCTCGGGCTGTTCACGACCACGCCGGGTAATGGCTGCTCAGTTGTTTGGCTGATCGAGTCGTTTTGACTGTCGCTGGTCAAATTGCCGTCGTTGCCGGCGCTTGTAAAGGCGGATTGTAAATATTGTTTCTAACTATAATAAACTGTTTTCGTGCACACCTTCTTATATTAACAAATATATGCTTTCGCGTCTGACTCCCTATCGCCATGGCCATCAATTTGAAAGAACACTTCTCTTTCTCGTGTAGCAGCGCGTCGCCAAAGTGATACCATGTGCGCTGAAGTGCACTCGCTCAAAGTGCACTTTACTTTGCCCGTGTGGCACGGGTATAACACTCCCAGGGTTAGTTCTAGTAGATAAACACCCGAGACAGTGGATGGCAAAGCGGCGCCGCGATAGCTCCATTGGTAAGAGCATCGCGCTCGTAATGCGAAGACGTGGGTTCGTATCCCACCCGCGGCCAGTTGTTTTTTCATCCACTTTCATTCCCATTTATTTATAATTTATTTACTGCAATTAGGCACTGCAGGTAATTTACTCCATGATGTCCTTGGTCTCATTGTTTGTTGGCTTATGATATGACTATATATATAAGCACACGAGGCTGTCACATTTCTTCCTATTGAGACGCTCTCAGTAACCCCACAATACGGGTATACAAGAAGCGTCAGTGTTACGTATCGTCGAGTACGGGTCGGAAGCGAACTAGCACAGCATCTATGTCAGTGATATTGGATTGGGTACTCTTTGGTGATTGTCAAGAAGGTCGCGTTGTCTTCTTGGGGACTGCTGGCGCTCGGTATGTGTTTATGGTCTTTTAAGCACGGTTGCCACAAGTTAATTTTCTGGAAATAAAACACAAGAAAAAAGAAGAAGCCCGCTAGGCAACCTTCTCGTGTCAAGAAAATAATGCAAACAAATAGACAACGAAAAGCAGGTCCAGCGCGATAAGAAATGCTGTGGGCACTAACCGCAATCGGTTAGTCGCTCAAGAAAACTTGGCCAGATATACAATGTTGCGCTGTCTTCTATAACATCGGGAGCAAGACAACAGCACACGGCGAAACAGCAGAATGTAGAGGGGAAAATACAATCGCTCATAGCAAACGCAATTCTGGTTGGCTGAATTGACCGAAGGAGAACGACACACAATCTCCAATGGCCGAGAAACGTATCACAAAACGAGGGCCCTCTCACTTTCAGCGTTTATCTCTAACGACGCCGTTTCCATACTGACGAAGATCAGATTGCACAGCTTGAGTGTTCGAGCACATTTGATGAATCTACAGATGTCAATGGCGACTTTCTTTGGCTCCATGTAAGCTAAATACGCATTCATTCGACTCGATGCCATCTAGAAAGTTACTTACATTCATATGCGTGATGTGCGACCGTGCATTATGGTCTTTCCCTAGAAAGTTGACATGCAATTTTAACATATATAGTGCCCGGCCACGGCGGCCGCATTTCGATGGGGGCGAAATGCGAAAATACCCGTGTACTTAGATTTAGGTGCACGTTAAAGAACCCCAGGTGGTCCAAATTTCCGGAATCCCCCCCTACGGCGTGCCTCATAATCAGATCGTGGTTTTGGCACGTAAAATCCCATAATTTAATTTAATAGTGCCACTGTGTCTTAGTGAAGTTATTACCATACGTATATGTTTTGTTTTAATGTAGAAAAAGAAAGAAAAGAAAGAAAGAAAGAAAGAAAGGGGGTGTGCTACGGGCAGTGCAAGAAAGGTATGGGCAAAGAATTATCGGAATTCCGAAGAAACTCCAGTAGAACGCACGTGAGTACATCTACAATTTTGCCCATTCAGGAGCACGCTCACTGAAATCAGCGTGTGCTCCTTAATTCGAACAACGTCTTATTTCGCCCAGACCTCCTTTCTTAATGTTCTTTTTCCCGAGAAGAAATAAAATGAAAATGCGCACAATTGGTGTCTTCAAATCCGTGCATTGATATTTTGTACAGAGAACAGCTGAATGCGCTGGCGTATATTGTATATACGCTGTCATATACTTCATGAGCCTGCGCCCTCTGCCTAAAGTAGCGTCACCGTCTATGCTGTGGAACCACTATCTTCCGTATACACAAATTCTTACATCCAGGACAAGCTCCGTTTTGTTCAAATGCTGTATAAGTTTCAAAGTAGCAAGAATTTCAATACAGGTAGTGGCTTTTCGAGCACCCTGCATAAAAGCTGACGTAACTATCCTATAGTATATTGTCTTAAAAATAAAAATTAAACTTAATCCTCGCTGCGCGCACAGTCTCCACGTTCGCTGCGCACGTTCGCGCCTCCCTATGCTGAGTCTATAAAAGCGCACTTCAAATACCAAACCCTCAAGGAAGAGCTGGTTCTTTATCCCTCAGATATTTCTACTCGTAACGAGGGAAAGCACGGGGAATGCGGGAGATGGAAATTCAAGACGATGAGCAACACGAGAACAAGGTGAGAGCAGGAGCCAACGTTTCGACAAGTCGACTTGTCTTCTTCAAGGCAAGTCCTTGAAGCAGACAAGTCCACTTGTCCAAACGTTGGCTCCTGCTCTTGCTTTGTTCTCGTGTTGCTACTCGTAACGAGTATGACTTCTAAGTCGAAGTTCCGAAAACCCCTACCCATTCTTATTTCCCATTTCACATACCACGATCAGGCAACGACTACAGCTGCACTTCTCATTCCAGTACTGAATTCACAGATGGTACCGCCTTTAACAAGCCACGTCTGAAATGCTGTATAAAACACCCCTTTAACTCTCTCTCTACGTGTAACGGCCTGCGGCCTTCAGGGCATGTATAAAACACACAGTATGAAATTCGGTCGCAAAAGTAAGAAACATAAATACACGTTTTGTTCGTGTTTAAAAACAGCGCTACAGGCTTCCCGGATGTGTTTTCGATCTCTCGTATGAGGCGGGTATTATGCCGCACTTCAGAAGACCTCAAGCAGCGCGCAAATACGTTTCGTTACAAACACATGCCCGTCTTCAGTCGTTCTGTTGTCGGCATCGTGCCAATCGCGGCCACGCCTGCGCGTGCGCACGTTTCTATTTTGACCGTCAAAACAACGGCGACGCCGCCCGGTGAAACCTCCTCAATCAACATTACCGAGCCTTCGAGGCCCGCGCCTTTACCTTCTGTCTCGCCCCCGGGAAGAACGGCCGCGACACCTGCCAACTGCGCGTTCCCGGAGAAGCGTAGGGACGGATTTGCTTTCAAAACATTTCTCTCCGATGAGCCTTTCGGCTTCCTTCGCTTCCGGTAGACCTCATATGCCGCCAGTTCTGTTTTGCCGAACCGCGAGCCATCCCTGCCCACGTATGCGCCAGTCGACGCGTTAAAGCACCTTCGGAGTCCTCGCCGTCAGCGTTACGGCACAGGTGGTAAGGGCCCTCGCCGCCGCAAAGGGAACTGTGCCAAGGGGTCGAATGCATGATCGCGCAATCACGAGGGTGCCATAAATCAAGCGAGGCGGCAGAGTATTGCGGGCGAAAAATGAGCGAAGCCTCGGCTGCGCGGTCTTCGTCTCGCCATTGACCGAGGCGGCCCAGCGACGGAGATATTGATGGCCCTTATGAACGGCGCGTCGGGTTCGCGGGGATGTATATTTCTTCCTTTGCGGCGTGAGAGGCAAACCACACGGCACCAGCCAAGAGGCGTCTAGGTGCGGCCGAGAGGGCGACATTTTTGTGGCCGCTACAAATTACGAGCTCCCTAGATCTTAGCAGTCTTCGGAGAAGGAAGTAGCAAAACTCGCAGCAGCGTTGAAATGTATAGGATTAATTGGCGACAATGGCAAAGCCTCTGTTCATATGAGAAACTTTACGATTTGCTGTCTCTTGCTGTCATGAACACAAGTATCCTATGAAGTGCGTGACCGTACTTGGAACGGTAAAGAAACGCGAAAAATGTGGTCAAAAAGAGGAACGTCTGGACGCCAAAGTGCACGCACCTCTCCTAATGTCAAGTCAACCATAGTCCAAGCTTTGATCCTGGTTTAACGCAAGAAAATTTTCCATCAACTTTGAAAGATCGGATGTACCGCGAAACTCAAGGAATGCGACGCTCTTTTTACGCAGACTTCTCAATTTTGCCATACAGAGTGCGGCTCCTCACATAGCATTGGTCTAAATTTTATTTGTCAATAGAAGGTCAGTGCGTCACTGAATCGCTAGCAGCACCCGGCAGGTAGACGAAATGCTCCTCAGTTCGTCCGTGTTTTAACTTCTTGATGAAACCTACGTTACGGGTGAGGGCTTCTCCTAGCACAAATTATATACTATTATTCCTTGCATGGGCTACTGGTGTAGTTGTCAGTTCCTTTATATGGCTGATATATGCAGCAGTTAGTAGTGCTGGCGTTGCGCCTCATCATTTGCCAATATTCACGTTTCCGGTTGCATGTAAGTTCAACTATGCTGTTGAACGAGCCGTCTGCTTTCTCTCAACAATGGCGCTTATAACGCGCTTCAGCTGTGCCGGATAATTTAGTCCGACGTTGTCTGTTTGAAGAAATGCGCGACCTTTGGCTGGCTATAGTTGGTGTTGGATGGCTTCCGAAGCACGAGATAGCCGCAGCAAGGCAAAGGACCAACATGAAGGCAGACAACAGAAGTGTCTGTATTGTCTGTGTTCTCTGTTTTGCAGCTCGCTTCTTCATGCGCTCTCAGGTTGAATATCTGTGTCCTTCGCGCCGACTGCTCTGCTTTGGGTGTCTTTCACGTTTCCACGAGATGCGCTTTTTAGTTTAAAAGCGTGCTCCAAAGGCCGCAGTTAAGAGCGAACGGGACGCCGGCATGCCACGCGGCTATACTTTTGCCTTCCTGTTTTCTGACCTCGCGTGCGTCAGGTCGTTTCGCTTTGCTGACGTCACGCTTCCGGAGCGGAAACAGCTAATAGAAGGCTCACTTTGAGCGTTGACGTGTTGTCTGCGCCAGCGGTGCTCCCAGGTTATCTCAACTGAGATCGACACGTATGCCAACCGCAGGAAAGCAATTACACTTAAACAAACAAGCGCACTCAAACGTTCCTATCCCGTCTGTTTACTCGGGCGAGGGTATTTCTTATAGGTTTCCACGAAGAGCTTAGCGTTTCCGCGTGAAGGGCCAGTGGGATACGGGATACGATCGCCAGATGAAAAGGAACATGGTACAGACGCCGTATACTTGGAATCGGTGCTTGTTTTCACAGGGACACAGTCTCCTTCCAAAAGTTTGTTTGCACCGAGGTTCTCTTTCGTCCCTGCAACCTTTAGTTTGCCTCCTTTGTTTGTTGTTGACAACGGGGTAAGCGGCATCTGCTCCAAGAGAGTCATAACTACCGTCTTTTTACATTTTCTCCCTCTATTCCTTCCATTCGTTCTTTTTTGCACTCCTAATTTCTTTAAGAAAAAAACCTCTCGCAGCTTCGCGGTAAAACTGGTTTGGCCTCATTCACCCGATGCTTTCGTTATTCGGAGTTCCACGAAAGTTTACGGTTGCAACTGCAGTACTCCAGCACGCGGCCGATCATGGGCCACGTCGCTCCTTGGAGGCATTGCGGGCGGTTAGATTTTCGAGTTTAAGTCTATGCAGGTAGGTATACGCTGTTCCTTTCCAAAAAAAAAAAGAAAACAAGAACATTACGTCAGCATGATGCCATCACAATTTCTCCTCACACCTGCGCGCTCTTGAGCTTTCGTCAAAATTCGTCTGCCACACATGTGCGCATGCGTCGTTGTAAACAACGCTGGTGAAAACAGCCAAGCAATCGCGAGTGTGTGGTTGCGCAGGAACAAATCACGGGAAAAACATGACAACATCGATTGATACTCTTTGTTTACGCGTTTGCTCGCTGTTTTAGTTTGTACTGGCACGTAAAATACCCCAGATTTTGTTTTACTGTATGTCCTTCAATGTTAGTTCACTCGTTAGTTTTCTCTAAAATGTGCAGCGAGAAGTACCTCAATTCTTTTCCCCGTGCTGAAAGTACTTGGGCCCTGGAGGTCGTGCCTCAGCAGACAAGAATTTGCTCTGAAAGCTCTACAGCATACGACCTTGAAGAGTCACCCCATCATTTTTTTTCTGAACATTAGGTTATGTGATTTAGGTGTGTTGCCGTGGAGCTTGTTCATGCTTGTGTTGTTCTTGTGCTTGTATAACTCTTTTTTATCTTTCTTTCTGTTTGCATCACAGTGCCTTTTGATAGTGTTCTGGACTGCTATTCACAAAATGCTCTTGCGCTCGAATTGTTCGTGAGAGAAAATGCCAGGAATTCCTGATTCTGGACATCATATTAGCGCTATCCGTCGGCCAATGGCAAAGATCACTTACGAACAAAGAGCTTTGTGAATTCGGCTTTTGTTCTTTGGTTGTGCTTCCAGGGCCTTTTCGTTGCTAAACGTGTAACCTTTGATCACTCATGAAGGAGAAGAACGAACTTCCAAATTCCACTTTTCACTAACGCTTGTGCTTTTGTACAGTATTGTAGAGCGTACAATTGTATAGCGCGAGTCGGGAATAAAGACAGGGTGCTCGAAGGGCTGGCTATATCTGATGCTTGGTAGCTGGAACCGACATATTATTTCTCTGCAAGGTCCGTGAAGCTCAATCGATTGGCGTTTACTCGCCCTTAGCCTTAGAAGGAAAGATAAGAGAGAGGGGGGGGGGAAGCAAGGAAAGACGAGGCGTTAAGGTAGACTTTGTCCAATTTGCTTCATTGCACGTGTAGAGGAGGAGTGAAATAGAATGAGAAATACGAGTTCAAACCAATGACGCGCCAGAAAAAACTTAGCATGTCGACAGTTGGGCACTCAAGTTTATCGCCTTCACGTACGGTGGATAAGTTAACGAGTTGCTGAAATGGGATTAAGGAAAAAAATATATGAACAAGTGCTAGTGGCCAACATCTTTGGGAAACGGGTGCCAATGTTGGTACATTTCCCCCTCCCCCTTTTTTGTGCAAATGATGGCAATGTGCGGGTTAACTTCATGAAACCTGAATGCCTTATGTTGCCACTCTATCGGGCATATGGAGGTTCTGCTTCTCTGCTTGTGTTCTCCGCGCCATGTGGAAACTGACAAACCAAATTGTTCTTGCTGAGAAACACGTCTTCATTAAAATAGATACGTCGGATTGTGGTTAAGTCCTCGACAAAACGATTGTTTTAAGATTTGCAGAGCGTATATAGATTTAAACGAGTGTGCGTTGGAAGGTTACTTAGTTTATTTAGCGGCTGAATAATATAGTGGAGCCCCCTGGCCGACGTAAAATGCTGTGGCATTATTTTATTATTCGCGAAGGCTAAGTCAGCAGCGACATAGAGTCTACCACCATTGGGCGAGTGATAGAGTGCCACTTCCACATTCTGTGATTGCTCCGGAACATCGGTGTGGTGACGCAAACAGTTGATCATTATTAAAGCAGTAATTTCCAGGCTTTAGGTTCAGTTTCCACTCCCCGAATGCAGAAACCTTCAGCAGTTCTCCAAATATTTTCCTGAATTCTCCATACAGTTATTGTGAGAGCAGGTGAGCTTTTGGTGGAAGTCGCGAATATGGTTTTCTACGATTTAGGCCGCCGTACGGAGCCACCGTGGTAACTTGCTCTTGTTTCTCTAAGACTTTCTGTCCTTTTTCTTTCTTCTTTCCTACAGCAGTGCCTGAACTTTAGCACAAGCGATATATCAGTGAGTATAAAAGGAAAGTAGCTGAGAGAACGGTCAGGTTGAGAAGCCGTGCCAATCCAAGCTGCCCCTGACGTGCTCACTCTGAACTTCTTGTCATCACATTCAATAGATTCACCGAAGAGTTATCGGCTATTCCTCATTTTTGAGACCTGCCATAGTAATAAAACGAAGGTAACAGAAAAAAAGCTAAACAATCACTGCAATTTGCCTCATAGGTAGCTATATTTGAAAGTTATTACCCCTGTGCTGTGTCCCTGTTCTCACGCGTGCGTTCTTGTTAGCCTGCGGCGTGCGCGTGCGTAATCGTTGCGGTCGCTTCGTCCGGAACTCGTTCCATGTGAATCAGGAAACTACGCTTTCAACTGGGCTGGCATCGCTTAGCGCTTATTAGGTGATCCCCCAGTTGATGTAAATGAGCACGGCACCAGTTTGCCTGAGTCTAGTCCACGTTTAGATGCCGGGGTCCGACAGCCAGGCGACATCCTGTTTATAGCCACGCGTGAAGACGGGGTAGCTAATGCTCCGTTTCCGATGACCTACTAATCATTCGCCGCCCTACATAACCGCAGCCGCAAGTGAAACAGCTGAACCGCAGAAATGACTCCGCTGATGCCGCTTTCAGGTAGCGGAGGGACTCTCCACTGAAGGATCCCAATGAAGGCTCCAATGAAGCGTCCTAGGAAGGATCGTCCTGGAGGCAGCACGCAGGACACACACACACACACACACACACACACACACACACTAAACAACAGCATGCGATCAACGTTAGTTGTATGCTGAAGGGGAAGCTGCATGATTGACCTTTCTCGACAGCTCGGTGGTGTCGATGCCTTCCTATTATTGATGGAATTGTTTAATCACACCAGTGGCGAAACTCGCAATTCAAAATTGCCCGCCGCCATGGCTCAGTGCTAATGACGTTTCGATGTTGGTCATGAGATCGCCCGTTCGATTCCCGGTGTCGGCGGCTGTATTTCAGTGTTGGCGAAAAGTCAAAACGCTCGTGCACCGTGCGTTTGGATTACGTTTTGAGGACGCCAGCTAGCGAAAACGATCAGGAGAGCTCGCCTCCACTTCTGGCCCTCCACGCACGCATACTTTTCGTCCCTAATATGCCGCCTCTCTAGCAAGTGTGTTGTTTTGTTTTGCGATTACTAGATCCCATCAAACAGTCCATCGCGGTCATTCAATCAAATCTGAAATTCACGAAGGTCTAATCTCGGGAGTTAGTAGAGTAAGGCCTTCAATGCACCTCATGTCATATTCTTAATACGGCGTTGGCAATTAATAGGAAACAATAAAGTAACTAAAAAAACGTGAAAAAGGCTGGTGGTGTGGGTGCTAGTTTCTCCCTTAATACGCATTTGTATCACTCTTTTGATATTATTATCGCATTTGTATCGCTAAAGCTTTTTTGGAAGCCTGTTTGTGGTGCTTGGGGAAGCGCAATTATCATTATTCGCACTTTGTTTACCCGCACACATCGGGTGGCGGTGGGCGAATTAGCCCATTTGTGGCGAATCAGCGTGCGGCTCATGGAAGCATGCGTGTACCATTGCGGTGTTTCGCAAATTAATAAAGAGAGCACTACAGCTACAGGGTGTCATCCGACCAGCTAACCTCGGGGGGGCAAGTTGGTGCTTGCTAAAGGACATAGAAATGACACGTAACCACGACGAAAAACATGAAACACACCACGTGACAGGCGCTGTGGCATTTGTCTATGTGCGTTTCATCATGGTTGATTGGTTGCGCTACATAATGTCCTTAACCTAGATAGCATGGCATAGCTCCGCAGGAGGAACCCTCCAACGCAGGCAGGAACAACTCCCTCGAGCGGCTCACCGACGAAGCAAGTTTGATCGTTTGATGGTTTGATCTCCAATGCGGCATCGATACATCACCCAGCGATCGCTTATTCGAGCTCCACACCTCGGCGCTCCGCGAACGATTGACCCGAGTAGGAAAAGAAGGGACACAAGAAATGGCAGCACAAAAGCGGGGAACCTCGCTGCAGTTGCGGCTGCGTTGGGCAGTACTACACACGTAGTGTATACACCCCGCATGCGGGCGGCTATTTCAGTGGGCGCCGCAAGAAGCCCGCTACTCTTTGGCTACGCCCAGTGACGGAGCATCGGCTATTTGGAAGGAACAGGAAGCCGCCTTTGCCGCGGCTGCCGGACTTGGGTCGTGCGCGTGATAAACGAGCGGCGTGTAGACGCGCGGAGCCGTTTTACTGGGCCGACTCGGCCGCGCGCGGTTCAGACTGGCCAGCGTTGTGTGCAGGAAATGCTCGATGGGCGGTCGAGCCGGCCACGTGGTAGCCGGCGCACTGTGCGAGCTTTGTTGTTCCCGGTAGCGCGTGTTGTTAGCGCAATTGACCTCACATACACCTTTCTTGCGCTATTTGTGCGCACGCGTTACCACTTGGCCGGCGTGTACACAGTATGTGTACAACTGGGCTCCAAGGGAATGTGCTTGCTGAAAGGTGGCGCTCAAGCTACATCAATCGTCTATTTCTGTCGGGGCCTGTATTTTTGCAACGTTTCATTTCATTTTTCATTATTTTGTTACCACGCGGCGCACTGAGTGGCGGATCTCACGCTAGAAGTATTTCCTGAAAGGTATGGCAGTTTTATTGACATGCCTTTTCCGTTTTCTGTATCTCACTTTTTCTGTAGTTTCACCAATATTTTCTGTTCACGGCTTTATCCGTAATTTCAGATAATTTTTTTCTTCTTTTTTATAGTTCACTCCCTTATGCGGGTAACTTGTACTCCTCTCGTGACTGCAGCTTTCATGGGATGCGAAAGAGTCGAATGCTGGGGTACGGTTGTAATCGGTCGTACGAGTACAGAGAAGCACGGTACATAGAATATACGAGATGTGACAAGACATCCGGGACAACGCGGTACATCCAAGCATTCCATCTACGGGTATTTATAGCCGTGTTCTGAGTGGCATGATTCACCTGGACCACAGCTGTATGTTTTCTTTTTTTTTTTTCAGGAATTAAGACCAATTAGCTCGAGCGTATGGGATCTATCTGCCTATACTTACGTGGCTTGTGTAACTGCACGCAAATGTTAACGGAGCAGAGTAAAGAGAGGAATAAATCTGATTTCGCTCGCTGTATTGGTAACAACTTTACCGTTTAGGAACCAGTTATGTCAACAGAACCTTTTTTTTTTCTAAATCAAGTAATCTTTGTTGAAATGAATTTTCTGCAGTAAAAATAGAACATTTCGTTTTTTTTTTCACATTATACTTTTATTTATTTGTCAATGCCGCGATAACTACGGCAGGCGAGCCATTCAGAGCCAGTGAGGAAAGGCTGAAAGGTTGTCACACACGCGGGGGGCCGATAACCTGTTTTGGTACGCCTGGGTGAATGAGTCATTTATCAATTCACACTCACGCACATGTACGCGACTAAGAGGCAAGCACGCATACAGGAAGACAAAAGACATTCGGGAATGCAGGTTAGCCATATTGTCACGTCATTAATGACGAAGGCGTTTCGTTGGCTTCCTCAGAAATTAGAAGAAACGTAAAGCGGGTTGCGCACGGACTTGACGCAATCTTGTTTTCCGCTATGTGCATGCAACCGCTTCTAAATTATGAATATCTATAAGTACACACTTTATTGTAACTGTATTATTTTGATTTCTGTCAGTCTGCCGCGTGGGCCGTTATATTGGTGCGATAAGAACTGCTGCAGTTAGTTGTTCCATACTTGCATCTGGTTCGAGAGAGGAGGAAGATAAAACATTATTAAATTAGTTTGCAAGACCCGAGTGACGAGAGCTTCAACTTTCCCTTCCGTGTCGCGCCAGTGAGGGGACCGACGTCGCAGTTGAGGGCCTAAAGTAGTTAATCATCAAGAAGCTTAGGTTCTTTACGTGTGCCTGCATCAAGTACACGGAATAAAATTTATTTTCCTTTTCTTCCTTTTTCTGCTCCGCGCCGTTGGTATGCTGCTTTCGTTCACGGCAACTGAACCCATGGCATCGCACTCAGCAGTAGAACGCCGGCCGTGACCTCTGGGACACCACGGCCATGATACATGCGCAGTTATCTTAAAACACATGACTCGGCTCACATACCTTAGAAAACGTTTCCGACAGCGACAACGATATATATATATATATATATATATATATGCGTAGAACGTAAAACTGCTCGAAGCCTCACTCCACGATGCTAAATTTTTGAGAAAAGATCGCAGGTAAAACCTACAACAAACTGAAGAAACAGATGCACACGCAAAATAACTTAGTCGCGCAACGTTTACAGGAAGATAAAGGGGCATTGATAAGTGGAGGCTATCGGGAGGACGCCGCGCACACGTGTCGTGCGTAGACCGCACGGCATGCAATAATTCTCGACTGGTGACAAGACCCAGGAGGCGAGGGGTGCGGTACTAGACTTCCGCAAATGCAAATGTGGGTCGTCAATCCTGGGCAGGCGGCGCTTAACTCCCGCCGAGGACCCCAAGTGCCGGCACTTCTGCATTCTTGGCCGTGGTCGACAGCGCGGGAAGGTAAAGGGCCGGATCGTGTAAGCAGCACGATCGATAAGCGTCGACTTCCTCTCTTTTTGCTTAAATGCGCGGAGGCATAAGCGGCGAGCGCCACGCGGCTGCGCGCACTCTTCGACTACAAGTGCGGGGGAGAGCAAACAACGATGAACCGCCGCCGAGACCGCGTTACTCGGCCTCGTAATTTCTGCACGCAGTAACTCTTTGCTACCTTGTTGCCGTTTCATTTTTTTTTTTCATTTTTCTCTTACGAGGACCGACTTTAAACCGGTTCCAAGGAAATGCCATGCAAGAAGTTACGTATACTGAGAACAGCCTAGGAGTCAACTTCTCGGGAAGAATGAGTGGGCCGGTCATCTATTAAGCGTATCGGCATGCCGCCTTGATGAATGGACCACGTATCCCAACCGGAGGAAGGCACCTCGTTCCAGTGACCCGAACTAGCATTCCCGCTTTACGGCGTGCCTCGATACGTCACCGGTATATGAGCCTGTGATAGGGGCCTGCAGTTGGCGATGTCATTTTCAACTAAACGGTTTCGACGAAATCGAGAATTGCACACTCTTTGAAACAGTAAGCAAAACTAAGAGCCTGCACTCAGGGATATGAGTAGACTTGCCAGCAATGTGTTTTGCCTCGTCCTTTTGACGTCATCGTCACCGATAACGTTCCCGTATATTTAGCTTTTTCCCCAAAGCAAAGCAGCTGGCTAGAGGAGGGGATTATTTTTTTCCTTCTTAAAAAAGTAATCCAGCGCTATATTTGAGAACGAGGACAGAGAAAGATATCACAGGACGAGCGCTGACTCCAACTATGTTTATTGAAACAGACACATGTAACATTTATCATGAACGAAGGCAGTGATCGCATGCGCCTTCATTAGTGCACAAAAAAAAACCCATACACACAAAAAAAGAGTAGATTGAGGTGAGCATACTGCATATTATCACCTTTTGTTTAGTAATCTGAATTCACTGGCACGCAGTGAGATTGATGTGGTGCTAATGCACGTGTCGCATCTCTGCATGATAAAAAAAGGCTTCCGATAGCTCGTGAGCTAATCCGTCCTTACTTTTAGTTAGAATTTTGATTCCCTCAGGTCGCGGCTCACAGTTTCGATCGCTTATAGCTTTGCAAGAGCGGCAATGGGCGGGTAGATTCTGGAACGAGGCCGTAACCTCACGTCTCCTAAGGATCTTTCATGTTCCCTGGCGCGTTCTTTGACACAGCGACCAGTTTGACCGACCTAAACTTCGCCACATGAAAGCGGGATCTCGTAGACCAAACCCGTGGCACACCATACGTACGGCTTTGTGTGTTAATTCCACAGCCTGAAGTCGCAGGGCCGCCACTGCTGACCTTGGGGCACATCTTGGCAATTTACCTGGCGCAGAGAAGACCACCTGGACATCGTACTTGTTGCCAACCCTTTTCAAATTGTGGGACAACCCATGGATGTACGGAATCATCAATGGTTTGGCGCTGCTACGTTTTTGCCTCCGTGTATTCTTTGGTCTTCACTTGATTTTCTCAAACAATGCCTCGGTCACGGCTGCCAAAAAAAAAAAACGCGGTCAGGGAACCCTGGCTGCTTTTCGCAGTCTGTCTACCTCACCCTGAAAGCTCGCCTGCATCATGTGAGGGCATGGCTTGAGGAGTGCCGATTCAAAAGAAAGGGTCGTATTGATAAACGGTATCAAACCGTAGAAACATCTTTCTTGGCTCTAGGGCGATAGCACTAATTAATACATCTTTCTCCGAGCTTGACGTTGAGGTCTAAAAATTGAAGGTTATTTTGATTCGGCCCAGTCAAAAACTGTCAAGCGGGCTATTGCGACCCTTTCTCCTCAATTCGCACTCCTCAGGTATCGCAGATCGCTTCCAAGATATAGGGCTCGCGCGGCCGTGCCAGACGCAGCGGCCACCGCAGTTGACAGCCGATGGCGAATTCCGAAATGTGCCTGGAGTGTGCGTATCATTGCTATCGCAATAAATCTTTTCTCCCACATGTGCGGGGCGTGATCGGACACTGGCGCGGTGATAATGTTCGTTATCACCTCGATTGGCCGAACTGCCGCAAACCATGGCACACACTTAAGTAAGCTAAGCTTTGTGACTCTGAGGTCTCGTGTTTTTCCAACCTGCGCGCTTGCGCAGACAGAGTATACCCGGCCGACACCGGTGGTTGCGATACCGGTAGAGCTCTGGCGCACACCTGTGACTGGTATTCGCTGTACCGTCAAAAACTGACATCATTTTGTAGGCTGTACTTTTGGAGGTGTATGATGGAACGCGAACATACTTTGATGTGACCTAAGGGCCTAAATATGGTTTACCCCTGTTTTCTTCTCATTTTTTAATGAAATATATTCTTTCTTTCTTTCTCTTATTACTTTCAATAGTGCCTGGAAAGCGTAATAGGTGACATGTAGTTGCAACGAAGGAAGAAGAAAAACTATGATGGCCCTTACATTTGAAGTGCTTTCTTTTTTTTCTTTCCTTCGTACTTTCTTTTTATTTGCGTCTAGACGCACTCTCGCTACTTGTGTTGCACTATACAAACGCGCAATCGCTCCCCGGCGTTGAGAAAACCAAGAACGGTGACCACAGAGGCTACGCACGAGGCTAGACAGCGAAATAACGCAAAAGCCGGTCAGCGGAGAATTTACGAAATAGCAGCATGGTCGTGTTCATCGCAATCGAGGCCGCATGCCATTGCTTGTCTCCTTACCATCCTGACGCACGAGGCGAAAAGCAAAATGAACGAACATCATATCCGCTGCCAGCGCAGCCCTCGTGGGATGCTTCGCGGCTACAAGTAAAAATACAAAGAGCCGCCGCCTGCACCGAATAATTTATGAAAGCGATGGGGCCGTGGTGCTTGATGCGAGAACTCTGCTTGTACTAGAAGAAAAAGGAAAAGTTTGCTCGAGCGGCGCCATTCATACATTGGCGGGCTCAAGTAACCAGTAACAACAAAAGCGGCTCCAGATGCTGTCTGAAACCACTCTTTCGCGGTTGCGGCATAAATCGGCGATATATATTAAAAAAATCGATAGCTGCTGGTGCCTGTCGTTCGCCGGGGGACCCAGAAATGCGGGACACATACCCCTTCACGCGACTTACTTTTTTTTGGACATGTTCGTTTATCGTCGTTTTTGTTTTTCACTTATTATGTTTTTACTCATATGCCGTGCCTCTGGCGGAACGCATATTCAATGCTCCACCCAGGGGATAGTTGCTAAGTGAAGCTGTCGCTGAACACAGTGCTTCAATCTCGATTGTGAGAGCTGGCAATGCCACATCACATTCAGGCGCGTATTTTATGGAGCCCAGGGCGACATAGGGGACAACCATTTTCCCACATTTTTTCCCGATGTGCCAGTTAACGGTAAAAGCTCTGAGAGAGTTCACCATCAAAGGGCTCGACGGGTCTGCGATCGCGTATCGATGCTTTGGCCTGAACTTTGCAACAACACAACAGCGGAAGCGCTATACATGGTGAGAAACTGTTTCGGTCTTGTGGTGGTTATGAGAAACGAATCACAAAAGGGGCACGAAAAGCAATGACGGCGACACATGGCTTAAAGCTCGACGTCGATCGTCTCCTTAGTTTGTTATTTTAAGTCCCAAAGATTCGCCACTAGCTGCAGCATGCAAGTTAGTCAGTTCTGGGAGATTAGCTGACTGCTGGCTTTAATAGCGGCCTCTGCATTCGGAATCCATTCGTCGCACACATACTAATCAACGTGGCCCCCTCTGCCTCAAAGTTTTATGTGTGTGTACTTTCATCCACTAAGCGTACAGACACTACTGGAACACCGTCCCCACTGATGATCGGCCCAGAAGGCAATGAGGTACTTTTGTGCTTATTGGCTTGGGAGAGTGTCTCTGACTGCACGGTGCTATCCACCCACGCGCAAACATTCACCGCCTTCCTCTTTCTACCTCCCTTTTTCCTACTGCCCTTTTCCCTTTCGCCAGTGTAGGGTAGCCAACCAGATACTTTTCTGGTTCACATATTTGCCTTCTCTTCTTTCTCTCTATCGCGGTGTAATTGCAGAACAACGCAACTTCTCTTGAATATCATATGTGCATATCTGGTGTGAAACGCGGATTACTACATTGGAGTAGACCTCTGGCAGTTTTATTTTGTTCTTTCGCTCTCTTTGCCAAACAAGCAAAAAAAAGAAAAACAATAAAAACCACGGTCTTGAGTGCACGGGGAGGCGAGCAAGTTCACCGGCGCCGTTCGAGGCTCGCATCCACGAAATCCTCGTTAACGTTGCAGTTAACATTGATGCCGAATCGAACGCTCTTTATCACATAGATGACGATGATTTATCGAGTTTAACGGCACAAAGGACACTATGGCCATATAGCGCCAAAGCAGTGGTGATTGGTCGGCTCAGGTGTACCAATTAAATCAAAACCGCTACAATACGGTCTTGATGAGGGCTATAGTTGGTTCATATTTAAAACTGAGGTTTGAACAGCGCGAATAAAACAAGAACACGAAGAAACAAATACCACACACAAGCGCTGACTGCCAACTGGAAGTTTATATGAAATTCTTCAGCCATGTATACCTTTTCCAGAGAAAGAGAAATAATAGAGGCATATCACATTCGAAAGGAAGGAGACAAATGTGTAAGTTTTACCTGTCTCGCTCTGTCGGAGAAAGAAATTGCTTTTTTGCATGGAAGATTAGGATGTTGCTGATTTTCCTGATGTTTATGTGATTGGTGTACACAAGCCTATGCTGGAAAAAGTATGAAGGCTGAAGAATTTGAAATAAATTTCCAGTTGGCACTGAACGCTTGTCTGTAGTATTTGTTTCTTCGTGTCCTTGTTTCATTCGCGCTGTTCAAACCTCACTTCTAAAGCCGCTACGTTACGAGTGTACGAGTGACGTGATTTATCTCAGGGATGTGTTGCAGGGTTCTTGTAGCTTGCCTGGAGCTCCGAAAACAAATGGGGCTAATGATCGAGTGCTGCTCATTCAGTTTGGTATGATCAATTATGGTAGAAGAAGGGATGCATCAGGCTGGAGCAAGCGTTTCTACAAGGATACTTGTCTTCGCGAGGGCAACGAATTGCTGTCCTGAATATTGCAAGAATACTTGCCTAAACGTTTCCTCCAGCCTGATGCATCCCTTCTTCTACCACTGCTGATCACTTCAAATCTACAGCCTTCTCTGAACCGCTGTCTCATCAGCCTATGAGAGAGATACACAAAAAGAAAGGAGGGAGGCAGGGTGGTTAACCAAAAGAGAAAGTCAGAGTCGCTGCCCTACACTCGGGAAAAGGTAGTGTTATCATACGGAAAACAAAGAAAAAAGAGAGATATATACAGAGAGCTCAGAAACACGATCCCAGCCTGCCACAGTCCCCGCACACTATCACGTAACAGGTCCACGTGCAGCACAATAAACACCAACCAAGCAAACGCCGTTTGTGCAGGCTCGTTGTCATCATAAGAAACGCAGCAATATACTTTCGTTGTCACTTATGAGGTAAGCATTCCCAAATGATTTGCTCTGATGATGGCCTGTATAATCAACGCGAGCTATAGCGCACTCGTGAGTGATCGTCGCTGTACAATGCAGCGCGGACAGGCACATAGAACGTACTCAAGCCTTTCCGCGCGAGCATAGTGATCACGTAGAATTGAATTGAATTCGGGGGTTCTATATGAGCCAAAACCACAATTTGATTATGAGGCACGCCATCGTGGGACACTCCGGATTAATTTTGACCACCAGGGAATCTCTAACGTGTCCTCAATGCACGAGACAGGGGCGTTTTTGCATTTCGCCCCCATCGACATACGGCCGCCTCGGTCGGGATTTCATCCCGCGACTTCGGGCTGAGCAGCGCATCGTCAAAGTCACTAAGGCACCGTGGCGGGTAGCCATCACGTTGTCGGTCATATTCATGCGAACAGTAAAAGACTTCGCAAAAGCCACTCCTATAGCCACAACCTATCAATCCTTGGATTAACGAAAAATATCAGCAAGCTCCAGTACGTGGTCCCACGTTAGGTCCAGTCTGAAGCGCACTGGCTTCACCACTTGTGAAAAAAAAAACGTCAGTAAAAAATAAAATGAGTACTCCACGTGTGCTCCATATTTAGAGCAGTCATTTAACCTGACACTCAGTCTGAGTAACGACTGCGAGTGATGACATTTCAATTGCTTCGAGACTAATTTAGACATGCGGAGGTATATGTTCCCGGGCGCCTGCAGAAGCCACGTTCCGCTTCCTCTTAATCAAGAAATCCGCCAGCTGGTGGTTCGCGTCTCCAAAAGCCACATCCACTTTCCCAGTCGCTAACCCTGGGGCACCTGAATCCGTATCAGCTCAAAATTCAGTACATCTTCAGCAAGAACTGACAGGCAAATGCTGTGCCAGGCTTTAAAACACGACCACCGGAAGTGCTATATACTTGAAAATGAACCGCAGAACAAGAAAAAGGTGTCTTCTGCGTGTTCTTTACGTGTCAGAAGAGGTGCAAGGAATGCGCCGTAGGCGGTCGATTATGGAGCTACCTTTACACGAGTTCCTGGTATATTCGTTTCTTTCTTCTTTCAGCGCCTGTAGTTCAAAAAATCAATTCTGCCCCTTGTTGAGATCAAAGAACCACACGCCCGCGGGCCGACTGCGCTTCTCTCCTTTTTTTTGCTTTCTAATATACCGCGGAAGCGCATCAGCGCCGCCCTTTTTATGGCCTTAGGTCTCGTCTGAAAAGAAAAGAAAAACGAAGCAGCGTTTTAACCTCCTTACGAACGCTGCCGCGCCTACAAGAATGATGCGCCGGCGCGCAACTTCTTCCAGTTTGCAATATCTGCCGCTCAACAGATGGCGTGCGAACTATCATCAGCGCGCCGAACGTCGGCAAAACCAGAGGATGAACAGCAGCGCATTCGGTTTCCAAGACGTGCTCGTTTTTATTTTCGTTTCTTTTCTCTCATAACGCTGTGCAAAAGGGAAAGACCGTGTACTCCCGTATCATGCGAGAAATAGCAACACGACGTTTGCTCGAACATTCTGCACTGTAATTCCTGTTTTGCAACGTATGTCGCTAATTTAATCCAACCTCCGACGCGGCTAATTTCTTTTGTGCAGAGATGAACGAGGCGCAGAAATGACTGAATAATTCATATTAGACCATTGATTTGAAAGGATGGCTTATTAGTCTAAGTGAGGGACGGAATGACAGGAGTATAAATAAATAAATGAATGAAAAAATAAATAAATAAATAAATAAATAAATAAATAAATAAATAAATAAATACCATTAAGAGCTTGGTGGGACGAGCACCATGTTACCAGTGCTGAGTACGAGGTCGGGGACTCGATTCCCCGCCGTGATGGCCGTACTTCAATCGCGGCTGCATCTGCACCGAGCTACGGACACAGATTTAAGAACCCTACGCCTGGCAAATTAATCTGAACTCTGTACTATTCCTCTCCAAGCCCGTGCGTTGCCTTGTAACGTTAAGCTCAATCAATCGATAGATCAATCAGTCAACGACTGAACACATTTTTTAGCGTAAACTTCCGCTTTCTACTCCATACTGCAAGCATTCATCGTTCTTGCAGCTCACGGTATAACGTGCGCGAGATCATCGCCATTATATTTGTGGTCGGTCGAACAAAATGACCATTGCCTAGCTGCTATCAGTTTCATTACATTTACATTAATTTCTTGACGATCTTCCTTCATCGTGTGTTTTCGGTACGCAGCTGTAGGCTGTGGCAGAGGCGTTATTATTTTGGCAGGCTTAGAGAACGGAAGCTACCACCATGCGTTTGCATTATGCATGTTTAGAGAAAAGACATGGCAGAAAGAATTTCTAACAGACCGTCAATCGTTGCCAATCGCTTCTCCCAGTGATCTCCCACTAAATTGCCTAATTGGCTCTGATGAACCATCTGTTAGTCTCAGTTGTCCGGAAGAAAGATGCCGCATTATTTTTATGTAAGTTTATTACCCGTAAGACTGTGTTAGCAGGCGAATTAAAACACGCCTATCTCGTAGGAACCCAATATTATCTTTATAGGGGCCAGTCACAATGCGCAAACATACTGTATCAAGTACAGTTAACACATGAGAATGCCTGCATCAAATATCATGAGAATAACCAGCCTGAATTAAAGTATTGTGAGGGTATCAAAGAACTCTTCTGCCTAAAGATCTCGGAATACACTAATAGTATTACAATTACAACAAATGATTGACGACCTTAACCGACAAAGTGCAAGACTTGGGTTGAAGATTAATAAGCAGAAGACAAAGATTATGTTCAACAGCCTGGCAAAGAAACAAGAATTCAGGATCGCCAGTCAGCTTCTAAAGTCTTTACAGGAGCACGTTTATCTAGGTCAATTACTCCCAGGGGACCCTGATCATGAGAAATTTGCAAAAGAATAAAAATTGGTTCAGCTGCATATGGCAGGCATTGCCAAATCCTGACTGGCAGCTTACCACTGTCGTTGAAAGAAAACTGTACAATCATTGCATTCTACCGGCGCTAACACATTGGGCAAAAATTCGGAGCTTAACAAAGAAGCTCGTTAACAACTTAAGGATCGCACAAAGAGCGATGGAACGAAAAATCTTAGGACTAACGTTAAGAGACAGGAAGAGAGCGGTTTGGATCAGAGAACAAACGGGGATAGCCGATATTCTAGTTGACATTAGGCAGAAAAAATGAAGCTGGGCAGGCCATGTAATGCGAAGGATGGATAACCGGTGGACCATTAGAGCTACAGAATGGATACCTAGAGAAGGGAAGCGCAGTCGAGGACGGCAGAAAACTAGCTGGGGTGATGAAATTAGCAAATTTGCATACGGAAATTGGAATCAGCCGGGTAATTGGAGATCGCAGGGAGAGGCCTTTGTCCTGCGGTGAACATGAAAATAGGCTGTTTGTTATTATTATTATTATTATTATTATTATTATTATTATTATTATTATTATTATTATTATTATTAGCTAATATTCTAGAGCATATGGAAACAGCAATCACAATTATGCAGAATTTACTGAAGTTTATTATTATTTTTTTAATGGTGATATCAAAAAATTTCATAGCCCTTACCCTACTGTGAAATGGAAGCCAGCGAAGCTGTGACTATGGTGTGTCTGCTATAGTGAATATTGCTATAGGGAATTTATATATTATTGAGCGTCTTCGGCATGTTCGTCAAAGAGTATGGAGACCGGCGTCTTGCTTTCGCTCGGCGCGATGGCCAAGTAGGGCGTTTGCTGCGCCAAGTCCGCCCCATCGTCATAGACTAGCGTATGAGCCACAGCATTCATAGCCGCGGCACACTGCACGGCATCGTCAGGATCCTGGAAGATGTGGTTAAACGCGCGTCCGTCCCATAGGGAGTCCAAAGGGCGACTGCTGAAAACCGCGTTAGCGCGATCCCTAGGTGACGAGACAAAGGGACACAACGATTGGTGGGACGTGCCGCCCGGGAGCGACACATGGGAAAGAGGCATCGACGGTGGCGAGGGGTATAACAATGGCTCATTGATCCTCTGTTTTGACACCTGTGCTAAGGCACAACTGGCGGGAAACCACCACGCACATTGAGCCAAACCACCACACACATGGAGCCGAAACTGTTGTTCTCCGCGTCGTTTTGTTGTTCTACGTGTCGTTTGGATGCCGTGCCGAGCATGAGCACGAGCTCGTGCTCCATGTCTGCCATGCCGCCGTGTCTGCAGAAGATGAAGACGACGCTCGAGCCAGCGCTGATGATGATAGTTTTTTTTCTACACACGGACACGATCCTGGGGAACCTAGCCCTTCCCTTAACAGCTTCGCTGTAAAGAAATTACCGCCAATGCATCCCGTACAGATGGTAAACCAGCGAAGCTGAAATGTACGGGCCCGGTGTTTATCACTGCGTTAATCCCAACGGTTCATTAAAGTCTTCCTCTATTATTGGTTACGTATTTGTCTAGCTCGGCCGCACGAGCCGCCGGATTGGCCCGACAATGCCGCTTGCGCTTCGCATCGCGAGCGCGGGCCCGATCTTCTGCCGAAGCGTTGGCGCGACGCCGACGAGATCTCTCCCGCTCCTGGGGTGCTATGCAGGATGCGCCGAGTTTCTCGTTCGCCCGAGTTTTACCCGAGCTTGCTCGATGGCAGACTGTAATCGGAGATAGCAAGGAAAGCGCAGAAACAACGGGCCAAAAGAAATGTCGAGATAAAGCCGCGTATGACAACATGAGCGCACCCTGCGCGTCGTTTCAAGCATAGAAGACTGCGCAACAAAACGCGCCAGCGCCGCGTATTGTTATCAACGTATTATCGCAATTTAGCAATACCGTCACTTTCCCGTTGTTTATCTGCACACTTGCCGTGAGCCGCTTGCCACGCCTTTCTCGGGCGCGTCAAGGGCGTGCCTCCTCTTTCGGGCATTATCTTCCTATCCTCCGTCGAATGGGAACAGGGCACATGCGGTGCATTCTTACACCTATACTTTGCCTCAATCGAATACTTCTAAATACAGCAAATAAAATAACGAACAAGTTATTTCCTAAAGTATCGGTTTTTCGTTTTGAAGGCTATAAATTTCGGAGGACAAGCGGAGATCGAGCGAATTATTAGATTTTGCACTTTTTTGCGGCGACTGGCGACAGTGAGGCGACAGCTTACAAGCGGATACAGGGTCGCACGCACAAGGGAGTTCATACGGTGAGCAGTCGCCAGGGGCGCTGCAGTGCTATTCTCGAAAGAAAAAGGATAATGAGAGGTATACAAAAATGCTAGATAATAACTCTGGATAGTATGCCTGATTACCTGATTATACCTGATCATGCACCTGTTATTTTTTTGTACTACTGATGAAAATAAATTCAACTTCAACTTCGAAATCAAGCAGGCTAGGTGACTATTTGTCGCCGCCCCGTTTCAATGAGCATGCTAATAAGTCATCATCATTATCATCATCATCATCGATTAGGTCAGACCTGACAATGATCTGACCATTCACTGACTATTAGGGGAAGGGCAACGCATCGCCGCGGCACGGCTGTTCACTGCAGGCGCTGCACTAAGGCTATTAAGGCCGCCGCTTTACCAACGAAAAACGAGACTCTAGCCATATACAGAGGGGAGCAACGACTGTCGCTGCAAAATGGCTGTATGGTCAATTTATTTCTGTGCGCGAAACCTCCGTGATCCATTGTGAAGAAGAGCGCGCTGCCCAGCGTCACAGTTAATTGCTTTTCATCGCTTGCCGACTGAAGGTGCCTCGTGCGCATATACGCAGTATATTACGTTTGTTTTGCACTCCAAGGTGCTTGCCGATTGTTTCTGCTGGAGCTAACAGTGATCGCAGATGGATATCGTAACGACACCGCAACAATCGCATTTTGGCAGGTGAGGGCTCTAGTGTGCAGTTATGAAATAAGACTTCGAACGCAGGAAGGTGTTGCAACTTTTTAGTGTGCAGTGCTTGTGATCAAGAAATGCTATCGTAATGGGTCTAGAAAAGCAACCGATGCCCGACGCTGACCGTGTTAGCGACACTGCCGCTCCGTTACGTCGCCGATGACAGGGCAGTCATCTCAAATAACAGCTGTGATACGTTGTCGTTGGAAAACAATACGCATCCTCAGCATCTTCGTCCACTACGGCGCATCGACACCTTGCAAGTAGCTACAGTGACGTGCCGATAATTATTTGCTGTGTGCTACGTCGCCACAATGCAGGCAATGAAACCATGTTGTGGGGCCATCACAGCCCGAGAAGATATATGTATAAGCCAGCGATAGTCGGCGCTCAGAACATCGCTGATGACAGTGCGTTGTGCGTGTTTTATCTCGGCGGTCAAAATTGTTGATGCCTCTCTGCTCAGCACCGCGTCGCTGTTGCCAAACAATAAGTTGGGCATGGCCCAACTGGGGTGGGCGCGGACACAAGAATTCCATGCCTCGCGCGGGGCATGACCTATGGTTTTGATTGACAGACGAACTCGTGCCAAACTCGTACATCGCGAAGCCCCCCTCGAGTTGAACTCGGGAACATGGCGGCGGCAGCAGCAGCCTGTGTCATCGCATCCAGCGGCAGCAAGCGTCAATATGACGCTGGACCCGTTCACCAATATTTAAGCGTCATTTTTGCCTTTCCAAAATTTCAGTGCGTTGGCTATGTAGCCAGTTAGGCGAAGGCTCTCATCTGCGGAGACAGCGTGGCGGGCAAATTATGCTTTCCAAGCACAGACTGGTGTGGCTGCGCTACGGAGGAAAAGTTCGTGTGATCGCTTCGGCTCTCTCCGGCTTCAAGCGCTGTGCGTCCACCGTGTCCCAGCGCCAGGCCAGGTCCCGCGGTGTCATCGGAGTACTGGGGCACCTGCAAGCACCTAGGGTTCCAACCGGACCACCCAACCTGTGGTTGGTTGGTCCCATTGTAGTGGTCACATTGTATGGGAAGACTCAGAATGGACGCCAGGCTGCCTTCCGGTGCAACAGGTGCCGAAAGTAGTTTTTGCAGTTACGCGGTACCGCTTCACTGTACGGGCAGAGAGGCGAAAGAAGTTACTTCGCCAACACGGACCGCCTCGGCCGTCCGAACGTCCACTTCGTTAGGCGGCAAGTGATTTGGCTCACGTACTGCGTGAGAAATAGCGTAGACGTGTGGCTGTTGAAGGAGATGACCAGTGACTTGCTTCCTTTATCGAAGCACGCCATCGACGACTGGAAGCACTAGGCCCGTGAGGTGGTGATGGACGAGCTGCTGGCGTCGCGCGACCTCCACTCGTAGGCCCCGGGAAGATAGTGCAAGTTGACGAGCGCATTCTTCGCGGCAAGCGAAAGTAAAATCTAGGCCGCCTGATGAAGGGTGACAACGTCCCACCGAGCCGCCAAAATTACGGCGATGTTAAAAGATCGTGCCCCATGGGTCTTCGGAATGGTGTGTGCTAACACAGGATTGCTGCGACTTGTCAAGGTCGACCGGCGAAACGCAGTCATTATTGCAGCCAATGTTCAACCGGGGGCTATTATTCGCAGTGACGAATGGGCCGCATAGAACTGTATTCCAAATTTAGTGGATGCTAACGAGGTGAGCCTCAATCTGCACTGGGAGACAGTCAACCACAGCGTGAAGTTTGTGGACCCCATCACTGGCGTCCAAACGAAAAAAAAAATTATTGTCAAAAAGTGAATCGCCACCTCGTCAGCGGTGGTTACAGGGTAACTGCACCGCTGCTGGAGTCCTTCCTGGCATTGATGTGGTGGTAGTCAATTAACGGCCACGTACGCTGCAAAGACCCTTTCGTGCGCTCGTTAGAAGCCACGGATTGCTAGGGCTACCCAGTAGAAAGACTTTTCACTGTGGTTGTTAGAAGCCATTGGTCGGCGCTAGCCAGTATGAAGGTGCATCACAAAGGAAAAAAAAAATAAAGCGTTGTTTTCGGACCCTTGTATGAGTGCTTTCCGGCATTCTTGAGTGCTTACACGGTAAGTGCGTGGCAAACCCCTTCTGCGCTAGCCGACGCTCATTCGTCTCGCAGCCTTACTTTAGCGCGAGCAACGAGAGATCTCTTGAAAGCCCAATGTGAAAACCAGGCGCCCACCAATCTGTGCTCGGAAATAGGAGCACAATCACGTAGCGAGCCGCACCAATTCAATACAGAGGAAAGAGAAGTAGCAACGAGTGATCTGTTGAAAGCCTAGTGGCGAAAACCAAGCGCACACCGATCTGTGCTCGTAAATGCCAGCGCAAGCACGTAGCGAGCCGCGCCAATCCAATCCAGAGGAAGAAAGAGGAGGGCGAGCGTCCCCGCGTGGTATAACGCGAAAAGTATTAAACGGCAAATTAGTCTAATGCACATTCAGTGTACACCTTGTAAACCTTAAAAAGCTGATAATCCACGTTAATGTGACTAATATTGTTGTACTAAATGCATTTATTTTATAAATTGCTTGTGCCTGTAATGCACTCGGTGGAACGACAAACAAGTGAAAGAAGGCACGACCATGCACCGACCGTATTATCACGTGAGCCCCAGTTTGTAGACCGCCCATATTGCAACGCCCAAGAGATCATAGCCACCCAGAGTGAATCTAGATAAACCAATGAAACTGGACGCGTGCCGACGGACAAACTACGTCTTGTTACCATTAGTTCTTTCATCTTGGGGCGTCGCCAGAGCTCGTGAACGTCCCGAGTTTCACCAAACTCGGCGCATCCTGCATAGCACCTCTGCTCTCGGCGGCTCATGCCCACATATCCAACGCGGGTATATGAGCCACACGTGATTTATTTATTTATTTATTTATTTATTTATTTCTGTCTGTCTGTCTGTCTGTCTTTCTTTCTGTCTTTCTTGTCCCTGACTCAAACAAACATATCCAATGCGGGTATGCACCACACGTGATTTTATTATCGTTAAGCGTGACGTAACTGACGAGCATGTGATGTTATTGATGTCATCACCTATCAGTCATGTTATCATGTTACTCATACATTCGACCCTTCCATGCCAATTTTGGTATATACCAAATGAACGAGAGACGAGTTTTCGATAGGTTTTCGATAGGTTTATTTACGCCGGACGGTTTCTGTGCCCGGACAAGGAGCGTTTCGGCTAGGCATATACAGCTTGGCTGTAATAATGAATAATTCAGCAGTGATGCTCTGTATCGTGCTCAGATGAGGTTCAGGAAGCATAACTTATTGGCCACCAGGTCACAAGCATTCTCGCAGCGAACACCTCGAAAGCATATCGAAAACTTGAAATCTTTGCAACTATAGGTATGAGTAGCAGACTAGAGCACACTAGCTCAGGTCGACCTCGCTGTCTTTCCAATCAACCAAATCCCTCTATCTTGCAACTGTATACGCATATGCACAGGATGGGGTTATAGCGCATGTGCACCATTGACGGAAGCAGGAGGCCTGCACGTTCGTTACGAGACTTCTGTCGCAGCTTATACGAACCAATTATTCTATTTCAGCTGTTTTCATTGGTTTCGTGGGTCATTTTTAGCCAAGCTGTTAATTATTTGCTTCCTGTACGTGGCATAGTCCATGCACCAATCAGCGTTTTGGAGCTTAAACATTTCTACCGTATTTGCGTGCCTGCGACACTCCATTTTACGCACTACAATTCGGCATGCCGCGGCATAGATTTCCTACTCGCATTCCACTCAACGATCTGAGACAAAAACATTTGGTGGGCTTGTAGCGGCGCTATAGTGGCGGAAGCTGGCGACTGCCGCAAATGAAGCGAAAAAGACGCTCCAGAAGACTGGGGCCGAACAAAGGTATGCTGGATGGATGGATGGATGCTATGAGCGTCCCCTTTGAAACGGGGTGGTGGGCTGCGCCACCAAGCTCTTGTTCTTATTTTGCCTAATGTCCTACCTATCGCTTTGAAAGAAAAGATAGGTACGAGCTGCGCTGGCGAGCCGCCGTTGTCTGTCGCCGCTTACAATAAAACGTGGACGGCCTGCATATAGCGGCCGTCTGCAGGCTGAAGCACGCAAAAAAAAAAAAAAATCCCCCAATGTGTCACAATTATTTATTTTTTATTGCCGCAAGTCGGTATCGCGCGTGCTTCTGATTGAAATTACTGTCCTTCGTTTGCAGAGTTCACGCAGTGTCTGTTTCCACCCGCCGCCGTGATTTAGTGGCCACGGCGTTCTACTGCGGAACACGATGCCGCGGGTTCGATTCCTGGCCATGGCTTCCGCATTTCGATGAGGGTGAAATGTAAAAACGCTCGTGCACTTACACCGCCCACAACGAACGCCTCTACAGCGAAATGACTTGTATAACGAAATACTGATCAAGTCCCGGCCGAATCCCCATCTTTCACGTGTATTGTGAACGCCTCTAACACGAAGCCCACTGCATCGAATTTGCCGTACAACAAATAAATTTAGTCGTACCCGACGGCTGTTTTGCTGCTTTACCACGACCGCCAAATAGCGGCATCGTCACTTCCCTCCTAAGACGTCGCCCGTGTGCGCTCTGCGTTTGGTGTCAGTAGTTTGGTCCCGCTGCACTGATCCAGTTTCAATTCGTACGCTGCTTGTTTCCGCGCATAAGCGGGCGCGACGCCTGATGAATACCTCGCAGTTGATGACGACTTGGTGATGCAATGGTAAATGACGACGGACGACGTCTTCAAAGCCAGATAGGACAGAAAGGGCGCGAATGTCAACGGATGCGACAGCGATGAAGATCCTGTAAACAAACCAAGGGCTTTGACGGCAGGACAGGTTAAAACAGCATTACTTCGTCGCCTACCATGCTGTGAACCTTGGTGCAATAAGGTTGGCTGCGGTCACACAATCTGTCAGACAAAGCGTTCACAAAAAAAGCAAAAAAAATGTTGCTTATTTTACTAAGCCTCTCCAATTATTGTTTAGTAATGGTTTTCATTTGTTCAACTTGCTAAGCCTGCTCTAGAGTGAGTGCTACGGTGCACGACCTATACAACGAAGTGACCTATGTAAAGAAGAACTATGGAGGTACCAACCCCTTTATTATAAAGGTGTTTGACTGTTTTTAGCTGCACGTGAAATAATCCCAGGTGGTCAAATATAATCCGGAGCCCTCCGGTACTGCGTCTCTCATAGCATCAGTGTTGCTTTGGGGCCATTAAAACCCACGAGTCAGTCATGAGGTCCATTATAGCATTGCTTTTACATTTGACGCGGAAAAAACACGTGTATGCTTTGTTTCGTTTTCTTTCCAAACCAGTGGCATAGGGTGTCTTTGTTTCTTCGCCAGTGATATTCTCACCTCATAATATTTCGTTGGTGGCTCGTAAGAGAGATGTGACATGAATGTACATGTCTCTTTTGTGTCTTTTATGATATTTGTGCGTGTGACCTTCACTTTTTCTTTCTTTTTTGCTCTTTGTTGGTATACTAACTGTGCTTAATTGTTAGTAAACGGCTGTGGTGTGGTCAACCACAAAAGTTTACGGCCACCGAATCTGAGAAAAAGCTGAATATCTACGCAACTTCACAACGCCAGCCTGCTATTCGCTTTTCCAGCCACTACTAGAATATACGAAAAACATTGTGATGTACGATTTTACTGGCTACTGTTGCAGTCTGCTCGGAAATTGAACGTTTTCGGAGATCCCGTGGCCCGTAAAATATTGTGGGTGACTATACATGTGTACTTTCCCACGTGGCAAGAAGCAGCCGCGCCACCCATTTCCTGCTGCCAAAATCTCCTCAGATAATAGCATCAATAAAAAGAGACAGAGGCACTTAAGTCTTCTTACGTGCATTGAATGCCAAAGCATTCTGGGCGTGTCGGCTATATCGACGTCCATGTCACGTGACATTCTCACATGACGTTATCACAAGATCATATGACCTTGCAACCAGAGGTTCTTGGTCACGTGACTATGTCACATGACGTGATCGCTTGGTCATGTGCTCGAATTGGGCAAAGTCAATTTTTGAGGGCGGGCAACCTAAATTTTGGGGGTGGGCCAAGTCAATTTTGGGAGTGGACCAAGTTGGTTTTGAACGGGGTTAAACTCAATTTTCGAACTGGTCAAAGTCAGTTTGTTGGGAGTGGCCATGGCATCCGTCCAACGCCGCGGCTGTTCACCGTGGGATTTCGCAGTGCGAGCGGCAGCAGGTCCAGCGCCGGGAACGTGACGTCATTACTTGGTCACGTGGGTTTTGGTACCTTCGGATGTTAACTCCGAACGCTCGCGGATTTTCCGCTTCATGGGGCGTTATGATGCTTTCGCATTAATAAAAAGAAATGATGCGCGGATTAAGATCCAGTGTTATATAGAAGTTGAAGAGCTGCATACGGGGCACAGCGCGCCCGTCCTTGGCGAGCCACAACAACCGCGTGCTGTCCACCGTCTGCGCAAGCAACCGAGCAGCGCGCGCGGCACACCTAGAGCTCCCGTCCGGGCGAGCATTTCGATTAAGATCGCACCCGTCGCCTTATAACGGGAACCCCGGAAGGTCACCGCCGCCACGCGCGCTGATGATGGCGCGGTCAACGGCGCCGGCATCGAGCACGACTTGTTCGCGCGGAAAGGGAGTGCGATTCGCCCATCTCCTCCGACACGGCAGTCTCATGCGCCGAAACGAGAGACGAAGGGGGGGGGGGTGGACACGCCGAGAGCAGTTGTAAGCAGCTGTTGTGCAGAAATGCGCGGACGGAGGGGTATAGACTCCGCGAGGAGCGCAAATGGAGGTCCTTTTGTTGTGCCGTGATTGCCTTCTGCCTATATGGAATGGGTCGCGGCGATGATTTCTCCCTCGGCCCGCCGGATAGGTCGCCGGTGATGTACCGCGAATACAACGGCGATGATGACTGGGCCCCGACGACGAGAGACGGTGTGTATGCGATCATTTTCGGTGAATTGTGGCGGCGAAACGAGAATACGCGCCTCGGCGTTGTCCGTGCCACCGGTGCGTGACTCGGCCCCTTTGGTCGTTACACGGACCATGCTCGGCTCAGACAGGCGGCCGGGGCCATTCGGGCGCGAGCTACTGCTGGCGGAGGCAAAGCGGCGTCAATCCCGCCGCAAATCGAGGTCGGGGTCAACGCTTAAGGAATCTTGGTGCTTCCTTCCTAAAGCGTGGAGTCGTGACGCCAATTCTTTATTTTTATTATTTTTTTGCGTCGTGAACGAAACACCTGCTCTCGAAAAAAAAATCCGTTTGGCAGGAAGGCGTATGACTCATCGCAAATATGAATACACCAGTGGCCGCAACTATTCATAACTCGAAAATCCCGCTTAAACACTTCAATACCATCGTAATAAGCTACCCCGGCAAGCTCTACGAAATATAACCTATGCGCAATATACACGGTAGTTTACGCGTGGAGAAACTACTGCTTCGCTTCCCGAAAGCAAGCAGAACGAGAAAACATTCCTAAAAATTTCCTAATTCATTAACGTCATTCTCATCAAACAAAGCGTTGTTGAAAGATTCCCCGAGCGCCATGTTCGTATTGTACGTTACTCTGGAATACTCCAAGGGAATATCTTTGAGCCTCTTCCAACTTGTTGCTTTAATTTGGTATAATGATGATGATAATAATAATACGCTTTTCCTGAAAACTGATCGTAAAGAAAAGTGGGCCTGCAAGAACCATGGGCTTAGCTTGACTGGCAGTGTCCGGCAGTTGACGACGCATGCCATATGCACATAATTATAAACAATTAACACTAGACAATACAAAGCAATTTATAAGGCGTGGGTAAAAAAGGAACTATAAACACAGAATATATCACTGATGTGACCTATTGTTCTAAAATCGCTGACCAAAAGTCTTTACGTGTGCACGTATACAGTACAAGGCAAATCATTAAAGACCACTGGTACGACCTTAGGCGTTATCTATATCTTGAACGAAGATGACGGACAGGCTTATAAGGGATATAAAATTGTTTACAGCAAAAAAAAAAACATTTAGTACGACGGCTTGCCTACAAAGAGAAGAGAAATTTGGCGTGCGCAACAGAGCAAGCACATTAGCACCTTTCCTGATAACCATACGACAACAAACAGAACTGAGAATAATTTTTAAGGCAGAGTTAACTTTTTCTCTCCATAAGGGTGGCTTGTCGTGCGAGTTGGTACATGGTACTTGGTAAGGGTATGTCAGCAAAAGGTTTCTCTCTCCAAATGCAGGAACAAACTTAATATCAACAAATGCCTTATTTCAACACACTGTAGGCAAGAGCAACAGCAATCTACTTCCGAACTCGGATAGGGCAGAATTTTTTAAGCGAGAACGTAAGGCATGTGGTTTTACAAAGTTGTACGCATACATGTAAGAATAAAAGCAAATGAAACGACGAGGTCCAAGGAAATTTTCCGTGTGCCCGCAGATGAGATGAGTTTGCTGCGGGCATACGGCTCTGAAAACTTCATCGAATTCGATGGAAGCGGCAAGAAACTATACGGGTGGGCAAATTTCTGTCGACTGCAGCAACGCTATCTGGCTGTGGAATGTCGATCGATTAGTTAAGTTTAACGACACACGATTCAAAAAGAAGCAGATACAATACTTATCCCACCCCGTCTATACAATAACACGTCGGTTTGTCCTAGAGGCCTATCAGAAAGACTATAATAGTCCCAGGCGTTCTTCACCCCACACACCCCCTCTTTTTTTTTTCGTATGCACGCGACTTGCTATCTAACTTTGAGAGAGTGGAAAGAGCGGGCATGATGGCGTGGAAAACTAAAAATGACGCGGTGTGTCAACGCGCGCACAACAATGCACAGTGAATGCGAACACTTAAAGAAAGGTCCCAAATCAACTTCTCCCTGCGGAAAAGCAAGTTTATTTTTTTATGCGTCCTATACGCTCCCTGTGACCCTTTTGAGCAACTTTTGAAAGGATACTTGGGTAACTGCGCAAATGTAGGACAGGTGACCGAGTTTCCTGCATCCTTTCAACGCCGGTCCTCGTCGCGTGTTACTGTGTCCCGTGTTCAGCATTCGCGTTGTTTGGCCAAGTAACAAAGAAAGTCGCCAACTACAGCCCAATTCCACACGTATCGAAACGAAATAATATTAAAGGGTCCGCTTTGGCGAGTCTTCCCTTAACACAATTTTCCTAGGGCGTTTTGTTTCAATGGGGTTCGCAGGTACCGGACTTGACCTTCGACCTCTGTAGAAGCTCCTGCAGGTTTATAAGCTGCGTGCTAAAAAAGAAAAAAAAAAGTGATACAATCTCGCACACCGGGTCGTTCGAGCGCTCGGAGCAGGGATTGTGCGTCTTTTCAAGGGATAAGCGCTTGAACAAATTTAAAACTCTGTGGTCTTCCACCGCCTCCCAGAGTCTGTTCCTCCCGGGTAACCAGAGCACCTGCCTCTTGCTGCAACACCAATTATCGGCTAGGAAATAGGTTTGCCCTCTCCTGTCCGTGTGTCCTCACCAGCCGAGCCTCCACGCAGAAGGACCGTGATCAATGAAGCGCGCCGAACCTACACTTTTGAGAGCTATTTGCCGAAATGTTAGCAACTGGTCGCAAAAAGTAAATGCAGCAGTTATTTCACAAAGAGAGAGAGAGAGCACGCTTAGTTGGGAGTGTTATGAGGTTTATGAAGTAAGTATATTACGCACAAATATATAAAAAATGCGAGTCTGCGGTGCTACCGCACAAGCTAAATAGCAGGCCCCTGCGGCTATTGTGCGCGATAAGCCGTCTATATAACTGTACTACGAGCATGTTCGTTCTACGGCTGCACTTTTCTTTCTGAGTATTTCCGCTCTTACGCTTCTTTTTTTTCCCTTTTCTTGCCGCATGCGTTCTTATTTTTCTTCTTCTATGTTCTTTTCTTTGTTTTGTTTATCTCTGACTCAGAGAATGCAGGTTTATTTATATGGGTTTCCTGATGTCAAACACATAGCTTTTTGTATGCCCAAGTTTCAGGTAAATACAGTAACTATATAACCACACACTTGATTTAAAAGGGTAAAGTTAGTTTTGTTATCCGAACAGGAGCGCGTACCTATAGGTTCTCCCATTTTCCGACCGCGCGCACGTACCCAAAACGCGCACTAAACAGGACAAATAGGCTGCCCATCGCAACAAAAGACAACACGCGTGCGCAGCCATCTGTGCTCTATAAGAGACATGCCAAGCTGTCCAGCTCGCCGCTTGGCTGCTCCACGCAGGGTCCCTATCAAAACCGGCCGGCGCACTGGCGGCCCCGTTGTTATTTTCTACGGGTGAGCCATCAC
The DNA here is from genome assembly GCF_013339745.2 of Dermacentor silvarum. Classification (NCBI taxonomy): domain Eukaryota; kingdom Metazoa; phylum Arthropoda; class Arachnida; order Ixodida; family Ixodidae; genus Dermacentor; species Dermacentor silvarum. Next base: position 330,921,408 of record NC_051154.1, on the reverse strand, counting down.
ACGCTTCTCGGTGCCGTTATTGTTCCGGGTGTCTCGGCGTCGCTGCAAAAAGACCCCGCTGGCTTCCCCCTCGCGTGACTCCAGTGGTCGAGCGAGCGCCTCGATCACGCGGTAATGGTGCAGGTGGCAAGCGCCGCGAGTTCTTACCCGCGCAGTCCCACGCTGATCATGCTCTGCGTGACAGACAAGGCGTAATGTGCCTCTTCAAAAGGTGCTCCCTCCCCGTTGTCCCTTTCTACTCCCGGAAATGACGCTCGATCACGATGAAAGCCCCCCAACAGAAGAGGTTATAACGTCGTCCGAGTCCCGGAAGACGAGTGCGCGTCATATATACGTGTCCCCGCAACCGGAAGCATGCCTTGGGAGGCGGGCAAAACACGTCGCGTTGTCGACGGAGACAGGCGACTCGGGTTGGTCTGCGTCAGCGGCGACGGCGTGGGAACAGAAAACGAAACGACGCTTGGACATTGCGCTGCCGAGCCACGACCCTTCACCGATGTCACGGCACCGGAGGAGAGGCGGGCAAGCCAGCGAGGCAAGCGAAGGACTCTCGGTGGTCATCTCGAGATTGCGCCGTTACGCGATCGAGTGCGCGCGGATATATAGTTGTATGGTGGGGGGAGGCCTCTGAGGAAGCCCTTCGCTGACGCCGATCAAGTCGCGAGGAAAACCCTGTGGGTGCACTGTCCTCATGCCGCATCCTGCGGTTATTGTTGCTGCTGCTTCTACTGCGCCAAAGCGGATGCGGGCGCTACATCGCAGAGCCGACGCGCGGCCTACATCAGCCATGACGCGCAAACTTGAGATTGCCTAACCTAATCAAGAAATGGTGGCTTTTTTTGCTCTTGCCTTGTGTCCTTCTAAATACAACCTATATATATAGAGTATATATATATATATTCGGCAAGCGCCGTTAACAAAATTATTTTCACGCCCATGCCGTTCATCGAGACGGGTGAAACAAGACTATGATGTTCTTAAAACTAATACAATGGAAAATGCTAAGCTTAAGTTCACTGTAGCTCTTTGTTAGATGCAGTAATGTAAACACGCTTACACATTTAGTCTATACGAACACATGTGCAAACCTTGAATGCACTAAGAATACTTCCGCTGAAAGAGACGGGGACACGGAGGTTAACCAAAAGCAACTCTCCGGTATGCTACCCTGCACGGGAAAAAAGGTGGTTATAGGGAAAAGATAGGAGGGGAAAGAGAGAGAAACCAAACAACCGGAAGTGCCGTAGGCGAATTCACTCAGTGCGGTGAATCGCAAGAACACATAACAATGTCAAATTCCATTCAAGGTATACCCTTTTTTTTGTTGTTGTTGTTGCGACCATTCGGTGCCCATATAGAAAAGTGGCACTGACTGCGGAGAAATTAACAATGATCCCTTATGGCACATTTTAAAAATTAACAGTAATCCCTTATGGTTTATTTTAAACGCTTCTTCGACTTGTGCAATAAACAAAAATTAATTTAAAAAAATTATTACTCTTCCTAACCTACACCATAGCACGATAAGCTATCAGCCGTTGCGCCCTACTGCTATGCAAACAATAAACACGGCGCATCTGCGCACCTTGTGCATAATTTCGCGTCGTTCCTGCAACTCAAGCTTTTCGAAGCTTGAAGCGAGATCGCCTGTGTTCCAGCTTAATCTCGATAGCCTGCTTACGGCTTGTCGTTCTACCCACTTCGTATCTTTTATATCTCGGCTTCCACACAGGGAACGCGTAATACCTTAGTATATATCTACGCACCGGCACGCACCGGCATGGCGTCAGAGTCCAATAAATTCACAACTCCCTGGAGGCGACCTGTGGCATCTGTGACACATCTGCGAGTTACATCTCACCACCCGTTATGGACATGTCCTGGCCTGTCCGCAATGTGATGCAATGCTAACTTACGGAGCTCAGACGTTGCTTTCAGCGATTGAATTCTTCCCTGCCCACCAAGAGGCCGAGTAGACGACAGCTTGCTGCTACAACCACTGAAGAGAAAGACAACAGATTGAAGTTGTGGAGCCCATCGGAAATCTGGAAGACTTGCTTTTTCTTTCGTGTTTTTCTGATTTAATTGTTTTTGCCATTCTCTCTGTGGCATTAAGCACGTGCTCAGTGCCATCTCCACTGTTGTTCGGAGATGTGGCTGCAGCTTTCAAAGTCCTCATCGCGCCCAATTTCCTCCGTTATGCCGGCGAGTCCTTTCTTATTTAGTCATAATCGTCGTACTATATCTGAAGCAACTGATTCCATGATTGCAATGAGGATTTTGCGCTTGTTTTTAATTCATCATACTGCAGTTGTGCGAATAATGGGAGACTAGCAGGACAAAGACACAAGATATGACTTGAATGCCTACCCTGCGCGTTACAAGGGGCACATGCGCTGCTACGTCCTAGCACGCCGGTTCCTGACATGACTGCAGTCATGTCAGGAACTGGACAAGTGTGCCTCAAGATAAGCGGTGAATTCGCTGCCGCAAAATTCTGGCAGGTGCAAGTGATAAGTGATTTCGGCGTCGCCAAAGATCCATCGACAAGTCGGATGACCTTTGTCCCGAGAGATATTTTGTCACATTGGGACAGCCACGGCAGCGACGCGACCGACGACAATAATATAGTGTGACAGGCTTTCCTGCCAACGACGGCGACAAAACCAGTCTGCTGCAGTCCGTCGTTCGGCCTGTGTACGAGCGCTCGGCCGCTACACGGTACGCCAGTCTCAATTTTTGAGGATGCAGTACCTTGGTCTTGAAGCAAGCAGCTCTGGCTTGTTTGCGCAATTTCTACTTCGACCGAGTCCACATATACACGGATGGCTCTTCCACTCAGACAAGCTCCACCAGTGCAGTGGTAATACCATCACGATCAATAAGCATCAGACACAAGATTTTTCACGTCCCAACATCGACCGGTTCGGAGCTTGATGCCCTCCGAGGTGCCGTTGATTATATTAACAACCAACCGGCTAATCGGGGAGCAATAATCTGCGACTCAAAGGCGGCCCTACAATGTCTTTTGTCAGCTCTTCGTCGCGGGTCCTGTGAACAACTCGTGTCGGAGAAACGAGAAACGCACCATCATATGATCGCGAAAGGACATGACGTTGTGTTTCAGTGGCGGCCGGTATCTCCGACAACGACACGCCGACGAAGCTGCTAGGAAAGCTCACGATGGAGCAAACCTTGTGCTTGTCCCTTTATCGAGGACCGACGCAGCCCAACACTTAAGCAAGCTAGCGCACCGTATGCCATTGGAGAAGTGGCACAACTTGAATTCACCCAGCATCGATGCATTCTCTCGACCCAGCTATGCGACTGCGGCTGTTCCCTGGGCTTCCGCGAGGTGAGGAAGCAAAGCTGTGCCGCTTACGCTTGGGCGTTAATTGCATTCTCCAATGCATATACGTGTTTAATAGGAATGGCTGATAGCGCCGAGTGCAATCCCTGCGGTGTCGATGAGACTATAAAAGACCTACTGTGCTACTGCCCATCTTTTGAAAACGAAACACATCACCTCTGCACAGCTCTAAATCAGTTGGATAGAAAAGCGTTCACCTTGAACAAGATTTTGGGGTCATGGCCTCGCATATCGCAGCTACAAAAGGCCGCAAAAGCAGTGCTGCGATTTTTAATTAAAAATTAAATTATGGGGTTTTACGTGCCAAAACCAGTTCTGATTATGAGGCACGCCGTAGTGGGGGACTCCGGCAATTTGGACCACCTGGGGTTCTTTAACGTGCACCTAAATCTAAGTACACGGGTGTTTTCGCATTTCGTCCCCCTCGAAATGCGGCCGCCGTGGCCGGGATTCGATCCCGCGACCTCGTGCTCAGCAGCCCAACACCATAGCCAGCTGCGATTTTTAATAACTAAGGGATTGAGTGAGCGTCTGTGATCCGGACTGAGTCACTTTCAGTGACATAGAGCATGGAACTGTTACCATGACAACGATATCCACAGCGGACTTTCTATTCTTCTTTTAATCTCTCTCTCCTTTTCCATTCCCCCAGTGCAGTGTAGCCAACTGGGCTCAGTCCTGGTTAACCTCCCTGTCTTTCATTTTATCATTTTCTCTCTCTCGAAGGGTCACGTCGCTCATATCGCGGTTCGACTCGGTTTGATGCGACGCTGCTCAATTGCGCAAATCCGTGTGTTCTGCAATATTTTGTGACTGTTTCATGTCAACGCTGCGCGAATTACATTGCATTGGAAGCGAACTATACGATCGGTGGCGGCACGTGCCAACGGAAACGAATGCGGCCCTTGGTAAATCGATAATCAAAACGCGGAACATCACGCTCTAATGTTTCTCGCCGCGAATATCCAAACTTTCTTTTAGAGAACGCTTAAAACAGATCAAGAAATCGAGCAACACGTCACCTAAAATCCCACGGCAGTCGCGTCGGCGCGAAGCCGTCGTGTCGCGGCAGTGTGACGAAATTAAACGTCGTCCGTCGGTCCCCTCTCCCGCCGACACGAGCGTCGGCGGACCGGTTGCAATTTGTTGCCGCAGTATCACAGGGACGCCATCACTGCGGAGACATCGCGAGAGGTCGGCATACGAAAATCGATGTCGCCTCGGCCACCGGGCCTCATAACAGTAAGGAACGTATTTTCAAACGAACTTTGGACGCGTTCATTCAACGCCGTGCGGCGAAAGCTGCGCCATTATTATGGCCAAAGTATTTGCGAGGTTTCCGTTGTGTTATATATTTCCTTCCTCGGGTCTGTGTTCGCTCGCCCGCCTTTCAGTAACACGAAGCTTCCGGGTTATATGTCGTAAAACGTATTGGAACGCATTTCGCCCTGCCCGCGGATTGTAAACGAGGCAGTCATGGTGCAGAGCAAAGCGTCACTATAGACGACGCTGAGTCGAAATAACGTTGCCAAATGGGTCTCTTGTGGTTCAAAGTTAGTCACACCGCATTGCTCTTTCGTGTTGTGTCGTTAAGCGTCATTAAAAAGGCGGACAAAGAAGCGAAGGTGACGGAACGGACGCTTATTCCTGCCAGCCGACTTCGGAATAATAACATCACCGCATCGGAGTGCTCTTGAGTCGTTCCTGGAGACGACGAAGACGTCAAGGTATACAGGCATGACGCAGTGCCTCGAGCGAACTATACGAGAGAAGGCAAATGCATTTGTTGGATGGGAAATCATCATGCGTCATCGTGAAACGATTCATGTCCGCTGCGGGACAAGAGGCCCCTTCCAGATATATTTATTTACCCCATTGCTAGCTTCAGTCCACTGCATGCTATGCCTATATACTCATCACGGTCATCTCCCATTCCTTAGGTGATTTTGTTTTTTTAACGTAACCGCTGCCTTCATCTTAGCGCTGTCTCCACTCGGCACATTCCGGCTCCACGGAATGCGGCTGCGACACGTACGGCTTGAATCCGATCGCGTGATCTCGCACAGATCAGAAGAATTGCCGTTATATGCCCTAGCAAAGAAAAAAAAGAGACAAAAAAAAAAACGACGCGTTAGTTCAATTTCCTGGAATCGTGCGCGAAACTGTCGTGTAGATCAAGTGCAAGCGCGGCCCGCCGAGATGAATAAGCCGAAACTCTATTTGCGCCCCCGGTTTTTTTTTTTTTTTCATTTTCTTTTCGCGCAACCCTCGCTCGCACGTGATGTATGCGGGCGCGAGACTTGTCCAATTGTAGTGGTGCTACCGCGTCTGAAAACGCGCGATGTTTGCGTGTTCCGTTCAGGTTCCGCCGACCGCTTCCTGAATTGCCACCGTCAATTCGGCTTTGAACGGTTGCGCAGCAAGCAGCTGTCGCCCTGTTACGTCAGCGTAAAACGCCTCTGAACGCAGCGGTCTGTGTCCGCGCAATATTACGTGCTTGTCGAGCAATTACCGCATAGCCGCGCCCAGCCTACCATTCTGTTTCTTGCTTTAAGGACACCGCTACCGCGGGAAGTATGAATCACCCGCGCGCTCTTTGCGCCAAGGGGCCTTCGCACGCGCGCCGGTCGACGTCGACCGCAACGATTTTATGCCTTTCTCGTCAGATGGCCGTATAGCACCCACGTCCCTGTTTCTCTTCGGCCGCCGGTCCCGTTCTAAGCGCCCCTGCTTTGTAGTGAGTCACGAGTGTGCAGGGCTGATTACAGCGCGTCGAGAAATCGCTCGGTGCACCCACATGTTGCACGCCTTCCTAGTATCATAGCGCGGTGCAGATGGTGAAGAGAGTAACACGGCGAAGAGAGCGCACCCGTGAGACAGCCTGACGCTAGGAGAAGTATACGTGCGCGTGTGACTACGATTATCAGACGAAACGACAGCGCGCTTTGCATACGATAACAGCCTCAAAAAATTGTGTAAAGTATCTGTCTGCTCAATGAAGGGGCGGATGTCCGATGGGCATGATCACCACTGTTGTAGTATGAATGCCGCCGGTGCAGGGACGTTTGCAGTAGTTGAGTACCTACCCTCACGGCCTTTTATCGACATGCCCACAATTGCGCTTGCGTAAATTATAGCGCTTTCCCTATTGATTATAGTGTCTCGTCATCGATATAAGGGGTCTTTAATTCTCCATAAAGCTCGCTGTGGGCCAGGCACACTTCCCCCTTCACAATCTCCTCCTCACTTTCAACTTTGTCTCCAATGAATCACAAACGTCGTGTGCAAACCTCTTTCGGTTGAGGATGCCCTTGGGTAAAACGGTGGCTGGCTCAAGCTAGAGCGACAGCGGAATACGACATCGCTGATATATGCGCTCTCTCTTACCTTTCGCCGCAATAATTCAAGCACAGCGGCCGGCCAAATGGACCCAGCTCAACGTTCGACATACAGGGTTCAAGAGAAGGTCGTGTCCAGTACACAACGATATAAGACGGCAGACGCCGGGCGGTTTCTGATCCCACCAACCGTGTCGCGAGATATCCATCAATTGCTTACGCACACCTCAGAAGAGAGAAGCAAATAACAAACGGGACACAAACAGAATATCGGTAAGCGGGCCGACCGCAGTGGTTCTCAAGAGTCATTTTTAGCGCCGAGGAAATGCCGCAGCGCAGCAATAATCGACCGCACGGCGAACGAAACCCGCTCCGCAGCGGGCGCGGAAATCGTCTCGTCGCCTAGGTATAGCCCACTCGACGCTGACGACACGGAAGCAGCGCTAAACGATGCCGGCGCTGGCGCATGCGTCGTTGCCGAGCGGCGCCATTACGTGAAGGTGCAAACCCCAGCGGCACCCAACCCTTGACCCCAGGCGAGTGCCGTCGTTTGAGCAGCTTAACGACCGCGATCGGCCGATACCGACCCGCGACGTGCCCTTCCCTCCGGCCGAGGAAGCCCATCTTCGCGCGTGCGTGGCTGCAGACGCACGCATTTGGGTACGAAGGTAAGAAAGAAAGAAAACAGAAACTATGCGAAACAACAGGAACAGGCGGAGGCTGGGAAGGGGAGCAAAAGCGATGCGCACCCTCAAGGAAACGACGCATCATGATGATGTCGATGATTACGTGCTATAAAAAGGAAAAGAGAGGCTGCCGAAGGATTAGGTAAGTAGGGTCGCGCTTACCTCTGGGCGCGCTATTATAAGTGAGAAGCTTGAAGCGGCGAACGGAAGCAAAAAATGAAATAAACGAACGTCGGTTTGACACAGATTCCCAGTTATTTTTCGCCCTCCCTTCGGATGAGCGAACTTGTTTCAGCGCTGCATGATAGAAGGCCTGGCCGATTTGACCCGTGACGTCACGCGCGGAGGAGGTTTATGGTTTATTCATTGATGAAATCCTGGGAAAATAGGCATCTGCTGGGTTGGCGCTATCCAAATCATCAATAACAGACATGAACGACTATAAGAAGTGAATGCCAGAAAAAAAAAGTTGAAAAAGTTGAAAGCCCCTTCAACCTCCACTCGAAGACAGTGAAATACAGTGGCGCACCGACGGGGGGGGGGGGGGGGGGATTCGGGGGTTGTAACCCCCCCCCCCCCTGAGGCCAACTTAACCCCCGCTTTTGTTTCACCCATTTTGTTCCTTACGCATTTGACGACTGCAACTAAGATGTCAGACGGGCAATCGTCTGCACACTCACAAAAAAGCGCATTTATTTGACAATTTCCCGTGAAGAAATCGAAATTAGTGCTGTTTAGATGGTATTGGCACACTGTCACCCCCCCCCCCCCCCCTGGCAGAGATCCTGGGTGCGCTACTGGTGAAATACGAAAGTCTTCCTGAGCGAGGCTTTATACATCGACGGTGCATGAGCTAACACAGGCGGGAACAACCGTCGGCGTTCGGAAAACGCGCCAAACGTCTTCGCGCGCTGGCTTGGAAGCGGGAAAGTCTTAAAGGACTGATAACCAAATTTTATAGAACGGTTTTCTTTCTTTTCTTTTTTTTAACCAAGCACAGTTAGGTTCTCGGAAGCGAAACGACGCTTTTACATGAGATACGCAGTTGAGCGTCCGTAGCCACGCGTGCGCTTTTAATTTTTGAAGCATGTAATTGGATGAAAATGGGTATATATGTTAAGAACGGCAAATTTTAAACAATAAGTGGGCTGTACTTAGTAACAGCCGGCTTACTTACAGTAATCTCATATACTAATCCCTCACCAGTTCGTTCCACTTATCGTCTTTTGCGCTCTTTCTGTGCCGGTCTAAAATTAAAATTCACAATTAATTTGTGAACAGCATGCTCGATTCCATAACTATAAATCGTGGTCTTTTCATTTACAGCAATAAAATAATAAGTCGACGTGTACTGTTTGCAATAACATTCCAGAAACCTCGCTACGCTTGTTTTGTGCGAAGAAACGACTTAGTTTAGGAGAACCATTGCACCTGAAGGGTCCGAATGCCTTTATGACAATTTACATCTCCCGCCACGCCAACCAGGAAGTGGTGACGTTGCATACGCCATCACCGCCCTTCGCTGCTGTCGGTGAGTAAGACGGCTTCCGACATACGGCGGTACGTATTATTTTTTATTGCGATAGCAATTATACGGACATTTCAACCGGATTTCTGCCGTCGCCGTCGTCGTGAGGTTCTGTATAAAGTCCAACGACGATAAAATCGTCACCGCGCGCCGTATGCGCGAGTGAAAGCGCGCGGGGGACGCGTGCTAGCTATCACGGAGAGCGAACGCACGGCGGAAAGCAAACGCGACCGTCGCGCGAAAGGCCGTGGGGGTATGGGAGTGAGGGGGGTGGGGCGACGCTGTGCTGAGGCACCAAATGCGTATCTGCAACCGGGCGCAAGGGCCACCCAATCTCCAACGCGAAAGCAAGAAAGCAGGAAGGCAGCGCAGCAGGAAGGAGGGGGTGCAACTTCTACTCTGCCAACAACTGGGCTTGTACTTTGCCCGCTTGTGGCGGTCGCCCGCACCGTCTCTTATCTCCACACGGCTCTGACCTTTGTATGCACTAGCTGTGCATTCGCCGCTCAGTTTCCGTTGAAGCGTTAAACCGTACAAACCTTCGCTCGCTGCGGCGGCTGCCCTTGCTGCCAGCGTTTTGACAGTTGTTGTCTGCGGTCATTCAGTGTGATCTATACATGTTTGCTTGTGCGCGCTGACACCACGCTTGTTAATTCAGTTAGTAAGCGAATGTGTCCAAGTTTATGCAGCCGGTAAAACTACTATCCCTACTCCGAATAGCTCTCTACTAATTTGCTATCGCAATTGATGCTTCGCCTTTCGGGCGAAGCAGCGACGTTTTTTCATAAAACGCGAACGCGCGGCCATGGAAAAACCGAGTGGTGGATTCGCAGGAGCAGCGGCTTTCGGTCAAAAGCGTGGACCGTTCGGGCATCCCGCGACATCACATGGAAGTGGAATTATCTGCTACTTGCAGCTTGTGCGACGTTCACGAGCCAGCAAAACCAAACCAGCCTTACGAAACTACTGAAACGTGAAAGCGTGGGTGACGCAGAGTCGGGCGCATACGAAACCTTTCGACCACCCGCGTCGTTGTCAAGGATAATGTCAATGAGTTATTTTTGCTAAGAATCAAATAGAACTGGACAAGTAGCACTTTCGTTTCTCTTATAATGCTATACAATGATGTTTTTTATAGTCAGTGCCTGAGTACTAGTGCAGACTTAAGTGAGGAGTGCCTTCGTCATCGGGGAAGTACTTGAATGTCCCGGAGGAGTCTCTAATCGCGCCCGGCACTTACCTCAATTTCTCAGTTACTAAGGCTCTGTTCACAATAATATTGACACCTTAGAGATACTCGAGCGCTAATCCATATTTTTAGATTGATTTATTATTTGCCTTTAGTGTCCATTCAAGGATTTGCTATTTTGCCTGGGTGGCCTAAAGGTTAGAGTAGCGAGCTCCTGTGCTGGCGGTGTACATGACCGCATACTGCAGGCGGATTTTCGATTTATGTTGTATTTATTTATTTCTCTCTCTCTCTCTCTCTCTATATATATATATATATATATATATATATATATATATATATATACGAGAAGAAAGGGAGCCGAGGGACCCGATTTTCATTAATCATATCATCATAATCAACAAACAATGACACCAAGGACAACATAGGGGAAATTACTTGTACTTACTACTTGCATTAAAGAAATGATAAATTAATTGAAAATAAAAATGCATGAAAAAACAACTGTCCGTAGCTGAGGAACGATCCCAGGTCTTCGCATTACGCGTGCGATGCTCTTACCAGTTGAGCTACCGCGGCGTCGCTTTCCCGTCCACTTTCTTGGGTATTTATGTTTTTAATACTAGAACTAACCTAGGGAGTGTTAGCCAGCGCCCCCACTCACAAACCTGGGCGGCGGAGGTGGAACATCCTTTCTGCCGCAGGCGTCACGAGTACGTGATCTTTTTCTGCCGCAGGCGTCACGAGTACGTGATCAACTGGCCAATAAACCCACATATGCTACCTGAAGACATCAATGTTGCCGGATTCGAGCCCTCGTTGTGTAATGAAGGAGAAGAAAGGGAACTGTGGATTTCTTTCGTTCTTGGCTTCTTATGATACGTTTTATATATATATATCCGGAACATCACGACGACCAGTGGTCCCAGGGCCACATACCCGGCATATCATTTCACAGTATTTGGCCGAAATTTCTTCGAGATAGGCCTACGCAGAGGCTAGCAACATACCCGATACGGAACAGGTGATGGTAACTCGCTCAAAAAGACCTCATCTTTAAAAGAAAGAATTACTAGAGATGGTTGCTACTGCTCACCATTGCTGATTTGGCACTGACAAATTCATGTTGTCAGTAGCAATGCCACGTTATTGTACTTTCGTGCTACTCTCCAGGTGGATGCCAGTTTTTTTTGTCATTTCATCACGCTATTGATGGTTACCAAAACAACTTGGTAGGCAACTCCGGCAACAATTTGACCATACGAAGCTGATGGTCTGCCTGAGGTTTCTGAACGTTTCCTGTCACGCGCAGGGTGCTTTAGAGAAAAAAAAAGACAATTAATAATGACACTCGACAAGGAAGGGAGACACTGTATTGGAAGAGAAAGTGAGCCGTGCAATAGCCAGGGTACCCATCACTCGCAAGCTGAACACGGAGTCCATAAAAAGGGCTGCGCATTCTCTGCGAGGTAAGTGCCACCATCAATAAAGCAATCAAGCGAAACAGTTTCAGATACAGAGGCGCCGTCAGATAGCTCCTTAATTTGAATAATCAATCAATGGGATTCGTGGCTCGCAGAGAGCGGAATGTACTCTCAACGCGCCACCGCGTCGATTACAGTGACGATCCGCATGACTGGGCTCGTCGCACCCTATACGGCATTCCGAATGGCAAGCACGTGTTGTGGCGCGTGCTATATTATTAAACATCGAAGTAGGCATTCGCGTGCTTATTATTGAATGGCGAAGCAGGTTAACGGTATCGTTGCCGCGAGACGGAAGGGGTCGTTCGACCTAATGGAGTCTGCAGGCCATCTCTCTCCCCATATCATGGCCCATAGACGAGGAGAGACAAGTGGCATGCTCGAAGCCCGAAGCAAAAAACAGCGAGCCGACAAAGTCTCATTGATGAACTGACGTGACGATCGTTGCGAAAAGAGAATTGTTGGCACGGATGTGTTCGCGCAGAGGGATTCGTGCCAACCACGCGTCTTCTTTGGCGCGAGTGTTTGGTCGTCCAGGAAACTAGACCACACGAAGTCGTCTAGATGGCCATAGCATATTAAGGCCAGTAAAGCCAGAAAGCATGCAAAGGTACAGAAATGCAACATTGTCTTTAATAATAATTTATTTCAAAAGCCTCGTCTCGTCACTTCTAACTTGTTTTATTTCCTTCCATTTTTTCCCTTTTCTTTTTGCCATCATGACTCATGGTAGATAAGGTCTTCCACATGAGCTGAACTAGTCATAAACTCGGAACATGAAACCACTGGTCTTATAGAGCAAGTATCTGAAGACAGGCTCAAGAGAGAGAGCAAGGAGAGGAAAGGCAGGGAGGTCAACCAGAAGAGCGTCCAGTTTGCTACCCTGCACTAGGGGTAAGAGAAAGGGGGAATAGAAAGAGAAACATAGGGAGAGAATGAGTACTGAGTACAAGTGGTACGATGTACAGGGACACTATAGGTGGTCTCTTAAACCGGTGCACTTCAAATACTGTACTAATGCACGCATCGCTTTTTGTGCCAGTGATGGGTGTAGCCACGGTCCGAGTATCTTTGACTCAGAGAAAGGTCTCGTGTGCAGCCGGTTTAAATTTGTCCCGAGATAGAGGCGTCGCACGTCATAGCGACGACAGGTACACAATAGGTGCCAGATGGTTTCCTCGTACATACAGGAGTCGCACATCGGGCTCTCGGCCGTTCCCATACGATGTGATTAAGCATTGGTGAACGCCACTCCCAGCCACAAGCGGCACAGCAAGGTTGCTTTGCCGCGGGAAAGGCTAGATGGCAGTTGTAGCCGATGCAAGGGGTCCAACTTATATAATCGGCAATTGAAGGCACTAAAACTCCATAAAGCTTGTGACTTTTTGCGTGCAAGCAGACGAAGTTCCCTGGCAGTGTCCGTCCTCGCCAAAGGTATTGTACGCGTCTGGGTGTCTTCGTGGGCAGATCGGGCAGCCCTGTCAGCAATGTCGTCGCCGATGATGCCACAGTGAGCAGAAATCCACTGGAAGACTATGCTGTGCCCTGTTTCCAGAGCATGGTGATGTACTTCCCTGATGTCGATTATGACCTGCTCGTAAGTTCTATGATGTAAGGCTGATTTGATAGTGTGAAGGGCTGCCTTAGAGTCACAGAATATGACCCATTTCTGTGCCGGCTATTCGGTGACGTAGGTCACAGCTGCAGGGAGGGCTGCAAGTTCTGCCGACGTAGATGTAGTCATATGTGATAATTTGAATTTAACTGAAACTTGCTTGGCTGGAACGACGAATGCGGCAACTGAGCTGGTAGGTGAGGTCGAACCGTTGGTATATATATGTATGTAGTCATGATATGTCTGGTGCATTTATAGGAGCGTCAGTTGCTTCAGAACCAGCGATGTATTATTGACCTTCTTGGTGATTCCAGGAATAGTAAAATTCACTGGAGGCTGTCGCAGGCACCACAGGGGAGATGAAGGCTTCGCCGCCGGTTAAAAGATGACGGTATACACTCTTGATGTGCGCTAATCACTTTTGAAAAGGTCGCTTGAGGTCTCTCCGCTGGCAGGGAAGCTAAGTGATGGTCGGCGATCCTTGACAGATGACGAATACGTGCTCTGAGGGAGTCGGCAGCTACGTGTGTCTGGATCGTATGGTCTCTCGCGATGGCTATTGTGGCTGTTGTTGAGGTGCACCGAGGCAGCCCTAAATACGTGCGTAGGGCTTGACCTTGTATGCTCCACGAGAGGGTCCACGAGAGTTTGCGGTCGATGATGACACCCAGAAAGCGATGCGTCTTAACATAGGACACAGCTTGACCGTTGATTGAAACGGGATACAGTGACATTTGTTTGCGTGTATAGCCAACCAATGCGCACTTTTCTGTAGACACACTGAGGCCTTGTTCTCGTAGATAAGACGCCGTCATGGTTGCCGCCCGCTGAAGCCTGGCCCGCAAATGAGGCCGAGTAACTGCAGAGGCCCAGATGCAAATGTCGTCGGCGTACATAGAGACATGAACTGTCCACGGTAAATACTCCACAAGTCTTACCAAGACGAGGTTGAACAATATAGGGCTCAACACTCCACCCTGCGGCACAACACGGCAGATGTAATGTTCTGAAGTTGGGCCGTCTTCAGTCTGTAAGAAAAAGCACCTCTCGGTCAAATAGTTCCAAATTCATTGATACATCCGGCCACCAACTCCCACAGTCTCAAGTGAGTTCAGTATGGCCTCATGGGCGACGTTGTCGTATGCTCCTTTGACATCGAGAAAAAGCGCAACTGGTAGGCGCTTGAGGATTTTCTGTTCTTGGACCCAGGTAACGAGGTCCATAACATTGTCGATGGACGAGCGACCTCGACGAAAGCCAGCCATGGCATCCAGATAGATCTTGCATCGCTAGAGGTACCATTCCAAGCGAGCAAGTATCAATATTTCCATCACTTTGCCGACACAGCTCGAAAGCGCAATCGGACGATATGATGATAAATCAAGCGGAGACTTTCCAGGTTTCAGAATGGGGATCAAGCGGCTCGATTTCCATTGTTCAGGAACAACGCCGTTTCGCCAAGACTCATTGTAGTAGTTGAGCAGCTCACTACGTGCGTAATGTCCTAGGTGGTATAGGGCAGCGTAGGTGATGCCCTCTGGTCCTGGTAACGAAGAACGCCTGCGGGGCGCTAACGCAGCGTCGAGCTCTTCAGGTGAAATTGGCACGTTCATTTCTGGTACACGTGCCTCAGGGACGCCATTCAGTGCTGCGTCAGTAGGGATGATCACGGATGCAGCAAACCGCACACAGAACTCTTCAGCCACTTCAAACCGCGAGCGGTGTCGGTAGAGGGCCAGAGCAGCAAAGGGCTTCCTTTGATGCGGACATGAGCGAAGACCCCTAACCGTTTTCCATATGTGTGAGAGCGATCTTCGGGGATCAAGCGTCTGACAGAAAGATTTCCATCGCTCGTCTTCCAATTTATCTATACGACGCTGATTCTTTTGTATGCGCCATGAAGCCCTCAGGTCTAGAACGGATTTCGTGCACCGATATTTTCTTTCCGTCTGTCGGCGTTCTGCACGCAGCCTCTCCAGTTCTGTGTCGAAGTGTGTTCGCCTTTCTGACCTTGTGAGCGAGCACATGAATGCTTTCATTGCGTCCGCGATTTCGTCTTCTATAATGTGTGAAAGGCCTTCCCGACATGCGCCATCCATATGCTGCTTAAACCTTGACCATTCAACTGCACGCAAGACTGTAGAGGAGCATTGCTCAACTCCACTAATCTTGATGTATGTTGAAATATGGTCGCTTCCATGTGTCTCTATGTCAGTAAACCATTGGACGCTCGAAGCGAAGCGCCGTGACGCCAAAGTCAAGTCTAAGCAGAAATGTAGATGTAGGGCCTCGCAGAAATGTAGGGCTGCCATCATCAATATGAGCAAAGAAACATGCCACCTAGTACTCTGCCAAGGTTCTTACTCGCGTTATGGTTCTCCAAACGAGAACCTTCTTGTTATATTTTATTCCATTATCTGGAAATGTTGCGACATTTTGCATTTGTATGGTCTAAAACTGTGAGACGTGCTCAAAAACGACCGAGACTCACTGGCACGGCAGCTCGGGCTCTAAATCGCAGGCACACGCAGCATGCGATCGGAATTGGAACCCGCTTACTGGAATTCTTATGGAGCCATTACACGAACGCAAACCTTTATGTTACGAGTCGGAACTGTAACGTTTATAGGTGACTATATATGAACCTACCCGCGCAACACGCGCAACACACATACGCACACGCACACAGGCGCGCGCACCCGCGCCCGCACGTGTGCACGAACGCGCAAGCTGATCGAGACAAGGCACAGCAACCGCTAATGACGACCAAGGACCGACTCGCCTCAACCGATGTTCGCACAAGCGAGACCTACCCGTCGTCCACCGCAATGTGTCGAAATCCGTACCGCTTGCCTTCGCACAGAGCGAGCTTCGGCCGTCGTTATCAAGCAACACAAAAGACAGGACATCGACGAAGAGCCCTCGTTCACCTCATGTTTAGGGAAACATTTCTACCATCCGGACAGAGGGGCCTCGAACGTATGGGCGTCATCCGCGCACACGCTTGCTTCTCGATGCATCTTAGTCCTGCTATTCTACTGCTTACGCCAACTGCGATAATCGCGAGCTGGTTATGTGCGCCTTGAAATCATAATGACGGTGTCAACTGTGTTTTCTTTACGGCCACTGCTGAAAAGAAAAGGCAAGAGGAGGCCTAGTGGCAGGCACCTCCGTTCACTACGCCATCGGCATGTAACATCAGCTTGAGCGTATTCCGGCGTCCTGCTCCTACGCGCCGAGGCGCGGCACCAGTCTCGGAGCTCTATGAAATCGAGTGGCGAGTGACTGATCCAAACTGTCGTTTTTCGACCTATATAGGTGACCATTTCAGAGCATCGCTTTGCGCCCAACACTGCCGCGCGCGGCCTCAGCCATTGCTACGAATGCGTCTTTATTTGCGGCTCGTTACCCGGGTCACCGATTGCCCAACGAAGGACGCGAGGACTGGTTTCGCGTGACGGCGTCGCTCGGCGGTCGGTCACCCACGCACGAAGAACGTCCCTCAGATCAGAAAGAAAATTGAGGCGCGAACGGTGCGTGTCACGAGTGTGCATATGCAAATAGCCGAGCAGGGGAGGCACTGCTACGCCTACACGACACTCACCAAAGCGGCCGCGTTTCGCGTTCTCCGATCCGCTTGCGTGTAGAGCCCTGCCGCTCCTTTCGCAAATAAATTGACAGCCAGTAAACGCGTGGCTGTACAAAGTACGGAAGCGACGAGTTGGATGGAGGCGTGAGCAGTCGCCACACAAGGGTAAAGGGACAATAAACATAAATGCTAACTCGTTTTAAACTAATAAAGTATTCTTTAAACCTCCATTTTTGTTAACTTCCCGGTATTAGATGGATTACTGAAAGAGAAAATGAAGGTCAAAGTTCAATCCTTTTTTTTTTCACTCCCAAAGCCCAGCAACGGTACTGCAATATGACGAGCCACAAATTGAAATGTTGTGTTTTTCGTATTTGTGCCGTTGTGGGTCACTAAAGTTCTATACAGTTCCTAAGTTCAATGTTTCGCTATTTGAGAAGACCATGTAGTCCATCTTGACCGATCGGGAATCAAACACGCCCGAGCAGACGCCATGAATGTCTGTGACGTCACGGCGAGCTAGTGCGAGAACTTCAATGAGGCGGCGTTTTCGTCCGTCTTTTGTTTTTACGTCGTTGCTGGCTTACCAAGCCTGGTGTAACGATAGGAAAAGTTTTTTTTTGTTTTTTTGTATTTTAGTATGGAAATGTACCAGCGCAGCGCAAATTATCTTCCTCAGTTTCCCTTTAGGAAGAATGAGAGAAACGCCGGAAGGTTATCGCGCCCGCGTTTAACTTCGCCGACTATAATCAGGTTGGTCAAGGGTAAACAGACAGCCCTTGGCGGTAATGCGAAGGATAAGACAACGGCGATGCGAAGCGTACAGGCTCGCACCCTTTTTCGCGGTCACCGGCCATCGAGTGGCAGTCTGTCAGTCCCTTAACGAGACGTCGTGTCAACCCAGCCCACGCATGGAGGTGGACGTCGATTTTTTTCCAGCCGAACGCGCGGATCGACAGAAGCTGACGGAGGTGCGGCCCAAACTATATCAATCGAAGCGCACACACAGCTGCGGCGCGGAAAGACACCGCGTTTTCCTGGATTCACTGGAGGCTGTGTATCTCATTTTGTTATGATTTTATATAATTTAACAATGCCCAACCACACTCATAAATCATGCAAGCGAAAATGCGCATACTGTTATATGAATATGCAGCTGTTAATTTATTAACCGCATAACCATGGTTCAGCAGATGGTGATACCTGCAAAAGTCTAGAGACCTCTGCGTCAGAAAAAAAAAGTCAAACATTTCTTTAATAAAGAAATTCGGCCTCTGCCTGGTTCTGCCTGCTGCGGACTTTATCCCTCGATCGTCTTGCTGTGTTGGCTGACAACGTCTGTGAGGCCGTCTCTCCAACTGGAACCCCTGTCTCCAAGACCACAGACACTACTGCGATTTCAAGGTGAGAGGAGCGCATCGACCAACTAGCTGCTTCCATAGCCGCTCTCCAGACGCCGTCACGTAACCAGCTCTGTCCGCAACCGTGGCTTTGTTCTCCACGCAAAAACTCCTCACGTCATTCTGCTGGTACCACAGGATGTTCCAGCACAGTGCCACAAATTCACCTCGCATGGCAGCTGGTCGAGAAACGGCCAACGGATGCACTGACGGCAGCCTGTTACCTCGCTACTCAATCTGGCCGCCTCTTCATGACTATATGGTGCGAATGTCAAAAAACTAAATTATGGGGTTTTACGTGCCAAAACCAGTTCTGATTATGAGGCACGCTGTAGTGGGGGACTCCAGAAATTTGAACCACCTGGGGTTCTTTAACGTGCACCTAAATCTAAGTACACGGGTGTTTTCGCATTTCGCCCCCATCGAAATGCGGCCGCCGTGGCCGGGATTCGATCCCGCGACCTCATGCTTAGCAGCCCAACACCATAGCCACTGAGCAACCACGGCGGGTATGGTGAGAATCTCAGGGACGAGGTTTCTCATGGACACGGGAGCAAAAGTAAGCGTGCCACCAGCCACCACGTGCCACCACCACTACGTGCGACCTACCAACGCGGATCGCCGGTCCAAGTCCACAGGACGAACGCTAGGTGCCGCTAACTCTTCGTCAATAGCCACACATGGCCCCCATTCATTGACTTTTGACCTGGGCCTGCGTCGCACGTTTCGATGCTGGTTCGTAATGACCGAGGTTGTCCATCGCATCATTGGATCCGGCTTCCTGACACACTACGACTGGGACGTCAGCATGCGACGTCATCACCTTATTAACAGCATGACCCGCCTCTCAATCTCAGGCGCGCTCTGAGATGTTGCGCCCACCCGCATACGCACGCTCATCCCGAGTTCTCTATTTGAGAACCTGCTCGACGAGTTCGCGGATCTCATGAAGCCCTGCAACCTTACCCAGACACCTAAGCATGGTGCGACCCATCACATCGTTACACGTGGTCCACCTGTCACTGCCATTCTGCGTCGCCTATTTGGCGAACAATTAGAAATAGCCAAGCAAGAATTTGACCCCATGGTGCAGCTTGGAACAATACGCCCATCATCCAGCTCTTGGGCCTCTCCACTGCATCTCGTACCAAAGCAGGACCCGGGAGACTGACGTCCGAGCGTGGACTACCGTGCCCCCCACGCTCACAGCGTCCAGGACAGATACCCGCTACCCGTAATCCCGGATTTTACGCTTAACCTGGCTGGCTGCACTATCTTTAGCAAAGTGGACCTTGTGAAAGCATACCCTCAAATACCCGTGGAGCCCGCAGACATTCCCAAGACGGCCATCCCACCTCCGTTTGGCCTGTTTGAGTGTGTGTGGATGCTTTATGGACTGCGCAACGCAGATCAAACGTTAGTGTGCCGTCCCTACACTTTTGACAAAGACTACACATGCCTGGTGCTTAGACGACGTGTAAAACGCTTTTTCCAGCTCTCTGGCTGTAGAACCGTTGCTTCTTCCTAGGATTTTCATCTCCTGACATCGCGGAGCACACGTGCGGGTGCAGCTGCGGCAATACGCAGGCAAGTATGGAAAACAGCTTATTTTTATCGAAAGCCCATGATCTATTGAATGGTCAATAACGCAGCGTCCAGTTTCTCTGATATATGAATTCCCCAAAGAAAGCGGAATTGTGCGCTGGTGTTGACATTTCCTTAAAATGCGTCAGCTTTTGAGAGAAATATAGCGGTTAAACATATGCTCCAGTTGGTGCGTGTCCCTTCGTTCGTAATAATCTGTGAGTTGCGGTTCATCTCACCTTTAGCCGTCTGTTGGCAATAACCTTTGCTCTGCCAGCAACTGCGGATGCCCAGTCGTTCAAATGCGGTACACAGTACTTGCCTCTCTGCACTGTAACGAGCGGCGAGATAAGGTACGTATACGCAACTGTCTCATCGCTGTTTAACGTGTCACAGGTATCCGGCTGCCGACCATTCGATAAGGAAAGAAACAGGACCTAGTGAACAAGAAACGAAAACACACGCGTCTATGCACACAGGGGTAGTCAAGGTAAAATAGTGAGCTGCACTCATTGTGGTTTTGTGTAACAAAACGAAAAAAAGACAAACTTTTTACCAGCTTTGTCCTATGATTATACGGCACCTATAAACACAGTACACCTTCAGTAACACCACAGGGATGAGGGAGGGGGTGCAGTAGTAAAAAGTAATATAGTAAGAAAACGAAAAAAAAACGTAAAAGGAAATTACCGGCGTCCACAGCTTCCAGGCACCTCTTCCCACTGCATTATCGATGTGTACCTTTATGGCGTTAGGTCAGCGCTAAACATGACGGCCTATATGCACAAACACGGCCTTGGAGTGAGTTGAGCACGATTGAGCGATCAGGCGCGCTCTTGTTAGCCGCTCATCGTCTATTTGAAGCGCATTTTGCAAGGTCACATGCGCACCCGGCCGTAGACGATGCGTCGAATGGCCGTATCTCTGTCTCGGTTTATGAGAGAACCGTCAGGAGCAGTTTTACCGAGCTGGTAGTTAAGGCAGCTGAAGCCATGGACTTAAGCGCAGAATTTCTACAACCGAGTTGAACCAAGTTTAGCGTGTAGTGTTTCCTTCTCAAAGAGAGGTCTGGTAATAAGCGAGACTCATTTTCAGAACGCGAGCGTGACTGCTCGCTGTACGCGACCTAACTCAGGCGCCCAGCAACGAGCGTACCGGGGCGAGTCGTACGCCTGAGCCGGTGAACCAACGCAGCAAACGAGTATGGGGGCCCGCTTTTCGAGTTTCTGGCGCGCTATTCTCGACATTGTCGAACCCGCAACATGGTCCAATTCGCTATCTTGTCAGTTCTCATTGGCTCACGGGGCTGCTATGGCCGCCCC
Organism: Dermacentor silvarum; assembly: GCF_013339745.2. Classification (NCBI taxonomy): domain Eukaryota; kingdom Metazoa; phylum Arthropoda; class Arachnida; order Ixodida; family Ixodidae; genus Dermacentor; species Dermacentor silvarum. Next base: position 330,900,303 of record NC_051154.1, on the reverse strand, counting down.
AACTGGCTGAAAAACGCCAACGAGGCGAGGTATTGCAGTGTCTTGTATAGCACCCTTGGTCAGTAGTGAAAACATAGTTTTCTTTATTTCACTGCTGCGCGCGAGACGCAGCAGGCACTTGCAAGGAGCGTGTCAATGATTAAAGCTTTAATGCCGCCACCACGGCATCAACGAAACAAAGCGACCGAGCAAAGAATCAGCGGCGACTGGCACTATGTACCTCACCGAGCGTTGACGCGATGGGGCGGAACTGCCGCTGGCACAGCCAGCGAAAGCGACACCGAGACGGCGCGCACCACCGGCGCGACGACGCGAAGCCGGCGCGCTATGCCCTGCGTCGCTTTCCTCTACGCGCGCCTCCTGCTTGTCGCGGAAGAGAGAAGCGCCGCGAACCGAAGCTGTAGAGCGACCACAGCCGCGGAGCGACACGCTTGCCCGGCTTCGACCGCGCCATGCGAGACGCCCGATGCTTTTTACCGAGGCCACGTCGGCAGACGCCTCTGTTCTGCCGGAGGGAACAAACCGTTGCAGCGCTGCTGCTGACGCATGCTACGTGTACACACAAGGACGCTGTCAGCTCGGAGGCAGCGAGGAAGGGAAAGGAGGAACCGCAGAATCGAGCTGGTGCTCCTGGAGCGAGCTTTCGGCGTGTTGGTCGGCGCGCTGCTTGTCTTTGTTTCGGCGTTACTGTTCTCACAGCGCGAAGTCCATGTTTACTGACTCGCCGCTGTCGCGTTGCGGCAGTATAACTGAGGCGCCTTGTTTGGTAGCGATGTATAAAAATAACTCTCGGCGACACCACACACGTCTTTCGCACCGCGCGAGCGCTGGCCTCGCTTTGCCTTGACAAGATGCTCTTGGAAAACACGCGAGCGGAGATGCGAGCGGACAATGCGACCAGCTGCTTCAATGAGCGAACTGCTGTCATCGACTGCTGTCATGGACCCCGACAAACCAGCACTCAGCCGCTGTTTCTCTCTAACACAACCCGGAGCTATAGAGAGGCCCATCTGAGCGCTGAGGAGGCCCATCTGTTTTTTGCCAAATCTCAGTGCCCTACTGTAAGACGGAATCCGTACAGAGTGCTCAGGCGTCCCTATACCCGAATGGGCTGCTGCTCACGAAAGTGCTTACGAGTGAAGTATGTGTTCTTGTTGTGTGTGATCCACATCGAGGAAACCTCGAAAGGGCACTGGGTTAGTCTTTCCTGATATTATAGCCTGAGTGTCACGGCCTAAGCGCGATGGAAAGTTTGGCACGAGGCGCCGCCAAGTATGTAGTGATGATGAATTAGACCCTTGTTTCACGATATAGCTGCTTAGTGGTCTGACACCTTGCTGGTGCAACGTTGGTTTAAAGACGCAGTCCGTGCTTAACAAGTTACCACCACTTTTCTGCATCCTGTATGTTTTAAGCCTCTTTCGTGGGCCGATCACGGAGATAGTGCAGGCTAAAACTGTGGGCGGATGTGTGCTACTGAGTGTGTGCCCCTGCGACCACTGGCCACCGTGATGTTCCGAATATAAATATCTATATAAATATTTCTTTACATAAATAAAAATACATAATGTCCGCCGGCGGGATTCCATCGCGATATACTGCGCCAGCACAGAAGCCCTCTCCTTTAACTCTTACGCCACACAGGCATGCTTAAAGAAGCAGAATAGAACACACTGAAGAATTTCCCGCATCTAAGCCAGCGCGTGGAGACGCTTGGCACTTTTTCCTAACGCCGACGGTTTTTCACGTCGATCTCACCTCGCGCACCGTCGATGTGCGACGCTTGCGACACCACTTGCGGGGCGCACTTCATCCCGCCAGCGTTGTCAGGCGTTTTATAGCTAACAGGGCGCTGATACTTCTCTCCGGCAGGAGTCGCATTCAGTGCTGCATCACGCTAAGATGTCGCACCCGCCTATATACTTTGAACAGCGACCGAGGAGTCCACCTTGCGCTGCTGAGCACGACGTCGCGGGATCGAATCCCGGCTGCGGCATCCGCATTTCGATGGAGGCGAAATGCCAAAACACCCTTGTGCTTGCGTTGTAGTGCACGTTCACGAATCCCAGGTGGTCAAAATTAATCCGCAGACCTCCACTACGGCGTGCCTCATAATCAGAGATGGTTTTGGCACGTAAAACTCCAGAAAGAAGGAGTCAAGTGCAACACAAAACCTTGCTATCGCTGACAGTCATTCATCGTTGTTTTGGCTTGTAAAGCGACGGAAATAATTTAAAATTGATCAACACGTCATCATACGTGAAAATGTGGGCCAGTCCCGAAAATAGTATAGTCTAAGAGTGCCGATCCCGAAGATTGTGCGCAGTAAAAACATTTAAAAGCCCGACGCGCCGCCTACTCCCCTCAAGCGAGGGATGACGCGGTAGAGTGCCGTGCTCAGTGACTCCGCCCATTCTCACCCCCAACTCGCTCAGGAAGACTTTGCCTTTCATCGACTTCAACTGGAGGTTGAATCGCCTTCCAACTGAATTCTTTTTTTTTTACTTTTTTGCGTCCCAAAAGTTTGCCTAGGTTTACGTTGAAATTCGTAAATACCTGAAATACGCTGTTTTTACTCTATGAGGTATATACTTGCGGTTGATGCACGCATGGTCTCTACGATACCGGTGGAATTCTGAATTAATTGAAGGTGGTTTGTAGGCGGGGCCATTCCTGTTGGCTTCCTCTACAGGATTTTAAATTTAGTCTTCTTGCCCAATGAAATCATCGTGCAGCTATCACCGACGATATCACTCCGCGTAATCGATAAACTACTGGTGAACGTTATTGAAGCAATGTTGGCAATTTGTGAATGCTTATCGCCAATTCGAGTGGCTACATCGGAAGGCAAACATTTGTGAAATGTGAACGCTGCGTCTCGCATGTTCGCTGACCCTCGGTACCCCATGGTCTTTCACTTGGAACGAAGGACAGGTGAATTTCAATCGAAGCGTCCACCATTGATCGAACTGAGGACAGCCGGGATGCGCTGAGGGGGCCATTCAAGTGCCAACGCCTTTAAGCCGGCCGGTGTTCGACGCCGTTGAGTGCGCCGATGTGGCATCGGTTCAAGCACTGCCATTTTTCCCGATTCTTGCGAAAAGAAATGAGACGAAAATAAAACGCCCCAAAAGAAAAGCCCAGAATCGATTGCAGCAATGGACCCAAGAAAGAGGCCGGAGGAGTTCCATTACTTTTCAATGCGCTTCTGGTACGGACACCACCACTGCCCAGGCCAACTAGTCAATGCGCTGACTGGTCAGTTGAAAGGACGAAGCCTAATTATCGGACTCATACATTTTAATTCCCAGCTTGGGTCGGAGAAAGCACAGACAGCACAGACTGAGGAGGCTACAATCGCTCCGCCTACCCGAAAAAATAGCATCTCATCACCACATCATCGCACATTACACGTACACTGACTTTTAGATTCAAAGATCTAAGTGTGCGCTTGTACCCACGCCCAAAGTTCGCGAACTGTGTTGCCATATTTGTTTGGCAGGTGTCGCTAAAATCAACCAAAAAAGTCGCTAAATTTCTGCTAAATAATGCTTTAATGTCGCTGAAATTGTCGCTAGAACTGTTGGGTGAATTAAATAACGTAAGCGTTTTAGAAAGCTAACGAGGTTTAAATCATCTACCGAAGGTTTTCTCATTTGTGCAGCGTCGGTGCAGGTGAATAAACATTATATTTACCGTCAGGGGTGTATAGGACTTTCATTATGCTAATCTATCTACATAACAACGTATTAAGAAAGCTGGAACTTTGCGTGTACCTTGAGATTGCAACGTCAAAAATCCACGACGATTAAAGAAACACGGGCACCCTGAGTGTCCGAGCATGAAAATTAGGACATGAACACATCATTCCTACTAATTTTGTAGCTTTTGTTAACAAGGCGATTACAATCGCGTAATCCCTATATAAGTCAAATACTATGCTTCCGCCCCGTTGATCCACCTGAAAGTTTCATGCAGTATTAATTTGTGCGAAATCTCGGAAAAAAATTGGGAGGGCGCGTAAGCTTCGCGTTTAATAGTGGAACGCGATAGCATTCAAAGATCCCTAACTGCTTCTCACACATCCCGGCAACTGCAGCTTATCTAACCGTAACGTTTACTGGGAAACGCTGGCGGCAAACGCTATGCACGAAGGCGAGGTTCCTGGTAGAAACGCGGCCTCTTGCGTGGGCCGATCTCGGAGGTAGTGCACAGCCGCGCCAAAAGAATTAAATCATTTTTAGGTTTCTGTTACTGTTTCGTACTTATGATATTTAAGTATGAGCAGATTTAACAAAAGGGACATGCGCTGTCGGTGTTTTGTTTATTGACCTTTGTTTGCAGGCTGTCATTCTCAAAATTTCGAGGAATAACCTTGTGAAGAATGTAAGACAAGGTATGAGCAACATTAGTGATAGAATGGGCGTGTCAATATGACACGCATATACCGCATGTCATATAGCAACGCATGGGAAATACATATACCTAAACATAATTTTCTTCTCTAATGGACAACGCCACCTTTTTTCTGCGATTTTCTGCGACACGGGGCCCTTAACGCTGTCGCGTTAAAAGGGAAGCGATAAGTTCAGATTCGCGTGAACGAGCCCAGGTACTGCTACTGTCGACGCCTTGCTACTGTCGATTGCTTTGATTATACTTTGGCTGTGTGCTAAATGACATCATACGTATTATTGCAATTAGTTTATGTAAATTAAATTTACTTCTACGGTTGCGAACGGGTACGGCGTGCCTCATAATCAGAACTGGTTTTCGCACGTAAAACCCCATAATTTAACGGTTGCGAACGTTATTCAATCGAACATATTTATAGTGCAAACTGCAGAACCTGCAGCGTTAAGAGCCTTTTGATTCAGTTTTGTAAAAATATATTTAAAAACATGCATTTTGTGCACAAAATGGGAATCGTGTTAGGATCACCTTGCTGTGAAGCACAAGTACGATGCAACCACCAGCGATGTGGAGACAACCGCGGCTTCATCATGATCACAGAGACCATGCTCCGTACAGACAATTTGGGCCACTTACCGTGAATAATAAAGGGTGTTGTAGAAAGTCATTTTCGAAGCAACTTTTCTAACTTCGAAGTCGCTAAAATGTCGCCACTTGTTCTGTCATGTCCCTAAAATGTCACCGGTCACTAAATAGAAGAATCTGTCGCTAAACAGACAAGCAAGTCGCTAAAGCTAGCGACAAAATCGCTAAAATGGCAACACTGTTCGCGGAACCCCGCGCGTATAAACAGTGTGTTTCAGTGAACATTTTCAAAAATATTTAAAGGTTGCCTATGGCAGATAGCACAATTCTAGTTCATGAGCTGGTCTACTAGAAGAAGCGGGCATTACTTGCAAAAAAAAAATTGAAATGCATAATATACTTATTAACTAAAATTCACGAATTAGGTTTTTAACTAATTACCTTAGGGTCCATACTGCAATTTACAAATTATAGCCCTGGAGTTCGCAAGGAGGATTCACTTGGAACGAATTCTCAGAGTAACACCAGTTTCGAGGTATTAATTCCCGAACTTTGCGGAGAAATGCATTGGTGTTCCAGTTACTTTCTTAACAAAACGTCGTTTTATGCATTGAAGCAAAAAATTGTCAAAGTGCACCACGACGTTAAACAGAAAAGCCACGAAATCATTTTCCAGTGGCTACCTGGCCATTGCGGGATCAGTGGAAACGATCACGCAAAGCTGCCCGAGATTCACATCAAGAACACAGCGTTTCCATTCCTCCTTACAGGACAGACGCTGCAACGCAGCTTCGTCACCTGGCACGCAAGCTCTCTTTAACAGAGTGGAACACCCTAAATATAAGGCGCACCAGGTTACACGAACTGAACCCTTTGCTCTAGCTTCGACCTCCACCCGGGCTTCGCCGACGTGAGGCATCGCTTCTATACCGGCTGTGGTTGGGAATAGCTTTCACGAAGGCGTACACTACTTTGATTGGAATGACCGACAGTGCTGCGTGCGACGTCTGCGGCGGCGAAGAGAACAGCGAGCATTTGTGGTGCCACTGTCATCGATATCAGTCGGAAAGACAAACATTATCTATCGCATTGCGACGACTGGATGATTGGCCGTTGTCCGTGCAGGTGCTACTGGAAGACCGTCCCCATCGATCGTCGGCCCACAAAGCTGTGAAGGCACTGTTGTCTTTCTTGAGGGCGAATGGCCTATGTGAACGCCTTTCACTTGCTAAGGCTCTCCGCGTTCGTGCGCGAGCTCACCGTGTCCTCCCCCCACCCTCCTCTCTGTATGTCATCTTTCTATTCCCTCTTTTCCGTCCCCCACAGTAGGGTAGCCAGCCAGGCGCATCTCTGGTTAACATCCCTGCCTTCTCTCTCTCTTGCCTCCTCCTAATACGAGTTAGGCATGTAAGATTTATAATGCGGGAATAAATGCAACTTGTATATTTGGTGGCGTCATTTGTGCAGCACGGTACCCGTATACACGGGATTGATTTATTCCAATGCAACAGCTATCGACCCTCATTTCGCCACTATATATATATATATATATATATATATATATGACGACACCTAGTCTTGCAGCCTGTGATTAAGACTACCCCATATAGATGTAATGTCCCGAAGCCTTGGCGATTTTTGTCCGGTAACAAGCCCACGTGTACGGTTTACAACGAAAAACTACCCCTCCAAAAAGGAAGAAATACATTGGAAAAGGCTTGGAAGCGCTATTTTTGGCAGGATAAATCGGGCGCTGATGGAACGAGGGAGACAAGACGCAACGTTGAAACCCCCCGGTTAACTCCCGGGGAAGATAGGCGCCGGGCGAGCGCAGTAATGCCGGGCTCAGTGTAGCCTGTCGCCCGCTGCTCCAGATAGACAAAAGACGGAGAAAGGAAGTCTCGCGCTGGCTCAGTGAAGGGGGCGGCTGTCAAGAGAAAAGGGCGGCGCGCTCGGTCTCCTATCGGGGCCACGTCGTTCGCGCTTGACGGCCCTGCGATTGAAAGCACGCGAGTCGATCCAATAACCCAGTTGGGGCCTTCACCGAGAAAGAGGCGAGGGAGGGGGGAGGTGTAGGACAGGGGTGCCCGACGTGCGGCCCTTACCTTTAACCCTGCCAAGCGCGCAGGCCGCACCTGGTTGCGTGCGTCCTGCGCCCCTTAGCTGAAAAGGGCGCAGCAACGTCGCGTCGTTATTGCCGACGCCGCCGTTCTCGGGCACTTTCGCTAATAAGAACCAACGTTCGCCGCCGCGGACTCTGGAACGCTTACTGGTCAGTGCGTGCGCGTATAACTGAACTCTCAGAACGGCGCATAGTGTTTCAGTCTACAGCATGCGTGGAAAGGTTTGCCTGTTATTGTTTATAATTGCGATTAAGGATTGCCCTTCACACCTTTAGCGCATGCAAGTAATGCTGGTTAATGTAACGCTAGCCGAATAAGAATAGTTGTTAGCGCATCAACTTGCGAGCATGAACAAAAGCAGATCACGTGAGTGTGGGTGCTCTGCTTCAGGTTGATTCAGTGGCTACAAAACATATACAAACATAGAAGCTGCATATACAAACTGCTTGTCGCAGTCCACAGAGACCATTGAAATGTTCCATATGATGAAAATGTTCGTTTTCAATTATACGACAGGGATTCTACACGGTGCAAACAAAAAGAATACCTATGAGCTATGCAGTTATAGAAAGTCATAAAACATGAAATCACGCAAGTGACAACCAATTCGGAAAGCGCGTTTTACAATTTAAGGTTGCACCGACACAGTCATTACAAATAGTGGAAAGTTGAATTCATTCAATGGGCAGTGCACAAAAACATGATCTGCTGTTAAACCCTAACGTAGTGGACTCACGTGTTCCCAACAATAAACAAGTATTTGCTTTTTCCTTTTACAGCATGCCGTTTACCCACATTTCGAGCGCTAATGCATTACGCCTCGCCCGGTTTCCTTTCGAGGCTCTCTATACGGGCATCCGGCGCGCGTGCTCTCAAAAGCGTGTTTCGAGTCCTCGGCATAGTTCAGATTTTACCATGCGAGAGAGCCGTGGACGTCGACGTTATCCGCAGGGCACGAGTGGGTTCTGTTGGAGCACGTAACACCGAGATTACACGGTTAGGTAAGGCCGTCCGCACGGCGCTACATACTGCAACGTATAGCCTGCTACTCCAGAGATTGCGTCCCCTGGGGAAAAATAAAAAATATACGTGTTACGTTTCACGGCAGATAAGTTGTGCAACGCTGGAGCTTGTGGCGGGGATGTAAAAGATAAGCATATATACGCGATGCAGTTCTTCACGCAGTTCAATTGTACGGTGTTGGTTTTGGTTTCGATAGGGCGCAAAACGGTGACACCTACTTAGCGTATTATTTTGCTAGATCGAGCTCGCCCGTCACGCAATGCAAGCAACGGTTAAACGACAAGAGTAGTGGTGCAGGCTTGTTCCGGTCACTCGGCTAAGTGAACGACGAGGCTGATGCATAACAAAATGAGAAGACGACTTACGGGTAGGCCAGAAAATGGGTTGCCTTTTACCGATGTTGCGTTTATGACCACTCTCTCTAGTTTAGAGATGGTCTGTTTTTTTTTTCTTTTTTGAGAATGATTCGCGCACTGGTATAATCTGCGAGGAAGCAGAGAAAAGTAACTTTCTGCCTTCGGAAATTGACGGGGAAAGGAGGGTGCATATTATTTTGCCTGACACCTGAGCTTTATACTTCTCGTGCGACCATGAGGTTAAATAGATCCTATGATCGGACATGCGCGCATTCCGAAACCTGATAATGCGCGTGCTGCTACTATTCCTCATGATTACTCGACTTTCTGAGACCGTTTTAAAACCGAAGGTGCTGCACTAAACATGCCGAGTGCGCTCGGAGCAGATCGCAGAGCGGTTAATATGCGGTTACAAAAGCTGTTCATAAACCGCACAGCAGTCTATCAGCATGGGAGCTGAATGGTTTAGTTCGCGCTAACGCAAGTCACCGCAAAACTTGCGCATATATACCGCAAAACAATCCGCATATATATAAATCACTTGACTCGCTTACTGCCTCATTATTTCATCGATTGATTTATTGACTGACTAATCAGGTTTGCCGTTTTAAAGAAACGCCTGGCTATGAGAAACGTCATAGTTGAGGAATCCGGGTGAAATTTGGCCGCTAACTTTGACGATACAAATTTGACCCCGTAATGTTGACCATGACGCGCCGCTGCGTGTCAATGCATAAGTGTTTTCGCATTCGGCGTTCATCGGAAGGCAGTTCAAAGAGGAAGTTCTAGCCCACCACGACTTCATGCAACAGCGTTGCAGAGTGTTTTAAAGTCACTCAGTTCGAACCCGTCGGCTCTCGATCGTCTGTATTGCAGTTATGTCCGGAGCGTGCTCGCCCAACTGCGAGGTATTGCCCGATTCTCCTGGTAATTACTTTCTCATGCGACAAAGTATCTCGCACGATACGTGGTGCCTCGTTAAGCGAACGCCTCTCTTAGCGAGCATTTCGCAGAGCGCGAGCCAGGCTCACCCACGATTTTTAACTATAGCCGGGCGATCCCGGTTCCTTTGGACTAACCGGATGCCACCGTATTCCCTCGCTTTATAGACTCGCTCTAACATCGCTCGCGCTTCGCCTTCAGAAATGTGCCGAAAAAAAATGGGGAGAGGCCGGTGACTTTGTACCACTGTTGTTTCGTCCTGAAGCTTTAAGAAAGGACAGAGAAATGAGGCCGTTTGTCACAGAAGTGCGTTTGTCTCATCTATAGCTGAAGGAGGTTTACCCAGACGAAACTAAGAAGCGTTTCCAAATGTGCAGGTTGGTGTCATCACCAGTGTAAGTGGCCTCCACCCTGCGCCACCTCTCTCTGGACGTCGAACATCCCCCTTTCTTTGTAAGTGCATTGACAAGTTTCTCCTTTCTTTCTGTTGTGTTGTAACGTGTTTTCTTTTTTGCTTGGTTAATCGAAGAGCGGGGACGAAATATTAGGCTGTCCATAGGAAATAATAAGAAAACATGTCCCGCAGAATGAAGGCCTAGCAGAACAAACCGTGCACTGTTTGGCGCCACTGTATGTACATGACACGCCATAACATACCACCGCATATGGAAAAAAAAGGCAGAAAGAAGATGCGCAATCTGGTGAGAATGGAATCCGTTCTTAGCCTCTGTTTTATGTTCACCTTTAATGATATATTACACTATTTAGCTCCCTTTGTATTGCTGCAATGTTTTTAGAATGCAAAGTTTTTCTTGTGCAGACAGCACATACCTTTCACCCATGCTTTCCCAGATTGCTGCATGCGTACTTAAAGCTTTATGCTACATACATTAGTAGCCCGTTCGATGTCCTGCGTATGCATATTGAATATCCTTCGTGCTTGAAATGAGCGTGGAAAACGACGGCAATGAATTAGAGACAATCTGTGCTAGTGGCAATGAACAATATTTCCCGTGAAATTAAGAGATCGGTTAAGGTGTTTAAGCAACAATTGTTTTTCTTCGCAAGGTCCAAAACTGCGTAATCACCCTAAGAATTTTTTGTCAAAGCAAATGGTAGGGAGGAAACCAGTATTCCTACTTTTGTTGTACAATCATAACCACATAAAGCCAACAGACAATGAAGCCAAGGAAAGCATCGGTGAAATTGAGGATGGTTGAAATTGGAATGTAGAAAATAATAAAGAAAAAATGCGCTTGAGCAAGGGAATTTGTAACCACGTTTATTGCAGCGAAGCTGTCTATGGCTAGTAGATGGGAGCGCTCTGGTGCCACGGCTCGCGCGTTCGTAGTCTTCTACAGCTGGCTCCGCTGCGCAAAAACTATCATCATCAGCAGTGGCTCGAGCGTCGTATAGACAATAAATATGTTCGTACCTTTGTTGAAAATTGTGTGTGACATCTGTGTCATGCGCTAAACAGCTACGCTGGTCATCCACATTCACAGAGTGGAATGGGTCATGAATTGTTTTGCCAGAAAAAGCTTTTCAGGCATTTATAAATACCTCTTGAGCAGTTTTTCCCTTAAAAAAGCGCAGCACTACAAATACCAGGGCACGTATTTTTCCGATAACCTAACCTGGTCTAACTGTAGACTACGTAACAACCCCCGCCGTACGGTATGCCTAATCTCATCAGACGCAACTTTAGTAACGTACATGCAGTCATAGAATACGCGTGCGCAGCATGGGATACGTGGTCTTCCCTGCTGTGTTTCGCACTGCAACGTGCTTAGAAACACGCCGCTCGTTTCGTCAGCAACGACTACGACTATCGCAGCAGTGTGTCCAACATACAGCTTAACATAGACTGGGAAACCTTGGCGAACGAAACATGAACTTTTATTTCAAATCTACTCCAGCAACACGGGAATTGATATAAGCTTTTATCTGCCGCCATCACTTTCCGCATCTGCCCTTCGAGATCATGCTATGGAGGTTCGTGAGTACTTTTGTCTCACCGGTGTGCTTAAAAGTCCTTTTTCCCCGCTTAAAAGTACAATTTGGAATAACTATCCGCTATGCGTTACTGAGTGCCCTACGGCTGAGAATTTTCGAGATTTCTTGTCTCAGTGGGCTTTGTAGCTTTGCTAGCGCAGGCCCAGCCTGTGTTTACCAGATTTACCAGATGTACTATCGACAAAAAAGTTTACGGACCAAGTGATCTGACAAAAAGCTGAATATCTCCGCAGCCTCAAAACGCAGCCTCGCATTCCCATTTCCAGCCTCTACTGGTATATGCGAACAACATTGTGATGTGCGGTTTTACTCGCCACTTTCAGAGGCTGCTCGGATATTAGCGTTTTCTGAGATCCCGTGGTCCGTGAGATTTTTTGGTCGATAGTACATAAATTCCGCATGTATCTTCCCGTTTCTTATTTGTTAGTTACTCTGTGTTTGTGTTCTCATGAATTCTCATACTGAACTCAAAGCGTTGCATACTACATTTTGAGGCATGACCTGTGGTCCACTTTTTTTTTTTGCATTTGTTACCTATATTGCCTCCATCCCTAATGTTTGTATGGTGCTGCACGTTTACTCTAATAAATAAATAAATAAATAAATAAATAAATAAATAAATAAATAAATAAATAAATAATACGCTAATAATAATGCTATTAATAATGAATATTTGAGTATTAAGACATCCACCACATGAGGTCAGTGTTCGACTTTAATAATAATGTTCACAAGGACGCCCACAATCAGGGACTTCTCACATTAACAACGTCAAATAAGAGCTTTGCGAATGTCAGTGAAATCGCATCCTGAACGATTTCACCAACGCGCTCTGTTCTTTCCTCATATACGCGTCTCCCTTTTTTGTGCACAGAGGGGGTCGTTGAGAGCTTTAATCAAACGACCAGAGCATTTTAATCACGGAAATTCTTGGGAAATGTAGAGCCGAGGCAGGAGATGCGTTAGCTACAGAGAGAGAGAGAGAGAGAGAGAAAACACGTCGCAACAAATGCAAAGTCCGTTCTGTAGAGTCGGCCTGCGCCACGAAGAAAAACAAGTTCCCCAATCGAGATCGAACGAAATGTTTCAAGGTAGCGGGACGTCACAGCGGAAGCCGATAGCGGAGCAGGGAACCCCACACGAATGACAAGCGTTAGAGCCTGTCGCGGCTACGTAGTTATATACCTCGCTTTTTCTTTTCAATCTGTTCCTTTTGGTTTTATTCTTTAAAGTTTCCTCGTACCTTCTATGTTTATTACTTTTGTTGCATTTTTGCGTGGCGGCCGCCCCGGTCCATCATTTCGATAGGCGCGCACGTTCACCAGACGGTGCAATTTCCCGACGAAATAGCCGACGCATTCGGGCGGCTCTTATCTGCGTCATGTTTCGCTTCTTGCTCTGTTCTGTTCTTAAGGTTATCCCCCCCCCCCCCCGGCTATTTTTTGCTTTTTGTTTGTCTTTCTTCGAAACGATGAGTGTTTCATTTTCTTGTTTCCCGTTTATTTCACGCGGGTGCAGGTTTCCAGCTCCACTGTATTATTTCCTTGACACGTACCGCTGCTTGAGCCTGTGTACCTTGAAAAACGAACAAAAGAAAGAAAAAGAAACAGAAAACTCGACGAAAGCAAAGTACGCACTTCAGCTCTCGAGCGCTGCCTGGTCATTACTCTTACTGACCATTTCTTCTTCTTTTTTTCCCGCCCGTTTTCCTTTCTTTTCCGTCTTCAAGGGAGTCGAGCCGATCGCCACTGCTGCAGCGCCCGCTCGGTTCTGCGCGTCAACTTTCATCGTGATTTCGTCGCTTGGCTGCTAGCTGAGTCACCGGCGTAGTGGTACTACGTGCTGCGAAAACTGCAGCCTTGAATCCTTCGCTCTGCATGCGCGCGCACAGCCGGGGGACACCCATCCAGGCTCGCTCGGTCCCACGACGAACGCCTCCTCGTCCGCGTGTCGGCAAACGGACGAAAAGGACAGCGCCGTCGAACGAGGCAAGCCGCGCCAACAGTATCCAGACTTGCTGCTATACATAAAAAACGGTAACGCCTCCTAGAGATTTGTACCGCATACCGAAGGTGATAGTGGTGTTGGGTTGCAGCAGAATCATCATCATCAGCCTTCTTTCTTCTTCTTTCTGGGGTTTTAAGTGCCAAAACCAGTTCTGATTATGAGGCACGCCGTAGTGGAGGGCTTCGGATTAATTTTTACCTATTCTTGATATAACTCGCCTTGATATAACACAACTCGCCCAACTATCCATTCTTAATTTTTACCACCTGGGGTTCTTTAACGTGCACTACAACGCAAGCACACGGGCGTTTTTGCATTTTGCCTCCATCGAAATGCGGCCGCCGCGGCCAGGATTCGATCCCACTACCTCGTGCTCAGCAGCGCAACGCCTTAGCTGACTGAGCTACCCCGGCGGGTGACGTCATCAGCCTATATTGATGTCCACTGCAGGACGAAGCCATCTATAATTACCCCTGTTGCAGTAAAATAGGGGGGTTTAAAGCTCCGCTTAAGCGTATCTTGCAATATTAATATAGTGTAAGACGCTAGAAGTTCAGCAAACCATGCAGCGACTCTTAGCAAATTGAAGACCCGAAGGGATTTCTTGCGGGTTTTGAAGGACCCTTTTCAGGAAGCGCAAACATACTTGTTGCCGACACATTTTATGCGCTACATACATAGCAAGGACGGACTACCTGGTTGCGAGAAATGCGGTGAGTATACACCCGAACGCCCAACATCATTTTATGCGCTACATACGTAGCAAGGACGGACTACCTGGTTGCGACAAATGCGTAGAGTATACACCCGAACGCCCAACATGAGCTGCGATATTGTCCATACGCTAAAGGTAAATTAAAGGAAAGAAAGAAGGCGCATAAAACGCAACCACGAGCCCTTGAGGAGTGGCTGGATGAATTATCAGAAAACAGCATTGCAGCAATGATTGACTTCGTCAAGATAGTAAACCTTGCGGAGGCAGCAGAGACGACACGCTAGGACTCAACCCCAAAAGGTCGCTAGCATTATACAGTAGGACGCCTTACAATATCTATATCTCGCAGCTTTCAGACCCCGGACAGGGGGACAAAATGAACAACGTTCTTCCTCTACTTGACAATGTGATGCAGGCACTCACGCGGAAAGCCTTTCTTCTATAGGGTTATCAAGAAGAGCGCCCCTTTCAGCGTGGTACATGCAGTGTTTGGACACGGCCAAACAAAGGTGTTCTCGTTTCATGAGAAACAAAGCGGAGAATGGGCACACCCTGTGTCAATGCTTTGCGCTGGCGTCATAGGCGGATCCTGTCCTCACCTGATAGTGTAGCTTCCTCTCGATGAAAGTGCATGGCCAAGTAAGGTTCACGTAGCACAACCCGCAGTGACGAAAGGAAGTGCAGCTGTCTGCCTCCATAATTTCGCTATACTTTTGGGCCCTCTGGATTTTGGACACTGCGAGACTGTTGCGTACTGCAAGAGCATCAGCTTCGTCATTTCAAGTGATGCCGAATTGACAGGGAACGCATCACACTTGACCGTGACACCTCTGCTGTCGAGGTGTTTCGCAAAAGCTATAACGACTTCCGTGGGAACTTGCTGGATGGTATAGAGCTGCGACACAGCCGCTTCGAGGCAGGGTTCGAAGGGAGGGGGGGGGGGGGTTGTGTTTTTCCGTGCGGGGCCTGTTGCATCGTAGCCATAGTGCAGTACGTGGGTGGGCGGACAAACGCAACATGAGGTTTTTATAAACGAATTACCGCACCGACATGACACACTCGAGGGTGTGCGGTGGCAGAACAGCCTTTATTCAAGATAAGGCGCTTGCGCGTTTATTCCTTGGGAATTGTTGGGCGCATGCGCAGTGCTTGCCGAGGAGGGTGCCGCGCTGGACGCGATATCGCGGCACTAAACGTCAGTCTCATCGCGAACTCTACGCAAATTCGCCCGTGCACGTGTAGTTCTACTGACGTCTCTACCGAATATATCTAAAGGATCGCGCATACATTTCTGTTTACAAATACCAAATTTCTCCTGGATCCGGGCCTGGTCGCAAAAGTCAGGCAGTTGATGCCTCTTAACGGAAGAATGATGATGATGGTGTATTGGGGTAGGTGGCTCATTGACCGAATGTTGCAATAAAAAGGAGAGATAATCGAGCGCATAGATGGGAAGACGCGGAGACAATACGAAAGGCTAACGTAGAAAAATAGATTCTACCCTACCGTCAATAGCTGGGCAGATGCGCTGAAAAAAACTGATGTACGGCAAAAAAGAAAATCAATAGAAAAGAAAGAACGATAAGGAAAGTGACAGAGAGAAAGAAAAAGAGCCTTACTGTTCAAATAAAAAGGCTCAAATTCTATACTCTATGTGTTCGGGCCCACACCGCAGCCACCTTCGCTTCTATGCTTGCCGGGCGAAGGACAAGAATTTTTGTTTCCATTCTTCTAACAACCAAGAAAAAAAATCAGTCTCTGAGAATGGTGTAGGTTGATGAAGTGGAGGACTAGATATTTTCTGCCTCTCCTTCGCGGTTAGTTAATGAGTCTCGCAACATTTGTTTTTCCTCACTTTGCAGTTGTACTGATGACAGCTCACGGCTGTTTCGTTGAGCCCAGCAATAGTATTTTCGATGTGCGTGGCTCGAATCCCTGGAGGGCCTGGCGTTGACAAGGACGAAAAAGCCTGGCGCTCATTAGAGAGAGTGGAATGTGCTGGCCAGTTTCTATCGACCATAAGACGCGTTTTACACTGGAGAGTTTATTCCGATTTAACTACTTCCGAGTTTGAGAAGTAGTGGGATGCTTTCTACGCATATTATCAAGCTTCGGACGGTGACCTTTTGTCAAGAATTCCGACGTCGCGGCGTGGGTTTCGGAGCCGTTGTCGGGTCGTTAAAGAGGCGTGCCCGTAGAATTACTGGCTCTTGAACAGGCAGGAAGGTGGGCAATGTTGAAGTGCTGTCCAAGACGGCTGCGTGCCACAGGCATCCCACCTGGAAGTTGGTCGAACACTTAGTGCGGAATGAATAGAGACTCTGGCGTTTACGATGGAAAGCACTTGAAGCTGTGTCGTCTCATTCCGCAGGGTAATTCCATCCGATGCGTACAATAAATTAGGGCATCCAATACGGTAAGGTAAGAAAGAATAAAAATCTCCATTCTTGTAATAACGGATCAATGCTATTGTGCGCTCATTTGTTATTATTTTTTAAACTGTGGGATTGCGAGAAAATTACTGCTGCTGAACGGAATTCACTTTGTACAGGGGAAATGGCTGAAAGTGGGTTTACAACGATATCGGCTATGGGCTCATTTCTCCGCTGGTTTTGGTGTCCGCCTGTATCCACCGCCGTCCCTTGCTGTGATCCCAAAATTCTTTGTTAGGAAAATTACAAGGAATATTGCTCCCCGTGTCGCGAGGATTGAAACTTACGACCAACAGAATGACCAGTGTAGAATTCTATCTTTCAACCACTCGACCGATGCCACAGCTTAGGAGAATACTGATCCTAGAGAGTGCGATCGCAGCACCAGCTGCCATTATGCATCTGTCTACTGGATAGAGCTGGCGTCCTGCGCCTTCTTCGTGTTCTAGACACGTCGCCTTCCGAGTTTCGGAGGCGCTCCTAAATTAAGCTTTATTCTTCTACATGTGATGACAATGATTGAGCTCGTCTGCTCTGTCTTTATCAGTTTTCTTGTCCTAGTGCTCGGCTTCTCCTCAGGTTTACTCTATGGCACTGCCGTCATCTTGTTTTCTTCAAGAAAAGCGCAGGGTCTATAGTAATGGATTAGCTCAAATATAAATTTGAGAAAAGCCGATCGAATCCAGCTATAAGCAGCTAAATGGTTGTCTTGGTTGAAACCAGCGGCTAAGTCCGGATAGGTATAAGAATAGGAAGATGAAAGAAGAATCAACGAGTCTTTCCAATTGAACACCGGGAGGCCACCAAGTAAAATCATGCCGTAATTGGTTCAAGGAATACAAACACAACGGACTCTTCGTGTACCATCCCCATCACCAACACACACTAGAGAGAATACTGTACTAATCCACCAGGCACATACTCTACCGAACGATGCTCTCCAACACCACATTGAGAACAGACGTGTCACACCAGCGTGTCAAGTATGTGGCGTATATACTCCAACGCACTGCATAGTTACTGGGAATGCCCCACTTCTGCGCACTTATTTGTTAATTCGCTCGAACCTCCCTCCCTTTCTTCCCTACACATGGGAGAGCTCCACCACAATAGCTGCGCCCTACACTATGACCACTGCTAGTAGCCCACATAAAACACATTATTAGGTCCAGACAAAGAGACTCTCCACCAAGGCCGGGGACCCAGATGGACGCCGACAGCGACGATTCCAACTAAGAGTCGTTAAGAAATAAAGATTATCTCTCTTTCTCTCCTCAAACAAATGTCAAAGGAGATTGCTCGCTCCTACCCTCGAGTGAAATGGGCACCACATTAAACAGTCCAAGGTCGACCGCGCATTATATTGTGCAAGCTGTCGCGGCAGCACTTGGCGTTACGGGCGAAACTGTATTTCTTTAACGCATAAAAAGACAACCTTTCGATGGGTATAGTTACACCTAGACGTACGAGAAAAATTAGATTTTCAGCGTATCATAATGCAGCCGCCTAGTGTCGGACATTGCCATCCTGCCTGATTGCAGCGTCTCAAGAATGCTGGAAAGCAGAAAATTTATAACCTGCAGTTTCGGCCCCATTTCCTGGTGAGAAGAACTAACACGTTCGGACGCTCCCATCCTGCCTGACTTGACGTCACTGATGTCAGACCAAGACTCCAACACGGGAAGGTCGAAAGCGACACGTCATCCGCGAGATGGCCGCTCGCACTATGCACGCACCATAAACTCGATGAGGAATCCAGCGAGAGCTTGAAAAGCGCGTTTCGGCGAACTGTGCCAACAAATTTTCGGCTAATTAGCTCTGCATAAGTACAGCCACGCAGTACTAAGCGAGTACATCATCATTCCCACCTCGGCGCAGCCCTAACACGTTCTTCTGTCACGCTAGCTCGTGCCAGCCGCTTTTCGTGTCTCGGTCTTTCTATACGCTCTTCAACTCGAGCACCGCTCGAATCAAGTATGGATCTCGGCATTCTCGCGTCCAACCCTGATCACGGTCTGCCTGTCGACGGCCGCTGCTATCTCGCTGCCATTATGGCGTGCACGCCCGCCGCTAATTAGAGCCGCGCTATATCGAGCACGGACCGCTCGCCCGCCGACGCGCGTCACCTCTTTCAACTAGCGTGGACGACTAGAGAAAAGGGTAGCGTGACGTGCGGCCGCTTCGCGTCTTGCCAATGAGCGCCGCCGCTCACAACAAGTCTCCGCGCGGCATGCAGTGGGATTCTTAAAATTGGAAGGGCCCACTTTAGCTGCATTAAAGTTTTGGACAATATAGCAGCAGCGATGGCTCGGTTGCTATACCGCGCTGCTTGTGGGCACAAAGTAGTGGGCTCCACTATACTGGTCGCATTAAATTACTGGTGCACGGCACTTTAAGGGACCCGTTGAAGAATCCCCTAGTTTGGCTAAATTAATCCGAAGCCCTCGACGCCTCTCATAGCCGATGCGTTGCTTTGGGACGTATAAACCCTTTCATGCATCAAATCTACGTTTGGATTATCTCTCTTCAACCGAACGCTGATGGTTATTGCGGGCTCGGCTACCTTTTCGCCTCTCGCTCATTCATTGTGATCAATCAGCAAGCGCAAGTAGATCGAGTAGAAGGTGAAGGCGGCCAGAAGCCTCTGCGTCGAAATTACGTTTCTGTAGACGTTTTTCGGACAACGGAGTTACAGACTAAATACGCCCCCAACGACGACGCACCGCAAGTCCGACATATTTTGATGACCAGCACAGCTTCGCACGAAATCAAACTGGCGCGGCCATGGCCCGTCGAGAATAAATGGCGCTATGGAAAGGTGATGTGGTGAGCGGCATTAGAACTCTATTGCTGACTCGAATAAATCTGTCACAACGTTTGGAGTGCGTATACCGATACGCGAAACCTTTTCTCGATCGCACTGGCGTCGCTCCGAATCATGATTTCTGCGTGGAGCATTTGCTCTTTGAGCAAACTGGCGAACGGTCAAGTTGGTGTGAATTCAGAGTTAGAAAAAGCGCGAGGGGAAAAAGACGAGATAGGAAAACCGGACGAGGTCTTACTAACAACTGAAAAGGTCTTAATAAAACCTCACATACACATAAAGAAACCACACTGAGTGCGCATGCGAAAAGACATCTTCTTAGCGGCGCCTACGAAGAAAAGATTATAAGCACAAATTTACCTGAAATTGCTTAGAACCGGCCTCAGGAAATTTATGTCACTTTGGTAAAAATTCAAAGAAGCTTGGCTCACGCATGCGCTTTTTTTTTACCTCAATGAAAAACGCCTCGAAGATTGCACGTGCCAATTGATGCGCGTGTTTGAAGAGCATCTTGGTATTGTCTAATCCTGCATAGCAGCCGCAATCTCAACAATGCCGAGACAAATTGATAGTTGGCGTACCTTTTAAAGTGCACGGGGTCCCACTCCGGCGGCACGAGCCCCCCTGTTCTCAGTACTTTTGGAACAACCGTGTCGGCTCTTCTACTTACGATATAAAGTTGTTGTATACACCATACAGAAGCTTAATTCTTGTAGATTTCAACTATATAAAATATAAAAGAATTGATTAATGTCATTTAGGAATAAATGTTCAAGAACAAGCATAGGATACACGGTTTTTGCGAACTGTGTCTCAGTTGTGACCATATTTAGAAGAAACTACCGCATATACTACATTGCGGCTTGCTCTGTAGCTTTAGGACATATTTATCTATTTCCTAGACGCAGAAAAATAATGTTGAATTTTTACTTTTTGGATAATTTGCTTTTGAAGATTGCCAAATATCGCAAACTTCTGCTGTAAACAGCCCGGCAAGTACACGCTCAAGGAAGCTAAATTTTGTATAAAGTAGAGTTGAACGCAGTTCCACTTAGGACGCAAAATTTCATTCATGTACCTCTATCAGTTGTAAACCGCAGCTTCGTAGCTTTTGTACCTTCCTGCAAAAATGTACAAAAGTAGAACCAGAAATCTAAATATTGCTTAATTTCGGTCGCATTATCAGGAAAACTAATAAAGGTACATGAATGAAATTTTGCGTCATAAATGGAAATTTCTTGAACTCTAATTTTTCCAAAATTTAGCTTCCTTGAAAATGTATTTGCCGGGCTGTTCACAACAGAAGTTTGCGATATTTGGCAATCTTCAAAAGCAAATTATGCAAAAAGTAAAAATTCAACATTATTTTGCTGCGTCTAGGAAATAGATAAATATGTGCTAAAGCTACAGAGGAAGCCGCAATGCAGTAAATGTGGTAGTTCCTTCTAAATATGGTCACAACTGAGACATTGTTCGCAAAAACCATGTATCTCATACTTGTTCTTGAACATTTACTTCTAAATCACATTAATCAATTTCTTTATATTTTATATAGCTGTAATCTACAATAATTAGGATTTATTGTGGTACATACGACAACTTTATATCTTAAGTAGAAGAGCCGCCACGGTTGGTCCAAAAGTACTGAAAACGGAGGGCGCGTGGTGCCGGAGTGGGACCGCCACCTTAAAAAAAAATTCTGTGTTGTCTAAGGCACTCCTTTTCAACTATGCCATGCTTAGTTGCCAACTATGCCATGCTCAGCTGGGCGAAGTCACGCACGTCGTGCTAAATATGATTCATTAAGCAACTTCGGCGAATAGGTTTTCTTCTTTTAGTTATCGCACAACAAAAATAGAACATCCGCTTCTACGATATTCTCGTGTTCAGAACCATATTATTAGGTTCGAAAAAGAAAAATCCTCCAATTCCTGTCCGAGCTTCTATGTTGAAGTGAACTCATCCTTCGAAAGGCAGTGTGCGATGATGAAAACACTGCTGCAACCAGGTGCACCTTCTTTTGTTGCAAATTGCGCAAGCCGGTATATTATACGCACGAAAACAAACAAGCACGCAAACAAACAAACAAACAGAGAACACACTTGGCATACCCTTGAATAAAAAAAGAGTAGGCACTAGCGATGATTCGCGGCGCAATCAACGCGGCGATTCGCCACGGTCCAGAAAAGAGCGCTGTAGGTGTACAGTTTTGCGCGCGCGACCGGTTAAAAATAAACCGGAGCGCGCTCCCGCTGAACCGGCCTGAGGTGAGGTCGGCCGTGAACGACCGTCGTACTTTTTTGTTCCCCGCTTGCTCGTTGGCCGGCGTACCAAGCACGGCGTGATGAATGGCAAGGGCAGAAGAAGGAGGATTGAGCAAGACGCTCGCATTGCTTTCCCAGTAACGCGGCAGACCTCACATCTCTTTGGAGGAGAAAAACTGAGGAGAATGCGGACCGTGTTCACTTAGGGTCACGTGCGTATATACGGCTGCATTGCGTGTACGTAACTTTGCTGTAAACGTTCGGAAAGGAGCTGCAACGTGGCACGATCACGTCACGTGACCGCGGCTTTATAGGTGCGCGCTGTTGATGGCAAATGGAGACCGAATTGATACTGCAGAACTGATACTGCAGAACGGTAATGCCGTAAAATTAAGCCCCTCCGACCCCCTTTTTTTCGCGTTTTAATCTAGGAGCAACGTTTTAATGTAACCTTCCCTTCCTCGTGACAGCTTGCACATCTGCAGCACTTGTTACAGGTAGTGTCGGGTCTCGCAGTACAATAAAGGAAGTAGATGAAACAAAACTTTTCCTAACGTACACATAATCTGTCCTGAGCAATTTGTGGAAAAGTTGATATGATAGCGCCGTTGTCAAGAGTAAAAATAGCGAGACGTGCCTTCACTACACTCTTGACTCGTCTGAAGACGCGAGGCAGTTTCATTATGACATTCCACTTGCAGTGCGGCAATAGTTAGATTAAATGAAACGAGCAGAACTGTTTCGGGTGGCTTCAATGCAGAACATATGGGTCCCAGATGAAGGAAGCATGTTCGAGTTTCGACCGGACTAGTGTTTTATGCAATAGGACCTTTCAGTTAGTAGGGGCGAGGGAGGTAGTCAGAGTTAGCATTACTATCTCTTCAATGTGCGCTTGCAATGACAGGTTCTTGGAGATGTAAACGCCAAGGTATTTGTAGTCGGTGATTTCAGAAAGGGGAGCGTTATTAATGAAATAAATATAGGGTACCGGATGATTCATATGGCACGGGTAATTCTCATGACCTCACATTTGTTACCATTAGGTTGCATTAAAGAGGTATTACGCCATATAGAAACAATTTCAAGGTCATATAAGGGTAACATGGTCCGCAGAAGTTAGTATTTGGCAGTAAATTCCACAACCATCGGCAAATAGTTTAATAGAGGAGGATATATTACCGCGTAAATCATTAACGTACTCGAGAAAAAGTAACGGTCCTAAAACAGATCCTTTAAGGACACCAGATGCTACAAGATAGGGGGCAAAGTTATGACCGTTAGCTTATGATTAGCTTACTTATAAGTCAATTTACCGTAGGTGGGAACCACGGCGATTTGTTGTTCCGGATTTTGTTTGGGTACTCGCCTAAATTGAATAGTAGGTTCAGTTACATTGGACTTCAATACCAACCAGTTCTCATGCACAGGCCTATAGAAAATCCCCAAACGAAGGTATTAAGAAAAACTTGGAGCTCCGTATTTGTCGAACTATAGTCGGCCTGCTGTAGCCTGTTTTTAACTGCAGCTCTGTGTGCTATTACGAGACGACGAGTTCGATGCAAAGAAACTCATAACGGAGTGGTCGCTCAAGGCAAGTAGGAGTGTTACATTTCGAAGCAAGCTTTAGTGAGTGGTAAAAAAAAATAAGTCTGGGATAGTCGCACTAGTAAGCGCAGTGCGCGTTGGGTGGTCAATAAGCTGAGTAAGGTTGAAACCTAAGTACGTGTTAAGAAAAGTTACTCCTTATAAGGAACTGTAGTTAGTTGCGTGGTCCGGTTTATCCCAAGATATATTAGGAAAACTGGAATCACCAACTAGGTACCTTACATGTAATTTATGTGGTACGTCTTACAGATCTAAACTAAAACAGATCTAAATCCCAGGTGGTCAAAATTATTCCGTATTACCCCAATACGGCGTGCCTCATAATGAGATTGTGGTTTTGGCACGTATACTGCCAAACTGCTTGACTGCTTGACTTTTTTCTTTCTTTTTTTTTTTTGCAATGAATGGGGTGGGATAGGAGCTCTCTCCGAGTTGCGCCAAAAGCTATTTCGCGGTTTGCTTTGGTTGCTTTACTTCTGGGCAATGCCGACGCTTGAACGAACAGTTGACAAAAATTCGAAGCGCTTTATATCTGTGGGATGCTTTACTGAATAAACACAGGAAAGAGCAACCACATGTGGCGGCGGGGCCGTAGAACATGCCGTTACTAAGGACTGCGCAATCAAGCTTGTTCGTCACATCCAAATCAAAGAGAACTCGAGTAATTTAGCGGAAAGAAAAACTCGGACTTGAGTTTCCCATGTTTCCAAACGACTGCGTGTTCCTGTGCTAGCGAAAGGCAGAACGCCGCCCTGGCTCCGCTATAACCGAGGGGACTGAGCGTGGTTTCGGCACGTAAAACCTAAGAATTTATTTTTTAACAATCATTACTATATGCATATGCGTAGAAACGTACAGGCACTCAGCATATGCAGTCCCTGCACAACACCGAATGATTCTGTACATCGTCCAACAATGCCTACAAGCATTTAAGGCTTAGCTAGAGCGACGGAACTGAGTTTTTAGAGGATATGCACGTCGTGCGCGCTGAAAAATTTACGGTAGAAACTGCCTAGTGAGACTTGTTAGATAGTGCGCAAGCATTCTTTCCAGTCGCTCACCTTGAACAAATAAGGCATTGTAAAACAGGGTGTTACACTTAACTTGCGCCAAATTAAAAAAAAATATGCAAACGTTAAGTAGCTGGACATAACGAAAGTAATGTTGGCCATCGCTTGGCGATATTCAGATTATTTTTCGCTTTCCGCCTAATTACATAATTAGTCTTAATTAACTCATCAACTTCTCAAATATTACAATTAGATGAAAAGTGCCAATGAGAAATTTGTAGAGCCACATAAAAAATTAGCGTAGCTTGCACTGGAGGCGCAATACTAAAGGGACAGCGGAGCTGATGGGCACCTAGCTAGTCCTAGTCCTAAATTTTGGGCTAGGCTAAGCACTACCAAGTCATCCCCATCATTTTCCGGAATTTATTGATTATTGATCGATTAGCTATCGATTGGCTATCGCAAGGTATTGGCCACGTATTTGGGCTAGGCTAAGCACTACCAAGTCATCTCCAGCATTTTCCGAAATGTATTGATTCATTAATTATTGATCGATAATTGTTTAGCTAGCGATTGGCTATTGATGACTGGCTAAGCTTAAGTAGTCCTAACCATGCTTGGCTAGACTTATCCAGGCTCAGCTTCGCTAGTTCACAGGGCCATTGCGCTTGGACCCTTTGTGTGCCATTGCGCTTGGATGTGCCATTGTGCTTGGACCCTTTGTGCTTTGTGACCATTGTGACCCTTTGTGACCATTGTGCTTGGACCCTGAATGTGCCATTGCGCTTGGACCCTTTGTGCACTACCGCCAGGATCGGCCCACGATTTCTGTTCGCACGTTACGGACTAACGCTCGGCTTAAACAGCTCCGCTATTAAATACTCCAGATACAGCTTTCTGTTGGTCAATACATGCTACATAAAAATTTTTTTTCCCGATCATGAAAGAAGCCCGCGAATACACACAACATTGTCGCACGACTGGACGCTCGAGGCACTCCGCGTGTATTCGCGGGCTTCTTTAACGCTCGGAAAAACACTTTTATGTAGCACGTGTACTAGAATAGAGGAGCGTGCCAAAATAAATTTGTTGGATTAGCAAATGGGCATGCACCAACATCATCGTCTTTATTGTGCAATCAAGTGAGTCCCCGATTAAACAGGAGCTAGATATTGGCATCTCCGCCAGTTAAGCACGGCGACTGTGTTGGGGGTCTTCACCTGCGGCCTTCGAAGCCTTGCAAACGTCTTCTGATACTTGGAAATTTTGCCTTTGAATATGCGTGATGTCCTTTGGCTGTGGAGTGTATTTTGAGGAAGGAATAATCGAGATACCTGCAATACGTGGACTGACAGAGGCAGAAGGTAAGCAATACTGCAGCCTACAAAGCTTTTGAATGTAGATGCTAGGCTCTTCTGTGCAATGCATCATTTTCTGATCTAACACAGCAACCGTCTCTGGCGTTATTGTATGTCATCAAAAAGAATGGCTGTCAAGAAAGCACTGTTATAAATGCCAAGAAACAAGAAACTTTCTACGGTAAGGACTTTATGCACAATTAAAACAAGAAAACACGTATCTTCAGCCCGATGCAAAGCAGCTAACAAGGCTCGAGCGCACACAGCATGGCACAGAGGTTGAGAGAGAGCGCATTATTGCCATACTGCAAATATTGCACGTGTACGGCTTTAGAAATAACCATATTTCTTTTGTAAAACGGGCGCACCATACTTTTTCAGAAGCCGTTGAGCGCAACCTTCTTGAGTAAATCGACATAAAGCCCTCTGCACCAAACGGAACGCGTTCAAATGCCGCATTTCTTAACGAACTATTTCATTTTCCTTTCTTTTAAAACTTCGTCATTGTTTCGAACGTGCCGCGCAGCTCGGACGCTGCCGTGTCGCTCTTATCGCAGGCATCACCAAAAATAGAAAAAAAAACAAAATTAAATTCAACGTTTCAGATGGGCAGCAGCTGTTTATTGCGGCAAGGTTCTGACCGGTGTTGCAGAAGTCACGGGGCGCTTTTTTTTCTTGCTGGGTGCTTTTTTCGTCGTGACGATAGACTGGATTGTTTACAAGTACTGCCCCAGGAGGGTACATGTAACCGGCAAACGGAGGCTTCGGGAGTGCACCCGAGATTATAATAACGCTCTCTCTAAAGGTACAACGAATGTATACCTGCTTTGCTTCCGTTTCGCTAGCTCCGCGGCTCCCGCCTACCGATTTTTACACATTCTTTTGCTGAAGGACGTTTATTTAACTCAAAGGGGCCTGAAAAATGATTTTGAAATGTCGCGGAGAGCAGCATACGAAAAGCCTGGCTCGAGCGAAGATAGTGCTGCAGGCGAGCAGGCCCGGTCTCCATTACGGCCCCTACTGCTCCGCCGGGAAAATCAATTTTGAAGGTAGAGCGCCGCAAGAAGCGAGAAAGGTGTAATCTGGCATGACTGACTCAGCAGAAGCGCCGCAGGGCCTAGAAAGTCTGTCCGAGGTACACCCAGCAACGAAAAAAGCACCCCGCGACTTCTGCAACACTGGTCAGAACCTTGCCGTTTATTACTTCAAGGCCGTCATGCCCCCCTCCATCACTCGTTCACGCGGCTAAGCGTGACACTACGAAATAAGAAGAGAATAAGTCTTTCACAATGTGCAAAAGAACTTCCTGTGGCCTTACCATGAAACGGCGACGAAGCAGTAGTGTCAGACGCTGGCAGAAGAACCCAGAAACGATCCTCGGGCACATTTTACAGAGTAACGACGTCGCGAGCGCGGCGATGGGACAAGGCTTCGAATATGCTGGGTCGTGCCGCCTGTCAACCTGCTAACAGGTAGGGCTCCCTGCCGGAATCGGCGAATCTCCATAGCTCGGCCGCGAAACGGTTCGAGTGTCAGCTCTTGTCATTCACTATGTTATTCTATATGCTAGAATAAAGAAGCAGCACATAAACAAAAGAGCAGCATGGACATTCAACTATGCATGATTCTGTGAGACGGCTCCAGACTCAAGTGCTGATTATTGGTGCTAGAACCATAAAGCTATTCCAAACTTTGCTATTACAATTCTGCAATCAGCCCTCCACAATTGGTAAAAAATGTTGGAGCCACCCCCAACTTCGCCTGTCTGTCACGCGACGTTAGGATAATCGCGTTAGCTCAATCCCCATCTGTTATGACGTGTACACACTGATTATGCACGATTAAACCGAACAAGAGAAAAATAATTATTCCTGATTCGACGCCTTTATGCCTTTAGCCCTCTGCTATTGGTCAACAGTTTTCGGGCTGCGCCCACTTCGCCTGTCTGTCCGCGACATCACAAAACCGCGGAAACTCACCACGTCAAAGTGACATGTACGCGTTAAAGATACATTAATATGACGAACAAACTGATTTTTTTTTCTGAATAGCCGGCAGATCCCACGTCCTGTGGGAATTGACGTTATGCGGCAAAGCAGTGTGTGGGGAGCCTACCAAGTTAATGAAACGACCATGAGAGCACCAAGACGTAGGCGGCTGTTTCATGACCTACATGACATGCATGTCATGACATTCATGTCATAAGTCATCAGGAGTCTCTTTAGCTATGCCTAAGAGACCCTAAGGCGAAAGACTTTGACTCCGACCATCAACCACCAAAACATGAGCCATTGTCATTTTTGCTGAGTCATGCTCATGACTTTGACTTCTACTACCGTCCTTTAGTGTTTCCTTCGCTTAGTACCACATGCGAACCCATGCCATTGGTTTTTGAATCTTTTTTCGCTGAGTCATTGTCAGTTTTGCTGAGTCATGATTATGACTATGACTTCTACCACCATCCTTTAGTGTTTCCTTCACTTAGTATCCATGTCCGAACTCATTTCAGTGCTTTTTGAGTGTTAATCTTATTTCGCTGAGTCATTCTCGTGACTATGACTTCTACCATCATCCTATATTGTTTCCTTCACTTAGTACCCATGTCGGAACCCATTTAAGTGGTTTTTGAGTGCTCATCGTTTTTCCCTGGGTCATTGTCATTTTAGGCGACCGTTTCATGACCTACATGAAACGCCTGTCATGACGTTCATGTCAAGACCTATCATTTATGTTCGTTATACACTTTTGTCATACTGTGCCAATTTTGGTACGTACCAAGTTAACGAAACGACCATGAGAGCACCAAGACTTAGGCGGCTGTTTCATGACCTACATGACACACGTCATGACCTATCATTTATATTCCTCATACAGTCGTGTCATACTATGCTAATTTTGGTACATAGAAATGTTGGCCTAAAAATGCTTCGCATTTAAGAACCGATGAGTGTAGACAGTAACGCTACAATAAAACAGATTGGAATTTTTCGTTTTAGTGCCCTATGTTGCTCGATACTAAAAACTCCGACCGTGCTACTAATCCCGGTTCATTTATTAGTTGGCAGCGTGTTTTATGCCCAAATCTTGCGTGCAATTAAAAGATATAAACCATAGCCACTGTTGAAGGAAAGAACTTAAATTTTTATATCATTTTTCATTTGAAGCATACATTAATTCAGTGTTATTCTTTTTTTTCTGTTGCAACTTCACATTTCCTTTACTTCGGCAGTCGATAGTAGATGCGGCGCAGCTGCCTTGCGAGCGCTTTATGCGTGCGTCAGTGGGAACAGACCTTGAGAGGTTACGTGGCCAAGCAGCGTTAGACCCTTATTTTCTTCTTTTTATTGTTATTTTATTTTGTTTGGCGGTTTGTTTCTGAGAGAGGAAGCACTTGCTGCGACCACTGGCACTCAAAAGCGTTACATAAGTTTTTTTTTTCTTCGGTGTCCTCAGTAAAGCATGGAATGAATTTAAATTTGGATGGGCTGGGCTGATATTATGGTGATGGGTGGGCAAAGCTTAAAGCTTGTGGATTAAGTATTGGATATTGTGATAATTACTCAACCCGTGGAGAGCTCATGAAATGTTTCCTGCTGTCTTCGGAGAACTAACTGAATGTGGCCTTAAGTTCACATTTGGCGGAGGAGATTGGGGGCATTTTATAAGTGGTGTGGACCCGCAGTTTAAATTTTGGGGGTAACAATTAGGGTAACGAGGGAAAATTGCTAAATACTACTTTTCTCAGTATTTATTTGAATTATATCAGACGCGTAGTTTGTTTGCCTAGTCTCCTGTTATAGAACTAAACATCCCAATTAGTTCATTATTGCATGCTGATGTGGCCGATGTCGGATAAATGTTTAAACTACATATGTCAACAGATGCTCGGTATATAGCATTAGATGCCTGTTTTACGAACCGCGTACCATGTTTGCCCGGTTTCCTGGAAGGAGTGAATGCGCATTTCGAAAATACGGGGCCTTGTTATGTGGGATGTGGGGCCAAAGCTTAAACACTGTTGCTCAATTAAAGATTTGGGGATAATTACTAGACGTAAGCGATCGAAAGAGTTCTACAGCCGTTATGCGCAATGTTTCCCGGAGTCATGGTGAACCGGATGTGCCACCGAGTTTATATTTTGAGGTGTCGGTAGATGCTATACGGGTGATATGTGTGAAAGGTTTCAAGTTTGTTTGTTCATTGCCGGCGTTTGTGTGAGAACTTATATACACTTGTTTTCCCCCTCCATAGAGGCATTACATGTACGAAGTGCCTTTATTGTTTATTCGATGTCCTAGGAGAACAGATTAAGTACCACGTTTCCATTTCGCGGATGAGGCGAGGGCGAGGGGGAATCGTAATTAGTGCTATCCGGAAAAGTTTAAAGAGCGTGAGTTAATTACAGCTTTAGCCATAAATCGTGTGTACCAGCGTTTTAAAGTGTTATCGGCGTTTTTTACGAACCCTTTAGAAACTTAGCGCGCTGTCCTAAGAAAACAATATCTGGCAGCTATTTCGTATTTAGTATATTGTCGCCACATTGTGGCTGATAGGGGATCAATGTTTCAAGTGTATTAGTAAATCATGAGCTTTAGAGTAAATTGCTTATTGCAGCGCTCTAATGATCGTTATATAAATGCCTCATAGATACGCATGTTTTCTCGGTGTCCTTTGAGAAGCCAACGTGGCATCGAGTCTTCAGTTTTCCTGAGAATGGGAGCCATGTTGCGTTGTGTTGTGCGCCATATGCGGCTAAAGCTAAAAGTGTGGGCGCTTATTCTACGCACTTTCGAAAAGAATTACTGTGAACACACGGAAAGTGCTTTACGCATCTTTTCTGGGTGTTATTGAGAAGCTCAATCCGGTGCCGACATTACATTTCCTGGGAAGAATTAGGTGCTGCAGAGGCGTTCAAAGGGTAATGTGCGGCGAAATGAATGTTTAAGTTTCGGGGTTAATTACTTGATACTCGTTTTCTCCTTGTTTCGGGAAGCACGTGCGGGCAGTGTTTTTCTGGTGCCCCGGAATAACGTGTATTTTGAGAATCGCAGAGGTGGCGGGAATTCAAGTATCCTAACTTCCTCGATGCTTTGCCCCAAGTTTGCGACATTGGGAGAAAAAGCTATACCTTACACTTGCACGACGGCATCTATCGCCCTATCGCACGTGCTATTTATTTTTTTCTCCCGCGTCGCAAATGGGAGCACGTGTGTGCGTGTGTGCGTCTTGCTTGCAGCAAGAAAGCACGCAGATCGATAGTGGAAAGCGCGTTACTTCTGTGCTCAGTAGAGCGCGTCACGCGTCAATCAGCCAAGACGACAACGCCGAAGACGACAAGGCGAACGCGCGCTCCGTGCGTCTCGCAGCTCGTTACGCGTGGGCTGCGGACACCGCAGCAATGGACGCTGCCGTCAGAGTGAGGCACGCGCATCCAGGGGACTGGGTCACGAGCAAGCGCGCGCAGCGAGCTCTTTTCCTGCGGCCACGCTCGCGCGACCGACGTGCGGCATGGGCGGGCGGCGGTGCTCGCTTCATCGGCGACGGAGATCAAGGTTACGCCACCGAGGGTCTCCGAACGGGGATGACGGTCACACTTTACAGGAAGAAGCACGAATACGCGGGGATCATAATTAGACGTAAAAAGGAGGTCGACAGGGGGGCGATCAAACAGGGGGAAGGCTGGAGACGCATATGGCGTCTGCGACCCCGTTATAACCGCGCGAGGACTTGTACAAACGCGAGGTCGCGATCGCGTCGACCGATACGTCGTGCCCGTCCGCCACCCGACGGAACGGGAAAAAAAAGAAGAGCGACTCGCTATCCGACGCCCACGTTTCGCGACTTTCCGTTCTTGATTTGACGCGGGCTGCGATGGGTCGGAAGGTCCGCCGCCGCCTATCGCGAAGGCGGCCATGCTGGTGAGAGTCACGTTTGTATTGCCCGGGTCGTCTGATAGGTGATAGACCGACGACAATGGTGTATCAGGATGCAGTAGATGTCAAGCATGCGTATTGAAAGAACCACCAAGGGCTGGTTTTGTAACGCCGAAGAGCACACGTACACCTCGGAAATATATACAGGGTGTTCATTTTTATGTTTTACGGAATTTTTAGAAATCGCCTGTGGCATGTTGCATAATACTTATTATTGAGCTGGTTTATTCGTCGAGGCGGACATTAGTAGCACCAGTAATCGAAACACATATTCAACTAATTAAGAAAAATTCACTAATTAACTTCTAAGGTTAATTACTTTGCGACACATATTGCAATTCATGAATTGTAGCCGGTGAGCTTGTCAGGCGTATCCACTTGGAATGAATTTCCAGAATGACACCAGTTTGGAGATATGCGCCATCAAACTCGCCGTAAAAATGCACTGTTGTTACACTTACTATTTACCAAAATGCTGTTTTATACATTGAAGCACAAAAGTAACTGAAACGGCCATGTATTTCTTCCCACATTTTGGGAAATAATATCTCAAAACTGGTGTCATCCTGGAAATTCATTTCAAGTGAATGCATCTTGCAATCTCACCAACTACAATTGGTAAATTGCTATGTGTGTCGTAAAGTAAATAACTAAGAAGTTCATTAGTCATTTGTTGTGAATTAGTTGAATATGTATTTTGATTTCTCGTGTTTCTAATGTACGCTTCTTCGAATAACCCAGCTCAACGATGATAATTATGCTACCTGCCACAGGCGATTTTTCAAAATTCCGTAAAGCTTAAAAATGAACACCCGGCATAGTATTAGCCAGTGCTGTACACGTTCCTATAAAACAGGAACAAAACCTCGTTCCTCGTTCCTTCCCAATCTTGGAACGAGTTCTCGTTACAAGTTCCTTCAATGCGAAACTAACGCTTTCCAGTTACACTTCGAACATAGGCATGTGTCGTTACATTAACCTCACATTTGATTTTATAAAATAAAATATAGTGTCGCATAATCCTGAGGCAAATAAAGTGAGCAATTTAAAACTCACATCGAACTAGGTATATTATATGAATTTGAACATCACCGGCGGCAGATTTTCTGGAAATAAAAAGTATCTAAAGAAACGCTCGGAGGCGAATTTTTTCAGGGAGCACTGGACATACTCCAGACATATCTAACTGCAACTTTGGTGCTCGTCTATTACAAGTGCAAAACATATGGCACTTTCCATTTCGGTCTTCAAATGCGCAGTCAGGATACTGCGCTTCAGATGGGCAAATAGGAAGTTACTCACATGCACCAGTATCCTCCTGAGACCCGAAAACAACAACAAAACATAATCGCTCTTCAAGGTGGTTTTTATTGTCTACTGTGATGTCTTGAACTCCAAAAACAATTTTTCAAATGTGATTACCACGGATAGATGTCAAAAACTCCGTCTCCATGTACGTGAGAAAAAAAATGGCTATCTCCATCATCTCTTCCTGTTAGTTGTGGTAAAAACTGCATTTCATTGTTTAAATCCTGAAATGAAGATGGAACTACGTGTAGCACATTGCCATATTGCTGACGCGTCCGGTATTTTCACGCAATCTAGTTGACTTCGAAACACGCCTCGAGGTTGCTTTCGGCCGTGTGGGACGACACAGAGACCTAGACGAATTTATTGTGACATTGCTGGAAAGCGGATGACAAGCATATGAGTAAACCACTTCTTTACAGTTACACATGCACCGTCCTTCATACCTGCAGAGTGAACATTTTGCGTAATCACTGCCGAGTGAACTTAAAAAAAAAGTTGAATAAATTTATTGCACAAGAAACCGCATCGAAATGAACAATACATAGGCGTGATGAATGTTTGTGCAATATTGCAGTATGAGTGGAGAAAAAATGTCCAGAATACATATTCGCAATTTACTAAAGACCCCTATAGTTTGAACTCAGCAAGAGTTACATCTCGATGTTGGTGTCCGACAGGCCGGCATGGAGGAAAAAAAACTATAGGAGGGAGCGTCACGTGACAATCTTGAAGCCTAGTCATAAAAAATATAACGGAGAACTCACGAAAGAAAATGAACCATATTCACGTGACAGGGAAGCGGTAGTTCTTTGCGCCTCACGCGGTCGCCCATCCGCCCTGCATGATGTGCTGCGTACGTCCATGCAGAAGGAACGCCGTTCCCTCTGCCGTTCCTTCGTGAAATTACAAGTTACCGTCACAGTTCCACCGACCCTTCCTTCGTTCCTCGCAAAAGGAACTATAGTTCCAGGAACGCCGTTCCTTGGAACGCCGTTTTGTACAACACCGGTATTAGCTTCGCTTGTCGGCCAGAAGGCAAGACGGTCATCTGTCACGTGCACTACTCTGTACGAAGCGTGACCTGTGGTTTTAGCTATAGTCGGGAAACGACTCGGTTGTAAGAGCTCATGGGAATTTTTCACATTTGCGTCACGCCGACTTAGCCGCTGGGAGTACTGATTCGCAGCGGTATACGTCGACATCAATGCTGACAAAACCCTTCGGCTTCATGAAGTCGCAGTACTTACGTTTTCTCTTTGATGAACGGTAGCTATACAAATAACTGAAAGTTAGGGTATCGCTATCGGCATAAAGGCACGCAAGAACACTACAAAGGAATCCTGTGTTCTAGGTTAGATTTTTTGAGCACGCCAAGCTGCTTCCGTGCGATATTTCTAAATATCTCTAAGGTTCCGAAGATGGCCGTGGAGTCCTTGCAGAGTCGAAAGGTTGGGATGGCAAAATACATAACTAAAAGCGCAGCTCATACGAAAAGCAAGAGGTACATGCGGAATCACGAAAACGATAGGGTGAGGGCGAAGAGTTGCATATGCAGCAGGAGGAGTATAAAAATATGTAAAACTATATCATGCTGAGATCTCCAGTTGTACTCTGAAGAGTGTTTAAATACAAGTTGATTAATGTACCTAGGCTATTGAACGAAAATGAAGGTAACCAGTTAGACATGGACAATAGCATCCGCCTGGCGCCAATGCTCGAGAACGAAGTCGTTGTCCTGCAATATCCGCATTTTCATATGCTCTGTATTTGACAACAAAAAATTAAATAATACCACTCAGTCTTACCTGGCAGAATAAAGAATCGCTTGATCGTCATATTTAGATTCTAGACCGTGTACGACGTGTAAAGCGTCCCCAGTAGACAGATGCTCATCGCGGCCTTGTTCATGTTCTTAGATGTCACATCGTGAGTACGTCATTTTATTGATGAATCTATTGACGTACGAGGAATTCAAGGAAAACACATGCTGCGCGGAAAATGAAAAAGGAAAAAAAATGCATACGCGCAGATACTAGGTGTTTCTGCGAAGGCTTTAAGCAATTTTTAAACATCGCCTGTGACTCATGGTGCAATTTTAGTCCTTCAGCTGGTCCTCTCGAAGAAGCGGATATTACTTTTACGAAAAATCTGAACGTGCAATCGACTAACTTAAAAGAAATTCATCAATTCAGTTCTTAATAATTTACCTTACGGCACAGATTACAATTTACAAAATGTAGCCGGTAACATTGCAAGACATATCAACTTGAAATGAATTCTGTGGATGACACCCTTTTTGAGATATTCGCCATCAAACTTACGGTGAAATTGCAATGTCGTTCCACCTAATTTTGTAACAAAACGCCGTTTTATGCACTGAAGCACAAAACTAACTGAACCACCAATGAATGTCTTTGGAAAGTTCGGGAGTTCAATATCCAGAAACGGGTGTCATCCTGAGAATTCGTTCCAAGTGGATAGACCTTGTGAAGTCCCCGGCTAAAATTCGTGAATTGCGATATGCACCCCGAGATAATGGTTGAAAACTTCAGTATTATTTTTTTAATTAGTCGGTTATGCATTTCAGCTTTTGCAAATATTCCCCACCCCACCCCCTTTTGAGCAATGCAGCTCAGGGGGGAAGGGGGGGGGGGCATCTTATACTTTAGGTCCTGTTTTGTCTCATAGCAGTCGTAACATCGTTGCACTATAGTGTCATCGTAATTTGTATCGGCTGATGAAGCCTCCGCGAGTCGACTTTCATGGAGTGAGTTGCCTGCAATGCAACCGTCCATAGTGAAATCTAAACAACATCGCATTTGTGTATCAATCATTTAGTAAGGTGGCTACCCAACTCTTCCAGCTAATTGCTTAGTTAATTGCTTTCCCAACTCAACGTATGTAAATGTTGGCCGGCCACGTACATCGTATACGAATTACAAGTTTTAGGGCTTAGCAAGACAGCGCTTAATTAATGAGCAGTAATAGAGACGGCAGTATTGCGAGACACACATCGACAGCTAACGCCGGTGCATGCTTTACTTCTTGTTCCACGCATTGGGGGGGGGGGGGGGGGATGCGCCATTGCGAAATTTTGAGAATTGTCCGGACTCTGCAGGTGAAAGGCGACTCCGACTGATATACGGGTGCATATGAGAGCTGCTTTCAGAGTAGTGGATGGAGTAACTGTCGACAACGACAAAATCTACAGACTGACTGACGTTAACAATGACGCAACTAGTGCCACGGTTGTCATTACGACCTGTGAGTACGGGTCAACGTGACAAGAATTACAATTTCAAGCGCCACGCGGAAAAAAGAAATGCTCGTATAGAACACGTAGCTTATTCGCAGACACGCAGTATTGACAATAACACGCATGTCGCGGTATTGTACACGATAATTCTTTGAAGATTGAGTTTAAGGAAAACATGTTAGCCTAAAAAAAATAGTGACAGCTAGCGATAAAATAAATAATGCGTTCCACGTAGCAGAAATTTTAAACCTGAATGCAGTGTGGAAATCGCATTCAATGAAATAGACGGCCTGAAGCCGCGCCATAGACGTAACCTAAACGCGTCTTACGCTGTTGCGAATTTAGCGCTATCGTGTCCGTCGTGCCACGCAGCCAGCCGCGCACGCGTGGCAGCCATCGTCGTCGTCGTTTTTGTTGCGGCTTCGTAACGTAGCTTATACTCACGAGGGCTACTGGTCACACGCGTGATAATAACCATTACCAGCAATAAATAATGCTAGAAGCAAACAATGAACGAAAAAAAAACGGTAGGCGTGACATTGACCGAGAGAGTGCGAAAGTAAACTTTATTGAGGATGAGAATGGTTATTGGGGAGCAACTATCAGTCGGAATGTTATTTGTCGTATTATAAAGAAAAAGTGCGCTATATGTTTGGTCACCCCTACGGCAGCTCGAAGTACCGGACTAATTAATGAACTTGTGTACAGCCGGCAATCAAGGGACATGCGCCAAACGACAATTTGTTTGAGCTAGATGAAGTTAAGCGTATATGTCTTCTCGGAAACTCGAGGAACATTCTGCATAGAGAGGAGAAGCGACGGCAGGAAAGACTAAGGGAATAATGAGTTACACAGGTTCTTTATGAAAGGAGCAGGTGTTAGTAGCTAAGAGACCAGATCAATGAAGGCATTTGTCTTTGTTTTTCTTTCATTCTTTCTCGCTTTTTTTGGTACCGCGCAACTCTGCAACGGTAGCTTGATAAGGTCACCTCTCATTGTCGGGAAAGGCTTCATGAAAATTGCAGTGGCCGAAAGCCGTGGGAATGAGGCAGAGACAGAGATTCGCTGCACTTGAAGAACTAAAACCATTTACTATCGGTAATACATAGGTGCTCACTCTTCATATTTTTATTATGAAGTCGAGGTTTTGACGAAAGCCCGTCTGGTCGGGAGGCATCATGAAGAAGGGCAAAAAGAAGGACACTGACCACTGAAAGAATACGAGAAAAGACGTTTCGGCTCCCCTGAAGGCTCCCGTCATGATACGCATCATAAGCATGATAATTTTTATTATGATAGCAAAAGTAATAAATAGTAGAGTCAGAGCCAGTCGAGCACATCCATAACAGTGCACCTGGTTGACATTCAAATTAGTAAAAAGAAATAATAAAAGAAAGCTACAATCAAGAGTGTGCCACTTACTCAAATGCTTTATAGCATGCAGTCAGAGAGAGGTGCGATGACGAGCAGCGTGGGAATTCCGTCTGCTGCCCACGCACATGGTCGGATGCCCGGTTTCGGATGTCGACCCCTGCTGCTGCTGTTTGTGGACAAAAGCCCGGCGTAGTGATACTTCCTCGGTCTTCCGGCCGTGAACATACGTTGTCAAGCTCGTCATCTAGCTAGCCAAGGTCGCCGCGTCAGTGCACACGCACGAACTGGTTTGTCGACGCGTCGAACAAAAGATCGGCCGAAGACGGCTCCCTGCCAGTGTTTAGGCGGTGACGTGCAAACGCGACTTACGTCACGCACTTTTCAGTGGATAAACAATTCCTATGTCTCGTTTGTAACCAAAACAAGAAATTGTCCTACAAAAGCGCGACCGGGCACTGTTAATGGAACCAACGTCAACAAAGGTCATGCACGCCGCGGTGGCTAAGCGGCCGCGGCGTGGTTGCGGGTGCGACTCCCAGCCGCGGCGGCTACATTCCGATGTGACGTCATGTAAGAACGCTCGTCTACCGTGCTTTGGGTGCACGCTAAATAATCAGGGGCTATTCGGAGCTCTACACTACGGAGTCCCTCATAGCCCGTTACGCAGTTTCGGCACATTAAGCCCCACAATTGAATTTGAACAGTAGTAAGTCATAGCGATCGCCAATACATTTTCTTCAAGTCAAAAGAAAACCTCTGTAGTGTGTTGCTCTTCATTCTCTAATACTTCCAGAGAAGACGGAAATCGGGGAAGGGCTAAATTTAGCTCAAGGAATTAACGCTCTTGAGAAGTCAGAGAGAGGAATTTAGAGAACTGTGCCGAGGAAGAAATAGGATGGAAATATCAGGTTTGAAACCCTCCACTGGGTTACAGGGGATGGTAAAGGAAGAGAGACACTGTATGCCAAAGGTGAGCACATCACAAGCGCAAACAACGAATTGTAGTATAGTCGCTCGCACACTCGAGCGGCTCGAAGGAAATGCACCGCATTCTCTGCTAACGATCGGGAGAAGCCAATTTCGCGATGTGTGTCTTCTGTTCAAGAAGTTCTTTTTTTGTTATTATTAATAATTATTCTTGCTATTATTATTATTATTATTCTTATTATTATTATTAGTATTATTGTTTTATTGTTATTATTACTAATACCAATATTTATTATTAACCATGTAAACACGTACAAATACCACAGAGAAATAGAAAAGCCGGCTAGCAATTGTGTTATGGTAGCTTGTGGAGCATTCAGCTGCTCTGGTGATGCCAACGCAACAATTATTCCTGCCACCATAAACCAGCGTTTGTGCATCTTCCCTTTGCATCTCACTTATAGTGCGCTGTTAACATAAACCAAGAACTCAATGTATTCAAAACATGTATATTGAGCTTTCCGCCGACGTAGTGTGTTGGCTGTTCAGGCGCAAGCAGGCAGCGTCGATCAATGACAGGGCTACGGATACGACTTGCCGATTTGCAACTGGCCTTTCCTCATCAGAAGCATTGCGTGTCAGAGCAGACTCATTGGCCCTTCATGCTATACCAAAGTGCAGGCTCTTCCATCGGCCAGTCAGGACTTTCGGCTTCTGCCACCGACGTGCCCCCAAAGTCGGTTACGCGCCTTAATATTATGGAAGTAGAGGTTTCCAAATAAAAGTCACAGTGATGCCGCGCCTGGAGGGAGAGAGCTGTCTGAGGAATATCGATAAACGGACGGGTATCGTTTGTATATACGTGCTTGTACGTGTATGGATGTGGATGTTGCGGTGAGATCTAGCTTTTTGTACGGTTAGTGGCATCTACTCCGAAAAAGAAGAGCAAATGAAGCACGTTTCACCATATATACACTTCGGGCATTCAGAAAACAAGTACATAAAAAACAACACTGAGACGCTCTTGCTAACACATAAAATCTTTCTTTGCTCTAATTTCACAAAACTAAATTATCGTCAGTTAGATGTAACGTTAACAAAATGAACTAAACACTGTTTTTCAGGAAATAAAACAAAAACTACAGAAAAACGATGCTGCGCAAAATATAAAATATTCACGTTAGTATGCGAAACGAAACATTTTCTCTGTGGAATGCTAACGACTGAGCAGCTTCTGGAATCATTGATAACGTTGAATGTAGCCAGAGAAATCAAAAAACGAACCAAGCTTGGGTGAACTTCAACGCCGTGCTTAGTCGCCACAGCATGGAAGCTTGTAAAAGGGAACCCTTGGATATCGGCTTGATGTCTGATACTTGGATGTATCAGTGGCGCTGCTATAAAAAAGGTAATTAAGTAAACCACGAAAGGTGCCGTAAAGGCGGGATAGGGATCAGTTTCGACCACCTGGTCTCCTTTCACGTGCATTGAAAGCAGGGTCCACGAGGGTTTTCACATTCCTATTGACCGGGACGCGTAGTCATCAGCCGGGATTCCAACCTGCGACCTCTTGCTCAAGTGTCAGAACGCCATATTCTGCTTCGCGTCCGCGCCTAGGTTTGTATTTCAGTTATACATCACAGAATCTAGGCCGATTGTATGTTATAGGAGAGAAGTGAACTAAAATGGAGGCCGTTAACCCACGTCCGGAGGCCACCCGCGTTTGTGGGTGAGGTGAGTCCCTCGGGGAAGATTTTTTTTCAGATTTGATTTGTAACAGACAGACTATTTACCCTACCACTGGTTTATTAGATAGTCGAGAGGACCCGTCGGCTGCTCGAAGAGTAGCTTGCGGTGTCAATGCCGTGTGTGCTAAGGGGTTAGCAGCTTCGATTGCATTCGAACACCTCCTTACAATGAAACTGAAGGCAAGTTGACGTTGATGTGAGCGTCCCGCCGGCGTTCCGGTAATCGGGCTGTCTTCTCTTCGTAATTGCTGAAGCAGAAGCCACATTCTACATCTTAAAGTACACTTCTGAAATTGAATGCAATGGGATGTCTCTGGTTTTACAAAGATTCAGCCTTTGAAGCGATGCGTCAGTGGCTGCCAATATATGGTTTGCTAAACTTGGCAAACTTCTTAGAGACCATTCCTTTGAAGCGGAGCTCTGCCCAGTGTACAGAATCACGTAAATTGTTATGTAAGTCAGAAGGGCTATACCCGCCGAGCCAGCTGGAAATAGATTCTTGGAGGCTTCATGCTTCTGTGTTTGTCAAATGTTTCACTTTCAGAAAGGTTGGTTGCACATGCCTCAAGCGCTCATCGCGTTCAGCGAAGTGATGGCAGTAATCGCCTGGACTACAGCATTTTTACTCACCAGGGAGGAAAAGGCTTGACCATGATGACGATTCGGTTGACGCCTTAGGCACTTAGCGAATTGGGGATGCCGTTTAATTGGGAACTCCGTTCAGCCTGGAGAGTTATAGATTTTGGTCAGGTGCGGCTAATGCCAACAACCAAGCCGCATCAATAAATATGATGCGAGGCTTCGTTTCGTCAAAAATTCCGCCGGAGAGGGCCTCGATAGTACGTTGCTTTAGCAGTGCTTGATAACTTAATGCCTCACCCGAGTCCCCTCCGCAAAAGTTAACCCAGTTGAATCCCTTAGTGGACAATACGTTACGTGATATTCTATGGAGGCAGTTTTGTCCCACGGCACCCAGTGCACGCACGCCTGTCCGATGTTGTTGTTATCGCATTATGTAATGAATGTAGCATTTTCCCGACGATTTTCCAAAAGCATTTGTGTTCTCAGACGAAACGCCAGCCCGTGTTCGCACATTTTCACTGAACGTCTTCGTCGTCTCGGACGTCCTCTGCTGTTGTATAGCCATTGAGCTACCACAGCGTATATGGCGTTCCGCTGCTGAACTCGAGGTTGCGGGTTCAATCCAGGCCGCGGCAGCCGCAATCCGATTGAGCTGCGAGAACGCTCGTGTACCATACGCTGAGTGCACGTTAAGGAAGCCCAGGTGGTCATAACTATAATCCAGAGTACCCACTACGGCGTACCTCATAATCAATTAGTGGTTTTGGCGCGTAAAACCCCACAAATTAGTTTTTTTTTTCTTTTCCGCCGGACACGTGCAGTGTGTGTCGCACGCGCGAAGCATGAAACTTTTGTCAGTCAATTGTTGACACCAGCTAATTCCGCCACGCTTATTCAGCAGGTGCAAAATGTATCTCTGCGAACACCTCAACGCGCCGACTGCATTGAGAGGCATCGGAACGAAAATCGATAGACAATTTCTTTCAGAGGCGTCATTCCCATTTAAAATTGAAATGGGCGAGGACAAGATAGAAGAAGAGGATTATTGAAATATGAGTCCGCGACCTACTATTGAAAAAAAAGAAAAAAAGGAAGAAAGCGAGCGCAAGAATTACACGTATACGGCGGGATGTTATAAAAATACGAAAGTTAGGAGACTATACTGTGCGAGATCCGAATTTGTTATTACACCATGCTTTATACGGTTTTTCTGAAGACGTGCGAAACGAGTAGCACTCCTTCCTCTTATTTGTTAAATATATTCAGCGCTTGCCGTCTACCACATTGAGGTGATTGAACTTCAAGGTACTCAGGATGACGTCACTGTCTTCTCTCTCCCTTCTAATACTTAGTTTTATGCATAGCAGACCATGCTGCGGAAACTACGCAAGAGTGCGGTCACATACATTTATCGTTCCGCGCGTTTCGCAGTGACTTGGCCTTTGAAATGCAGCGTATTCTACAGAACAACTTCTTGAAATACTAGAACTGTTGTGTAGGAAGGTAACATTACATCAAATCACGTATCGTTTGTGAATATTGAGTTTCCAGTATGCTATGGCATGTACTGCTTTGGCCGCGAACGCGCAGGCGATGCGCTCTGGAAGATGTGCGATGAGAGTGACCGTGCCAGCGTAACAAACGAGCCGATACACTATTTGTTCCAGTTCTGTGGTTAATAGGTTCACATATTTCTTGTCTGCTATATGAAGAGCACTTCATATATCGCGAATGTAACGCACGAAATCAAGCTTGCACGAAGTCACTCAGCGCAATAATTTAGCATGCGCTATATTCTTGTCGCAAATACAGATAGTGTGAAATGTTGCTATAGCTTCGGCAGCGTTGCAGGTTATATGTGAAGCAAAGTATAGTTCGTATTTATTCGGCAGCGACAGTGTGAGTGCCACCTGGTGGCAGTCCTTTTGATGAGCTTTCCTGGCACCCACCGTGTGGTGCAGCAGCAGGATGTAGCGTTCTGGTTGTCGACCACAAGGTTGCAGATTCGAGTCGCGGCGCAGAGGGCCGGCGACGAAAGGGATACGGTTTAGCGCAGGGGCACCACACGGTGCACGATATCAACGGTGTGTGTAAACTTTCGGGGAAACTGACGCCGCCACAGCCGATTATTTGCTCTCATGCATTTCGGCGCAACGGATAGGTCAGGCATTCCAAATCGGCTGTTTCTGCGGCTGTTCCGTATCAATATCGAAGGGTTATGATGTAGCACAGCGAGAGAGCGCCCATTGTGGCGCCTGACAGTGCCGTATACTTGCGCGAGGCAAGGGCTGGTTGTCTAGAGCATTAAAAGCACGGAAGCTTCGGCGAGATTGTAAGACATGATGAAATAACTGTACGGCGCCGAAGAACGAGGGCAGACGAAAAGAACAGACAGGACGAGCGCTCATTTCAAACTGTAATTTATTATAAAACAGGGAAAAAAAGAAAACCCCCGTTAGTTT
The DNA here is from genome assembly GCF_013339745.2 of Dermacentor silvarum. Lineage (NCBI taxonomy): Eukaryota > Metazoa > Arthropoda > Arachnida > Ixodida > Ixodidae > Dermacentor > Dermacentor silvarum. The sequence goes on along the minus strand of NC_051154.1, from coordinate 330,857,037 downwards.
AGCGTATACATGTGCGCGCACTTGCGCAGATGCTTGAAATTCACGGCGGTATGATGCCAGATTTTAGCAACAGGTTATATTCACTTTCTAGTACACCCAGCGACGGTTGGCAGACACATGGGTCGCCTTTTTTTTTCTTTATTAAGAATGTTCAAACACCGGCCCGTTCCTCCAATGTAAGATCTGCCACAGTCGAAATGAGTGTTGTATTTCACAGCCGCCCGTTCACAAGCAATAACAGTATCCCGTGTTTTTGTCGGGCATCTAGTGCGTCTTGAATATTCTTTATAGTCTAAGCGTTTTTGTAAAGCTGCAAAAATTACAATCAACGTATTTTTGCTCGAAAAAACCCACATCGACTTTCTGTTGGGCGGCCACTTTTTTCATACGGTGTGAAAACCCCTGAATAATAAGGAACAACCCCAAAAGGCTTTTTATCTTCGTCGACCGGGTCATTCTTTGGCTTATTTTTGTCTTTCGCCTTAACCATCTTTAGAGCACTCTGGGCAGCGGGAGCAATCACAAGATCTGGATATTCTGCCTTACGCAACTTGCCAACCTGAGTAAGGACACCGTGCACACAAGTGTACACAGGAATAGTTAACAGCCGATTGAGCACAAGAGAAAGCAATGCCATTCTTTACGAGTTTCGAATGGCTGGAGCTGAAATTTAACAGGGTTTTTTAACAGACTATCTAGAGCCGTCTAGAGCAATCCGGTAACAACGCCAGCTAATGCCTTGCTATCTCGATATACGATACATTACCACTTACGTGACATCGGAGCAGCGTAGAGTTCCATGGTCTACGAGTATAGTTCACATGGCGTCGAGGCGGGAACGACAGCTTTCCGTGTAAACGCTTCTATAGCGATTAAGCGCATGCTCGTCTGGCGATTCAAACGTCTTGCTTACCTGTAAGGCTGTCATTCTACATCAAAATGCTACTGCATGGGTACAGAAGGCGGGTTTCGTTTGCTTGTGCCGTTCTGTTACTACAAATACCAGCCAGCCATCATAAGCCAGTATATTGCTTTAGGCTGACAAATGTATTTACTTATACAATAACTATAATTATTGGGCAGCCGTGCTTCTTTTCTCCTTTATTTGCAATGACTACAGCTTCGTCTGTTTCCAAATTTTTTTTCACGTCAGTGTTAATACCTCCATGATGGTGGCGTTCGACTGATCCGGCAAAATAGCTTATATTAAATCGAGTTCTGGTCCTGGCAAAAAAGTCACTCAGTGTGAGCACATTCCCGCAAGGCATATGCGTCTATATTTGTTATGTTGTGCAAATTCAGGCATCTGTAGCAGCATTCGTGTGCATAATAATCGACGCCTAGCATTCCGTGATAAACCACGCCCACATGAAATGGGCCCGTTCAGAATGCAGTGAGGTCTTGCTTATTTATTTTCTGTTAGATAAAGGCACTTCGGATAGTCCCAGTAATGCCATTACCTGAACAACATTGACATGAAGAAATAAAAATAGTCGGTCGGTTAAGTTCTGGGCCTATCTATGATCGCGATCGTTCGCGCCGCACCGCTTCCTCGATACGACGTGCGTTAGGCCGGAAGTTTACGTGGGCTGATCGTAATCACGCCTGACACGTACAAATGCTAGTCTGGAAAGCACACGCAACAGAAAAAGAAGAAAGAAAAAAACAAGCTGGTCAGAAACGCCGACACATAAAAATCTAGGTAAAGAGCGCGAATATCATGCCTCAAAGGGAAACCTAAGCAAATACAAAGACAGCCTTTTACGTTGCCAAATTAATGAAGAAGTAATTCAAACAACATTCTGAATCCTTTCAGACATGGAGCGTTCACGAATGCTTCTGTTCCAGATGCACCTTCTTCTGCTGACTTTGCTTACCGCATCATGTGCTACTCAGAAAGCAGTCAGCATGCCAGCAGCTAATCGCTCCGTGAAATGCCCGGCGTCGCCTAAATTGGGATTCGTTCCTGCCTGCTGCTTGCAACCAGGAGTATCAAGGCGACATGCCGCCACTATCAGCACGGAACACACAGCTTATAAGCCTTCAATCGGCGCCGCCCCGCTGGGGCACGACACCGTTTCAGACATGACGCGGTCACCAATGCTTCAGTTCCAGGTTACCTGAATCGTTTTTATTGCCTGAAGAGCAGCAATCGCTGTCTTTTTTGTGGTATCGTGCCCCACCGAGCTGCCACTTGCTATCAAACGCTGTAAGAACTTGTTGTGCCTGTTCATATGTCGGGTACGCTTACTTATTTCTGGAGATGTTGAATCGAATCCTGGTCCCGGTGATCTAGATACCATTTTGGAATCGTTGTGACGTATCGAAGCCGGTCAGGATGAAATTAGAAATGACCTGCGAGCTCTTAAAAGTTGGCAGGCTTCAGACTGTTGAGGGTGATGTCGTATCGATTAAATGTTCTGGCAATAGCTCGTCACCCGAGTCTCCTGACAAATCCCATGCTATCTCGAGACAGCTTAAAACAATAGAGATGCTTTGTAGGATGCCGAAAATAGACTTCGGCGGTGTAATTTAGTCTTTTTTGGTATTCCTGATGATTGAAACAAATCATGGTCATCATCTGAATCAAAAGTTATCCACTTGTGCTGCGAACACCTTGGCATCACCATCGAATCCACCCAAATCGAAGGCGCACACCACCTTTGCCAGTTCAACAGAAAGAAGAACAGGCCAATAATTGGTAAATTTACATTTTTAAATATAAACAAAGTATAATATAAAATGGCTATAAATTCAAAGGTACGGAATTCGCCGTTCGCGAAGACATTTCCCTCCAAACGCGCATGGTCCTACGCAAGCTTATTGCCTTAGCAAAAACCAGGGGCGTGCCATTGAAGTTAACCCTCGACAAACTGGGAGTAGATAACAGTACTTACAGATATGACTCCCCGTCCGACACCATGGTACCACTTTCGCGATAGCTGGAACTTGACCCGATAACATGCGCATCTTACAACCCCTCTGCTGCGCAACGACACACATCGACCCTTCTTACCTAGCTTTATCATTTACCAGCATTCGTAGTATCATTTTTAACGCACCGAAATTGTATTGTACTTAGAAAACAGTAACTGTGACATTTTGGCACTAACGGAAACTTGGCTCTGTGGCGACGTGAGTGACAGCAAAATTTTTCCTTATACGGAAGACTATGTCATTTATCGCCGAGACAGACATAATTGAAGGGGAGGTGGCATCTTGTTAGCAATAAAGAAACATATCACTTAATTTGTAGTACTGATCCCCTCCACTATTGAGGTAGTGTGGTTTGTATAACATCGACACTATCAAAGTCACTTTACGAAGTGTGTTATGGCACGTACACACTAGCGGCAAAACACGCGCGGTACGCCGCCGGCGGCAAGACGCGCGCCGCGAAAGCAGCCGCGAAACAGGTTTTTCTTGCCGCGGGAGCGATCGCTCCTGGACCGATTTTCTGCGGTTTGCCGCGTACCGCGGATGAAGAAGACCAATGAGATCGGCCCGCTTCCGTGACGTGGGCGCGGGAAACTGGATCATGCGGACCCGCCCGACCGCTCGTTTCGTACTCGCATCTGGTGTTAGCCGAAAACTTGTTTCGCACTATCGTCTGCATGCGTCAGCTAGCTCCCGGATGGAGCTGACGGATAGTTCGGGAAGGGGGGAGGAGTCTATGCTGTCACGTGACTGCCGCAGTGGCGCACCACGCGCGTTTTGCCGCTAGTGTGTATAAAGGTACGTCCACACTAGCGACAAAAACGCGCGCGACACGCCGCGCGCGGCTAGCGATGCTGTCGCGCGCGGCAAGATTCACGAAAAGCGGCAGCAACGCGCGGCAAACGCTCGAATGGGTGCGAGACCCATTTTTTGCGGCAGCCGCAAGACGAGCACCAATCAGAAGCGAGCTGCGCAGTTGTGGAGCCACCTGTCGCACAAGCAAAGAATCATAATGGATGGGCTCTGAGATCGAACAGTGACACGCACGCCGTAAAATCTCAGAGGCCATGTCCAGTGAAGGGGGCTGTTTTTGTTAAGCCTTCCCACACCGCCACCGAGGCGTCGACGAAGAATTCGCCTCGCAATGGAGGCGTTTTTGGAAACCGTTCGCGGATATGCGTGCCTCTATGTCAAATCGTACGTCGATTATAAGGACAAGGAGCTGGGTGCCAACCGCTGGCACATGCGGGAAAGCAGAGTGTGCGCCTGGCTCTCAGTGGCTCGCGCGCGTTTTTGTCGCTAGTGTGGACGTACCTTTATGGCACGTACACACTAGCGGGAAAACGCGCGCGGCGCGCCGCCGGCAGCAAAACGCAGCTGCGGCACAGCGGCAGTTACGTGACAGCATAGACTCCTCCCGCCTTCTCGAACTATCTGTCAGGTCCGGGAGCTGACGCGTGCAGACGATAGTGCGAAACGAGTTTCCGGCTAACACCGGACGGGAGTACGAAACGAGCGGTTGGGCGGATCCGAATGATACCAGTTCCCCGCGCGCACGTCACGGAAGCGGGCCGCTTTCATTGGTCTCCTTCATGCGCGGCACGCGGCAAACCGCAAAAAATCGGTCCAGGAGCGATCCCTCCCGCGGCAAGAAAAAGCTGTTTCGCGGCTGCTTTCGCGGCGCGCGTTTTGCCGCTAGTATGTACGTGCCATTACAGGCCACCTTTCAGCACTGATAGCTTTGTTTCTAACTTGCGTGAGAACCTTACTGCTGTTCGTTCTAAATTCCCTAAAGCTGATATATTTATTCTTGGCAATTTTAATTTCCCGGATATAGATTGGCCTAACTTGAGAGGCAATTCGCGTGCATGTAATAACTTTGTCCAACTCGTCCTTGATTTTTCCTTTGATCAACTAGTTCTCGAACCAACGCGCAATACCAACGTCTTAGAGCTTGTTCGAACAATAGCACCTGAAAGAGTTTGCGCCATTTCCATCACTGATGGGTTCAGTGACCACTCGTTATTGGAATTTACAGTTCTCACACCTTCATGTATGCGCAGTCTAATAACAGAACGAATATTTGATTATAAAAGAGCATACTATAATGCCATGTGATTTACAAAGCTTCTCATCTAGATTTATCGCAACATTTTCTCAACGATTAGTCAAGAAAAATTCGTGCCTTTTTAAAGAACTACTAGGTCTAGCAAATAAATACATAACTCAAATCTCATTTCGCACCAACTGCTCCAAACCATGGTTTAATAAAGCTTTGATTGCGTTAAAAAACAAAAAGAAACGTTTAAAAAATAATCCTAAGAAGTTCTGGAAAACCACATCTCCTTCAAACAGCACTGACACGCCCGTACTGGTGGATAGCACTGGTCTTCCCATACCGCGAGGGCACTGGGCATCTGTTTTTCACAACTACATTTCGACGTTCACAAGGGAAGACAATGCCAATATGCCATAGATGGCAGACTTAGATGACCAATATATGACTCCTATTACCGTGACAGCCGCTGGAATCGCTACTTTGATTAACAATCTCAAATTATCGACTAGTTCCGGATTTGATGGCATTAGCCCGAAAATCCTAAAGCATAGAGTAGTACCTTCCAGTACAATCCTTAGTCATTCATATATTTCAGCAGTCACTGTCAACAGGGAAGCTACCGAATGATTGGAAAGTCGGCAACATCATACCCATCTTCAAGTCAGGTGACAAGAGCGATGTGAGTAATTACCATCTCATATCACTAACTAGCGTTCTCTGCAAGTTACTCGAACACATCATATTTACTGATGTCGTTCACCACTTAGAATGTAATAATTTCTTTTTAAGCACCAGCCGGGATTCAGAAAATGCCTTTCATGGGAGACACAAATAATCGAATTCACTACGGATCTTTTTCGAAAGATGGACGACAATGCTCAGACTGACTCAATATTCATAGACTTTTCTAAAGCATTTGATCGCGTTACTCACTGTCGCCTCATTTCTAAACTGTCATGCTTAAACCTTGGCTAACTAAAAATTTCTTGGATAAGAAACTTTTTGTCTTTTCGAAAGCAGTCCACTGTCATTGACCAGTACTCTTCCCCTTTCAGTAACGTAACATCAGGCGTACATCAGGGAAGTGTCCTTGGACCATTACTCTTCTTGATTTTCATCAATGACTTGCTATCTAACATTGGATCTACTGTTCGACTATTCGCCGCTGACCGTTATCTACCGTCAAATCCGCTTCCCCGCTGATCATATCGCTCTACAACATGACCTTCAATGTGTCACTAACTGGTGTTTGGATTGGAAAATGACCCTGAACACTAACAAATGCAATCTAATGACATTTACTGACAAAAAAAACGACTCTATCTTCAGTTACTCACTTGGCAATAGTATCGCCGCTCGCACATCTTCATACAAGTACCTTGGTATTCTTCTAACACTGAGCCATTCATGGTCATCCCACATTGAAGAAAATAACGGCAAAAGCATCGCGCACTCTCGGATATCTAAAACTTAGCCTTCGCAGCGCTCCTGCCCTCACCAGAAAGATAGCCTACCAAACATTAGTGCAACCCCAGCTCGAATTCGCAGCTTATATATATGGTCACCTCATCAGGCATATCTAATCCACCTTCTCGAGTCGATCCAAAACCATGCTGCAAGTTTCATTGGCAGAGATTATAGCCCATTTTCGAGTGTAACTAACATCAGGTTGTCGTTGTCGCTTTCGTCTTTGGAATAATGCAGGAATATAGCGTTGATTTGTCTTCTGCACAAAATCATGCATAATGTACATGCATCTACTTTACCACTCGTTCGTTCCTCCCGCACATCTAGACGTCTGCATAAGCATCTCAGTTTGCAGCGCACCTTCGCTCACACCAATGCATTCTACTGCTCAGCTTCGCCACGTGCCATTGCGCTGTGGAATGGTCTTCCTGATAACATCGCTGACATTTACTACCCAGTAACATTCAGACAAAAATCAGTGCAATATTTGGCTTACCTAACTAAAAACCAGTATTTCTTTTAGTTTTGTTGTTCTTAACTTTATCGTTGTGTATTTATGTAAGCATTTGTGCTAAGATTGTTTGCTTTACTGTATACTGGTGAGCTAACAACTGTTAGTTTACCTTCTTTTCTTTTTATTTTTATTTATTTCGCGTTCTTCGTTTATTATTTCATTCTTGTTCTGTTCATATTGATGTAACTGTATAACATGTTTTTTTTTTCCACAATTGTTATTAGTACCCCCCCCCCCCCCACCACGCAATGCTCCTTCCGGAGCCTGTGAGGTATATGAAATAAATAAATAAATAACAAAATATTCTGTCGGGTAAGTTTTGGCTTATCTCTGATCGCGATCGTTCGCGCCGCACCGCTTCCCCGATACGACTTGCGTTCGGCCGGCAGTTTACGTGGACGGATAGTAATCACGCCTGACACGTACAAATACTAGCCTGGAAAGCACACACAACAGAACAACAAATAAACAAAAGGTGGTCAGAAACGCCGACGCATAAAAATCTACGTAAAGGGCGCGACTATCAGCGTCAAAGGGAAACCTAAGCAAATAACTAATCTAATAACTAAGCTAAGGAAAACAAAGCAGACATACACAGACACACACACACGCACACACACACACACATACACACACATGTATATATATATATATATATATATGTATATAGACAAACGAAAAGGAAAAATAAAAACGTCAGCAAAAAGAAAAAAAAAACCACAAGGCTCGCATCGAGTGTCTAGCGCCAAAACAAATACTCAAACAGGAGGGGCGCAACGTACATCAGCAGAAGCAGTCGCAGCGTTATCATCATCAACAACATTAACTACAACAAACAACCGTAAACGAGGTTTGATGCCAACAAAACCGAGTAAAAAGGGCTGAGCGAGCCTGTAATTGCGCAAGCCGCCCACGCGATACGTTTTTTCGCATGCGCAGCGTGTATACCGTATAAGCTTACACCCTTGCGCCGGATGTTCTGCAATTTGCGGCGTGTGTGCGTGTGCGTGTGTGTAGAGGAGTGGGGGCTATAAAAAGTGGATTACGGGTTTGGGCCGGCGGCAGCCCGCTGCCACTAATTGGAGGGCCCTTCCAAGTGGAGCGCGACACAGTTTTGTGTCTACATACGGAGCATAGGACGCCGGCGAAGGCACGCCGCGGGCGTCCGATAGTGCGCGCGGCTCCTCAATTTACGCGCACGTGCACACACAGCGGACGCGGGCCAATAAAACACGGGTACAGAAATAAAAAGAACGAAAGGGCGGAAGAAGCGTCTGCACCACTTTGCCGATGGGCACCGCGCAGCCGGCATCTACGCTTGAGGCTGTATCGTTACGTAATCAACCCTTCAATCGCGCAGTTTTGGCGGCCTGCCTCGCATCCAGGAGATGGGAAGCTGCGCCAGGGCGATATTCCGCAACACGCGAAGCGCGCACGTGGCTCAGCTCTGATGTCCGCTCCAGGAGGAGAGGAAGTGAAAGAAGAGGAGGTTGTCGTATGCATATTGGCACCGTTACCTCATCGAGTGGCATTGTACGCCTGCGTGCACTTCACTGATTGCGGTGTGAGTACGGCACTCGAGCATCGCTGACGCTCGTAAACGTCGATGGCAGATTGCACGAGAAACTGAGAGTTTTCTGCGGCGCTACCGATGGTCACTGACAGGTTACGAATGCAGCGGCAAGTGCCCCGCCATAGGGAACGCGTACTGATGCGCCAGAGAACCATCTCGCAGCCCAGTCTCTATTTTTTTCCTAATGTTTTGTAGGTACGCTTTGTACCTAGGCCTTGCGCATACGTTCTCTTGCAGATAATCTTTTCACCCTGTTGTGGCAGCCTTCTTTTTTCTTTTTACGTTTTGGTCAGATGCGAGTGACAGCCATTGTGATATGCTCAACATTGAGCATTTCCTCGTGCCTCTTGTCGGCGATGATACGCACGCATACGCGGAGGCGAGGTTTTTGATGGGGAAGTGTTCCGTACGGGAGGTCAGAGTAGTCACTCTCATAATCCATTTCTAAAGCACTGGCTAGGGTTGTCCACGGTCTTCGTCCCCAAAACCATCGATTTTTGCTGTTCATGCATTAGTACATGACCCGCGGTGTACTTCTTTTTTCTTTTCTCTTTTTTTGTTTCCCTTCTTCTTTTTTTTAGAACTCGGGCTCCATGCGTGCATGCATCTTCGAAAGCGGTATTTTCTGAAGTGCGGCGGGATGAAGGGCAGGCGACCAACACTGATCATATCACAGCACTTCGGCTTGTGCACGTGACGATCTAAACCGCGGTTTTAACTGCGCAAATGAAAGCTCCTCGGAATAAAATGTTCCGAGCAAGTTCTGCTTGTCCCGTATTATATTGATTGTGTTATGTTATTTCCTGGCTCATAACAATAAAATAAAGAAGAGACTTTAAACTGGTCTACGTTGAGCGAATATTGTCTTGTCTAAATTTCTACCAAATGTAGCGAGCCGCCCTTGGCTATATTAGAATTCGATGTAAGTCAATGTCCTAGTGCGAGTGTTTATGTTCTTGCACAATAATTCTGCAAAGACATCATCATATATGTCCTTTCGGTAGTGTAAACCATTTTGACAGACCCGAAACTAGTCTCGAGGTGCGTGTTCGAAGGCTCCTGGCTATGAAATCAATCCGAAGCCTCCCCTTTTTGACATTACCATGCACGTGACAGCACCACCGCATCTGTTTCCCCTCAACTTATTCATAAAAAAATACTATATAGATGAATGTAACCTAATGTAACATAACATAGCAACCATATTTAATATACAAAATTGGATGAAGTAGTCTCCGATGACACTTGTGCATTCAAGGAACGCCGAGGTATACTTTGTGGTATGCAGGTCTGCAGGGTGGCGGAGCCACCCAGCAGGTATGCGTAACGCAAGGATAACTAATACTCCTATATTCTCAAACGATCCTAGACTCAAAGCTCTTCCTCCACTTCACCGAGTTCACCAAAGCGCCATCCCTCGACTGATGAGGACACTACAATTCTGAAGGATTGCACGGGTAATCATGAAGCGGAGTGTCCCCTTATGTCGAGGGATGGTGCACCTTAAAAACATAGAAATATTTTATTGAAAAAAAGCAAAAGAAAATGTCCCTAATAACTCGGCAGCAGGACCCGATGAAATCCCCAATACAGCTAATCAAAAACCTCGGTCCAAAGACCAAGGCCCTGCTGACTAATTGCTGGCAAGTGATTAGAACGAAGAAAATTCCGCTTTGATGACGTGAAAGCAAGATGAACCTCATCTACAAAGGCAAAGAGGATAAGAAGAGAAGCTCGTACAAGCCAGTTACAGTAACGTCGGTGATAAATAGAATGGCAATGCAAGCCATAAAATTAGAACTGTCGAAATGGGTGGAGAAAAATGATGTACTGAGGCAACTACAGAATGGGTTTAGGTCAGGCAGACGCTTAGAGGATAATATGTTTGCACTAACTCAGTGCATAGAGATCTGAGTAGATCCGAATAGACCTATATCGATAGCATTTCCAGATGTTGATGGAGTCTATGACAACATAGACAGGGAATTGTAATATGATATTGGTAAGCACGAAGGCATTGATTACGATTCCGTCGAGCTGCTCAGGGAGATATATAGAGACAACCAAGTACAAGTTGTATGGGAAGGTCGAAAAGGTAATGAAGTCAGGGAATTTACCAAGGATTGAAGCAAGGATATGCTCTGTCTCCATTGTTGTTCACGCTTTATGTTAAGGGCATGGAAAGACGACTGGAAAACAGTGAATTAGGGTCTGATTTATCCTACATGTGTAACGGACAAATGGTGCAACAGAATGTCCCTGGACTGATGTACGCAGACGACATTGTGCTACTAGCGGACAATAAAAAAGATTTACAGATACTTGTGAATATCTGTGGGAACGCAGCGACAAATCTAGGCCTTAAGTTTAGCACAGAGAAATTAGGAATTATGACCTTCAATGAACACACGAATAACTTCGTGGTGTCAATTCAACAGCAAGTTATACCCAGAGTGAAGCAATATAAGTACCTCGGCGTACACATAAACGAAGGAAGGAATTACTCAAGCAACCACCAAGATATTCTGAAAATAAAGGGGAAGCGGAATGCAGCAATAATGAAACACAGAGCACTGTGGGGCCACAATAAGTATGAGGTGGTGCATGGAATCTGGAAAGGAGTAATGGTGCCAGCGCTAACATTCGCACATGCCATTCTATGCTTAAAATCGGATATATTGGCGGATTTGGAAGTTAACCAATGATCAGTAGGCCGGTTGGCTTTGGGAGCCCACGGTAATACCACAAATGAGGCAGTGCAGGTTGACATGGGTTGGGCCTCTTTTGAAGCCAGAGAAGCACAGCGCAAAATTAGGTTTGAAGAAAGACTCGGGAACATGGATGAAAATAAATGGGCGGCTAAAGTGCACAAGTATCTCTACATGAAAAGCGTGGACACAGAATGGAGGAAGAGGTCAAGGAAGTTGGCAACCAAGTACAGGATAATCGAAACTGTAAATAGACAACCAGGAATCATCAGAAAGAAAGTGAGAGAAATAGAGACCGTGAACTGCATGCAAAGAATGGAAACAAAAAGGACAATGGAGATTTACAAGAATGAGAAGAAAGAAATTAGAAGGGAAAATCTGTACTATAACACAAAGGGCAGTGCCTTGGTATTTGAGGCTCGAGCCGGTTGCCTAAGGACGAAAACATATCGGAACAAATATATGGAACTAGATGAGACATGTGCATGCTGCAGTAAAGATCCAGAAACCACTCAGCACATCCTGATGGAATGCGACGGGATCCACCCAGCGAGAACCGTAGGTAACGTGCAACTCCCAGAAGCGCTTGGTTTCAAAGTGGAAGGAAACATAAAAAGATCAGCCGTAGAGATCAACAAGAGACGATTGGAGTACTGGTGGAAAAAAAGCAGGGAAAAGATGGATACGACCTGATCTCTTAAAATCATAGCTAGTGGTCTAAGGTAGATTTTGAAAAAAAAAAAGATTTAGGAGATGTACAGGGTGTTCATTTTAAGTTTTGCGGAATTTTTCGAAATGGCCTGTGGCAGGTGGCATAATTCTTATCATTGAGCTGGGTTATTCGATGAAGCGTACATAGTAGCACGAGAAATCGAAACACATATTCAACTGATGAACCAAAATTCACTAATTAACTTCCTAGTTAATTACTTTACGACACATATTGCAATTCATGAATTGTAGCTGGTGAGCTTGTCAGGCGTATCCACTAAGAATGAATTTCCAGAATGACACCAGATTGGAGATATCCGCCATCAAACTCATCGTAAAAATGCACTGTTGTTTCACTGACTTTTTTACCAAAATGCTGTTTTATACATTGACGCACAAAAATAACTGGAACGCCCACATATTTCGTCCCACACTTTGGGAAATGATATCTCGAAACTGGTGTCATCCTGGAAATTCATTTCAAGTGAATGCGTCTAGCAAACTTACCGGATACAATTCGTAAATTACAATATGTGTCGTAAAGTAAATAACTAAGAAGTTCATTCGTGAATTTTTGGTAATTAGTTGAATATGTGTTTCGATTTCTCGTGCTACTAACGTCCACCTCTTCGAATAACCCAGCTCAACGATAAGAATTATGGTACTGCCACAGGCGATTTTTAAAAATTCCGTAGAAAGCTTGATTTTGAACACCCTGTATACAAAAATGCTAGATAAAAACATGTATAGCATATCTGATTAAATCAAGCCGGCTTGGAGACTATTTGTCAGCGCCCCGTTTCAAAGGGGATGCCATTAAATCACCATCATCACCATCATCATCATTGAGTTGAGGTGGGGTGTTGAGTGAAGGATCGTTATATAATACGGAGGTAAGTGCCTAACACAAAGTTCGTAACACAGTATTGTTCCGGTACTTGACATATCAATATATGAAGAACCATTTTGTACAGCGTTCCATAAATGCACTAGTGTCGTCTAAGAGGCTTCACGAAATCGGGTCCAGCAGCGCATGCAGTGCTGGTCGTGCGTCCGTGTCGTACCCCTCAAAAACATCGGCCCGAACGCGAGTAATTGGCTATTCAACTCCCAGGTATGTATGAGCAATCATTTTCAGCTGAAAGGCAAAGTGAAAACTAACCAAAACGAGTACAATGAAGGGTACGCGTGGAGCTGGCGTATTTCCCTTGGATATATTGCCTTGGGGTAATTGATCATGGGACTAGGCCACAATTTCCGAAGGGTTACACAGCGATGACGAATTGAACTTAGGGGGCTATGTCGTTTATGAGGTGCTGGGAATATTTTTTTCATCCGCGTTTCAATTTACGGTGACAGTATACTTTTGCAGAGATTTCGATCCAGTAGAGCTTAGTCAGTGTCACAGCTCTTCGCGCTGCATTTAAATTGCGCATTGATGGTTGGAACTCACGTCATGTAGATCGGTGCGTGACTGTTCTCACCACATGCTACTATTTTGAGTATTGATTATCCTAAGTTTTTTTTATCTTTAGGTCATACGCCCCTAGTTCCCGGCTGCAAGTTCTGAACTCGTTTTACAAAGCATACAAGTTCCGAACCACACGACACCTGGTTAATAGAATAGAAAAACAATATATGATGTGGAAAAATATCAGCGAGGAATCTGGGGCAGCGTAGATAATGGAAATGCCGACACATCGCGGAACACGGCGCTGGGTCATTCTCTGATGTTCAGGAAGCCGCTCTATACAGGGTGTCCCAGCTATCACGCACCACTATTTTAAAAAAGAGGAAAGGCGTTACGCGAAGCAAACCTATTGAGTATTGTTTCCAGTACAGTGGAGTAGCTGCCAGTAATTTTTTCGCTACTGAGATTTAATTCGTTAATTGTAATTAATTATCTAACTCGAGAAGTACTGTCCTAATTATCAAAGTGTCAGTGAGAAGATTGTAGAGAAACATGAAAAACTTCCTATACAGCTTTCTGTTGCTCAATGCCTGCTACATAAATGTGTATTTCCGAGCGTGAAAGGAGCCCGCGAATACACGCAGAATTGCCGCGCGACTGGCCGCTCGGGGCATTTTGCGTGTATTCGCGGGCTTATTTCCCGCTCGGAAAAACACTCTTATGTAGCACGTATTGAGCAACAGAAAGCTGTATCGGAAGTTTTTCAAGTTGCTCTACGATCTTTTCATTGACACTTTGATAATTAGGACAGTACTTCTCAAGTTAGATAATTAATTACAACTACCTAAATAAATCTCAGTAACAAAAAGTTACTGGCGGATACTCCACTGTACTGGAAACAATACGCGCTACGTTTGCTTCGCGTAACGCCTTTCCTCTTCTTTAAAATCGTGCTGCGTGATAGCTGGGACACCCTGTATATGTTGGTGATCCTACAAGATGCGAGACCTATGCAAATATGAAAAATGCTATCCTAGCTCAGTGCGTGCTGCACTGGTTAGGTGACAACCGCGCCATCAATAAGGAGCTTAGTGTCATTAAGGACCAAATGTACATAGTGTTATAAGAGCAATCGTTTCAAGGACAGCCGGCTATGCGAAGTTATCTTCATAAAGGTCAACAAAGAATGCCCCATGTTTTTTTTTTATTAAACACAACACTCAAGGCCTAATGAATTGTAATGCAACGAGTTGTGTATAAACTTATCGCGGGATAATCTGCGTCTCAAGCGCCTTTTCTAAAGGGTAGGATATTTGTCTATGATGACAAGCTGTTGGGAGGTCATTCAAATGGATCCACTAGCGTTACGCGGCCACATTCGCAAATTAGTTCGTATAGATCAACCTCTTAACGTCTAACAACATTTTTCATGTTGTCACGTCCCATTCTCTTTGTTTCTGTCTCGTTTTCTTGTCCCGAACATTACGAAAACTTCTAACGTATGAACAAATATTTATGTCGGTTCCGCTCAATATAGGTCGCTGGTACTGCGTGAGATGTAGTTGTTCGAGTTATCGATTAGTTTGCTCTCATCGTACCATATGCTAGTCTCCTGGTTATCCCAGTTGTTAAAGTGACTATACCCGGGAACGTCTGTGGTGTGGATTACGATACCCGAAGCAACACAAATTCTAATTCAACTCCGAAGCTTTCGCTCTGAGGAAAGCTTATGTTTTTATATATCTTTTTAAACTTCATGCAACTTTCAGGTGGATAGTCCATTGCTTCCCAGCAGAGGACTATGTCGAAGTGGATGAAGCCAGTTCCTTGACGACCTAGTATTTACTTATGACATATCAGCGCAAGAGACCCACATAAACAGTTCTCATTGCGTTCTGCGTCCCTGCACCGCAAAAATATGAGCTCACCTTTTCGAGATACGAAAAGAGATGTCTTCAAATAGCTTGACGTTTGAAGATGGACACGCGCACAGGTGTACAAGACATTCGCCTGGGCATGCAGCCGCTCATAACACTTGAGACGATCACCTTTCGAAGATGGTCTGCTGCGATGTGAGTTATAGCGGCCAGGCGCTAATACGCTTTACCAATGACACTTGTCAAACTCATCAGATGCCGGTGATTCCTCGTGTCCGCGGAAACGAGCAGTCACCCGCATGACAACGTAACTAGCGAAGTTACTGCGAATACACCTCCGAAAGGCAACAATTACACGACGCTTCTTTAAATAAGGCTTTTAATACTGTTATTCAAACGACAAAAAAAAAAGAAAAAGAGACTGACACACATGCCCACCGCGTCGAAAAACGGAACCGGATGGCAAGTGCCCATAAAGGAAGAGACGTACCACGTCCGGGTCCATGGGCGGCTCGCTGACGCTGCTCCAGCGGCGGTCCTCGACGGCCAGCTGTTTGTCGCCAGACTCACCGCCGCTGCTGTGCCGCCGGAACGGAGGTCTGCGTCGCCGGCTGCCTCCGCCCTGCTGAAGACTGCCGCCGCCTCCGCCGCCCCCACTGGCCAGGTCAACTCCGCTGTCCTCGCTGGGCAGCTCAGCGCCCCCGCAGGCACCTTCCACCACAACCGACTGCTGCTGATGTTGCTGTTGTTGCTGCTGCTGCTGCTGCTGGAGCTGCTGCTGCTGTTGCTGTTGTTGCTGCTGCTGCTGAAGCTGGAGTTGCACCTGCTGCTGCGTTTCTTTGGACCGCGCCGCCTGGACCTCTCGCCGGTACAGCAGCTCGTCAAACTGCAGGTATGCGAGACAACCAGCATCGTCGGTATGTATACAGGGCATCTCGAGGCAACTTGCAAATATATGGCTCACCGTGGCTGAAAAGTCATGCTGAGCCTGTCGGTATCGGTGGAGTTAGTTACACTATGTTGCTGCTGAAAGATTTAGTACCAGTGCAACATTTGGGGTACGCTGTAGTAATTATAGAGGTCGCCTAATTTTCTTTCACAGTAAGAGTTTGAAAGCCGTTTGCATGCGTTCTGCCGTATTCGTTTTCCTGCTATTGTCCACAGCAGAGTACAAGGTTCTTATTTTTTACGTAACCATGGTTGCGTGTACTTCAAGCATTCCGATTATTCTTAGAGCTGATTCCCGCAGTAAACTTAACTATTGAGCTAGACGTGAATCACTTGATGTAACACTCCCATAGTATAGGTTCTCTTTCGTGCCTTTTTTCTGTTTTCAGATTACTTAGCCACTAAGGATTACTTACGGTTGTATCCGACGAGACTTATTCTTTGTTAACATCTCTGTCCTCTCTCTTGCTTTTGAACATGACAGTGTTTTATGCCGGGGTCCACCATCCACCAACTTCCCGTAACGGATGTGACGTCAGCGCGAACGTGTAAAGTAAGCTCTCTCTTGACAGGGATGGAGCCCCCATCTAGGAGCGGTGAAGCGAAGTACTGCAATCACGACACTAATGAGCGCCGAAAGTGAGCGCTTCCGTAGTCTCAGCGCATGGGAGGCTCCAACGCGGTGTAGCCTGGTGTAGGCGTTGTAGGCCTTCTGCTGAGGCGACGACGCAGTTTCCGCACATGGTTTGTCTTTCGCATAGGTTTAGCCTGTGACGCCTCATCGCCTACGGAGTGCAGCTTCAACATGCATCAGCAGTGCTTACACGCCGCCTAGTGCTTCGCTTGCGATGGCACCAACTACGAAAACTGCTGCACTAAGTGGCGAAGAAAGGCAACGACGTCGACGGGCGAATCTCGCTTTGGTTCGGCGAGAAACACGCCAGCGTGAAGCAGAATGCCTTCGCGCGTTCGCGGCGCACGCTGCGAACTCTGCCACTCGCATTCCTGAAGCTGAGCGCGTTGCAACTCAACTGGCTGACCAAGACACTCAGGGACCAAGCCACTCAGGATGCCAAATCCTGTATCGAATCTTGGCAAATTCATGTACTAGCCATCATTCCCATGCTGGCTAAGCCGCCCTACTTGCAACTGCCGTAAACACTAGTGCCACAGTTCCCTCGACGTTGCGCTGCTGAGCTCGAGGACATGTGTTCGATTCCGGCCGCGGCGCCCCCATTCAGACGGGGGCGGAATGAAAAAACACCCATGTAAAGTTAATTGGGTTTACTTTACCTACAGGTGGTAAAACTTAATCTGAAGTTGCCAACCAGGGTATCCTTCATAATCAGGTGGTGATTTTGACTCCTAAAACCCCAGAGTTTAATTATTTTTTACAGCGAAGCTGTATAAGGCTAGGTGCTCAATCGCCTGAAGCCTCACGTGGATGACACGGGTTTCTTTTCTGACACGATGTACGGCTTCAGGCCACATTTGCCGACTCAAGACGTAATACTCCAACTGAAGGAAGAAGTACTGGACCATGTCACCACATGCAAAATGTATACTCACACTGGACCTTAAAGGAGCATTTGACAACGTAGCTCATGAGGCCATCCTAAAAGACAAATCGCAACTAAAATTGGCGAAGGAATCTGCAACTACAATCGAGCATTCTTAACGGACCGCATGGCAACGGTAGGCGTGGATACCCTGATAACAAAAGAGAAAAAAGTTCCAAATAGAGGCACTCCTCAGGGATCAGTCTTATGACCTTTTCTCTTCAAGGTCGCCATGAAAAACCTCTCAGACCGTCTAGAGAAGAATCCGCACCTTCGTCACGCAATATATGCGAACGACACTAGCATTTTGACAACTCGAGCCTCGGATGGAGAACAGCAGGACGCCCTACAAGCGGCGGCTGACGCTGTCACCGAATACGCCTAAGAGTGCAACCTGGAATGCTCCCCCAAAAAATCTGAGCTCCTCGTCCTCAAAAAGAAATCCAGAAGGAAAAGCACAGCTCGAGAGGTCATAGAAATACACCTCAACTAAAACATATACCCAGAGTCGAAACACTCCGAATATTAGGTGTTTACATGCAAGAGAATGGTCGCAATAACCACACTATAAACGCAATAATACAAACTGCCAACAGCGTAGAGTAGAGTAGCCAGTCGCAGACATGGCATGAAGGAACAAGACCTACTAAGCTTGACTTAGACCCTTATCGTCAGTAGAGTCACGTACGCGACACCTTAGCTCAACCTGAAATCCACAGAAAACACCAAAATTAACGTGTTACTGAGGAAAGCGTACAAACAAACCCTCGGGCTTTCTCCAGGTACCGGAACAACGAAGCTTCTATACCTAGGTATCCACAACACCTTAGAAGAACTAATAGAAGCACACCGACATGCGCAAATCGCACGCCTCAGCCTCACCGGAACAGGCAGAGCAACTCTTCGAAGGTTGCAGTACCACGTGGCGACAACCAACAGTCAACAAAAACTCCTCGAGTCCATACATGAGCAAATAATGGTGGCCCCTATTCCATGTAACATGCACCCGGAATATCACTTGGGCAGGAGAAAAGCACGAGCCAAAACAATACAAAGAAGATACGGCACTCTCTCCACTGCTCACTGGACTGATGCAGCCAGGTACTCGCATGGGGAGGGTATGGTGATCAGCGGGGTAGGACACAGACAGCAGGACCTGGTATCCACCTCCGTTCGTACGTAGAACGTCGCCGCAGAAAAAGAGGCTGCCATTGCCCTCGCCATCTCGGCATTGAGACAGGATGATAAAATAGTTATTCTTACGGATTGTCAGTCATCATGTCGCTCCTAAGCGAACGGCTATAGCATGCGATATTCCATGCGATATTCTCAACCGCATCAACGAAATACTCCGCACCACGATAATCTGGACACCGGGACACGAAGCCGTCAGCGGAGACCATCGTGCACACGCAATAGCCCGAGGTCACTGCAACCGGGCACTGCAAGAGATGCCAGAAGACCCCAGTCCACACTTACTACACATTTACTATGAGATACTTCAGCACTACCTCCTTTCGAGAAGAACGATGCCGCCACCGCACCCATCTCTAACCAGAGCTGAAGCCACGGCCTAGAGACAACTCCAGACCAACTACTACCCTCACATCACGCTCCTTCACGCGATGTAACCCACCCTTTATCAGCCCCTCTGCCCTTTTTGTACAGAGCGAGCTGCCCTCTACCACACCACAGGGGCATGCCAAAAAATCCCCAATGACTCCCGCAACCGAAACGCACCGCACGAGCAGTGGGAGATGGTGCTGACCAGCTCCGCTCTGGAGGATCAGCGAAAAGTGATCGCCAGAGCCCGAAGTGCTGCCACCGCCGTGGGCCCTGGCCAGAAGGCTCCACCCAGTACGGGGATCCACCCCTCTCCGTGCTCCATCAAAATAGAGTTTCCTCTCTCTCTCTCTCTCTCTTGCCAAAACTTCGTCCTTCTGACTTCGTGATCTTGCAAACTGATCATTTTGAAGAAATTGCCGCGTTATAATTAATTAAATAAACATTAATAAAATTGTCCCATGGCAAGCTTCGGACACAGCACTTCTAAACACAGAAGCCCTATGTTTAAACCATTACTTCATGGACGCACAAACAAGCAGAAACATTGGAATTATAAGCGATGATGTGTGTTCGCAGAGTCTTATTGACTTTTGCATTAAAATAAAATATAAGTTGTTTCAAAAATTAGGCCAGTGATGGCAGAAAAAGCGTAATTAAAGAAGCCACAAGAATGGTTGAAGCTACAAGCACGAAAATCAGACAAATCCATCATCTACTAACCATCATTTCCACGATGGCTGAAAGGCCGCAGTTCCTTCAAGGAATTATTGTAACTAACTCTATGGCTATCACTGCCACCTCAATGTCGCGAGTACTGCTAGCACCGTCGGCTGGAGATGCGCTGAAAAGGAAATTATAATCCAAACGACTACGAACCACCTTCCTGGCTTGCCTGAATATTACGCACCGAGCTTTCGCGAGCTTTCGCGAAGGTTTGAGCTTCTGATATCGATTGCAAACATGCCGAGTAATGCGGAGCATGCGCACTTGGGTATATTCAGATATCAGACACTCTTGCGTCGTGATAAGTCATCGTAGTTGTTCCACGGCGAATGTGCATCGTGACCCCACCCCCATTTTGTGTGCCACTCGCTAGGCAGTGTGTTTTGGCCCGGCTATCAACTGCTATCACAGTGGAAAGCTTCGGCGCAAGTGCCTGCACACGCTATCGTGACACCTGAATACGATATATCGCACCAAATAAGCTGGCCCCGTTTACCAGATCTTCTGGTTATAACGCTTTGAAAAAAAATGAAAAAAAGCAGGTTTATTTTCCGTGTAAGATGTCGGAGGTGCTATTGCTAATTGTGAATTATCGGCAAAATTTAGGGGCTGCATGAAGAAGACCACGTGACCCCTGTGGTGTCGAGTCGTACACTCTTAGTCATGTCGAGTCGTACACTCTTAGTCAAGTACCGTATAATGTCCGGCACATATGCGGTATATTTTCGTTCTAGCGTAAAGAACTGCATATAAACGTACTTTCAAGCAATATTATGCGTGACAATGGCTGCGGCGGCAGGCTAGGCCCGCTATATGCGGTCCCGAGCGGACGCAACGCTTATATGCAGTCTTGCAAATTTCGTGCGCAAAAAGCGCGCCGAAGCGTTGAGAGAGCGTTACAAAGCAAAAGCTGTAAGCAGCACTGAGGGTAATGCTTGGAGGGAGAAAGTAAAGCGAAAGGCAAAAGGAGAGAACGAAGAGAAACAAGTCGACGCCTCCTCGTTGCTTTCATGGCGGAGAAGGAGGAAAGGCTGCGCCGACCGGGCCGGGAAGGAGCGAGAACATGGCGCATGCCGGCGTATACGAGGCGATTGTTTTCGGCGGTAATTATCGTCATATCTTTGTACCGGCGACGTTATGCGAATGGGTTCGTGTTGTGAAGTGATCTGGCCACGTCGGTGAACGCTCTCGGTGATGTCAGTGATGTTCAAATCCACCGTTGTTACCGGAAATTGCAAAAAAGCAGTGCAACTTCGACAACTCGTGCGAGTACAACGGCCACACCGGCGATCAGCGGCGGCGGGCCGCCATGTGCGCTGGATCGGCAGGCCCAGGAGTGCGTGTTGTAGAGCTGCGAATTTGTGCCTATTTGGTAGGTCGATTTTTACTTCCTATACGCTACGCTTACTAAATGCTTAATTACTACCATTGCATTATTATCAGCCAGCAGATAACGAATGTCGGTGATTTAAATATCTGAACGTGTAGTACTAATGCGAACAAGCGCATTGGATGTTTTGGTGTGTGAAGTAGTTATAACTGCAGGTGTAGTTCCGTTTAGGTTTCCCCCAATTGTATGATTGCAGGCGATCTTTTTTTCTTGCGTAGTCAGGTGTCCATTTGATGAAACTTCATGCGCGAATTTTCGTTAGGGCTTGCGTATTATAGCGGCGCTGGTAATTGCGTGTAGCGTTCTAACCATGAAATGTGCCTTTTTTTAAAATTCCCTTCGTGGGCTTTGCGTGATTAATTCATTGCGTTTCGTAGTTCCAGTTTGTCAAACAATGGTTATACTTTGAAAAAAAATTTCTGGTGTGTTACGCACTTTCCTCTGTGTGGTGTGTCGATTTGCGTAGATTTCTGGCTTTCTTGTTTAATGCGTCGAGTTCACTAAAATACAAAGGCCGATTTAGCTCGAAGCTTGCGTGACGCGACCATAATCAAATAATTCCGATGACGCAGCAGCTCCGAAGTGACGGTTTGCTATAGCCGCAGGATTTGCCACATTATCTCTTGGAGATAAGCAGTACACCCGTCACTTGAAGAAGGTGCGAAGTTCTATGCAACTGGCAAAATTTCAACAACGCGACATGTCACGTCGATTGTAGAAATTTCAAGTTTTATAGCAGACGGAAAAATCTGGTTTTCAGTACTTGCGTCGTTCCATAATGTTGTGAGATAAAAGCGCTGCATGCATAGCTAAAAAAACTATGAAAGAAGCAAAAGAACATTACAAGTTGGACATTTTGCTTTTGTGTGGTGATTGCTATGTTGTGTTGATTTGCGCTATGAAGCTAGCCCCAAGATAGGCCTTAATAAGACCTTTCTTATGAGCTTACGCTTCTCGAGTTATCAAATTTCTGCATTTTCTTTTTATTCTCGCTTAACTGAATTTTTTTCTGTGCAGGATTAAAGTGGGAAGTCAACACTAATAAGGACGCCACCAAAGAAAGCACAACTTCGGGCTCTCCATTGGAACGTTAGAGTGGACCACCACACCGGTAAGAGAAAATCAGGCCAAAAATGGCTGTTCATTGCAGTGCGGAAATATATGCTTATGATGGAGCACACGAAGAAACAGCTCATATTTTGCCAGCTCAAAAGTGGTGTGGGGCTCAGAAAGATACAAGTGTTTACAATATTGCTTGCATGCGGAGAACGTTAAAGCGATTACACGACCTGTAATGTCACTAGAGATAGACACAAATTCGAGAGCCTCTCACTAATTTCTGCTGATTTCAGAACAGTGGGAAGTCACTGAGTTTAGGCCAGTGTAAATGCAAGTACAACTGAATGCCAGTAAGTGTAAGGGACATATACGAGTGCCCCTGAGAGCCAGCTGACAATGTGGACCAATTAATAATTACCTGCAAGTGTGAGGAAATATGACTGTGAAATAAATAATAAGCCCAAGCACATTGAGTTGATTTCAAAGAGGCGAAGTATATGTGAAATGTGTATGTATATGACGTGAAGAATGCAACTGAATGTATGTTTCTCTCTTTAGTTGCTTGCCAGAGCATTATGTGTTTGTGCCTATTGTCATGGCTTGATTACTCTGTTTACACCGTGTATGCACTCACTATATCCAGATTAATTAGGGATGGACTTTAGTGTTAATAATGCCAGTAAAATTTCAAATACAATGCTGTAAATTCAAAGGTCGAACACATTCACATGTCTTTCACAATCTCTTATGAGTTATTCACATGTGAAGTGTGTGATATGGAATGTTCAGCTTTCTGTAGTAAATCATGGACACCGAGTTTTATAATGCTGACACGTGCTCTTGGAGAAAGGAGGCAGAAAGATAAGAAGATAGGCAGGTTCACCAGCGTAAATACAAGTGACTGTGCTGAGGAAGGGGTATAAAGGGAATAAAAGCAAGAGGAGAGCCGAGATTTAAAATAGAAGGGAAGAAAATGTGTGCACATCAATGCAATGCCGTGCACTACAGCAACAACCCTCATGTCAAGTAGCAGGGCAATGCAAGGGTGTTGAACGCAGTCCAAACAATTGTTCTCTCCCCCAACAAGGTGCAATTAAGCGCAGTCAAGTGTGTTTTTTTAGCCACACCAAAATGAGGGAAGTCAAATAAAAGACCTCGAATCGTTATCTCGCAATCTCAGAAGTTTATGGTTAACATTGAGATCCGTTTCTTACAAGATCACTACTATATTTGCCTCAAACAACTATTGAACAAACATATCCCTAAGAGGGCCAAGGTGAAGCAGTTTTTGGAATCGTCTAACATTAAGTGGCATTTCTTTTTCTTTACAGGTACGACGGTCACCTGGACGCCCAGGAGTCATCAGGATTAATAACTCTGAATATATATGAATGATATCTAATGTGTTTGTGATGACGGAGCAATTATGTTAAAATGAAACACATATTTAAAAGTGCTTTTTTTCTCTTGTTAGCAATGTAAACATAAAAAACTTCACTTTGGATTTCTCTGCATTCACCCAACTACTGCGGCATGTATACAGAGTGTGCTCCGCAAAACAAAAGATTTTTTATGTTGCTTGGCTCCCAAAAGAGTTCTTCCATTCAAATACATAAAAGGTGTGTTCGAAAAGAAACCAAACTTTTGCTTTAACATCTTTATTGCTTATTGTACAACATTTATGCATGTCCCCTTCAAAGTAGTCCCTTCTTCTGGGAATACATTGTTTGTATCATCTCATCCATTTTTGGAAAGCCTCCTGGAACGCTTTTTCTGGGATGGCGCGTAGGTCTCATGTCGCATTGTCTTGAAATTGCTTTTATGGGTTGGAAATGAAGTCTTTTCAATGTAATTTTAAGTTCAGGAAACATGAAAAAGGCTTCTTGGGCTAGGTCTGGAAAGTACGGTGGATGAGGCACGAGAGTGTGATGTTTTGCTAGATAGCCGCAGACAAGGAGCGACGCGTGAGCTAGCTCATTGTCATGTTGCAACAATTAAGTCTCGGTTTCCCACAATTCAGGCTTCCTACTGCACACAGCATCCCCCAAACGTGCTAGAATTCCTTGGTAGACTGCCTTGTTTACCTACTGACGACGTGGTACAAATTCCTGATGGACAACGCCTTTGCAGTCAGAAAACACCACCATTACCTTGATTTTTTTGCTGACGAATGCGTGTTTTCTTGGGCGAGAAGACTGTTCGCCCAACTACTGCGACGACTGTACTTTTGTTTCAATATCAGAGCCATCAACCCACGTCTCATTGCCTGTTGTGATGTTACAGAAGTTTTCAGTATCATTGCCAGTGGCATGCAGTTCCTGGCTTATTTCAACACAGGGGTTTCTGATCGACACTGAACAAACGTGGCACGAATTTTGCACTGACACGACGCATCTCAAGTTTGTCATTCTCAATAGGATGCCATGATCCTATGCTGATGCCCACTTCGCCAGCTAGTTCTCGAACAGTTAAACGACGATTTCCACGAATCACAGCACGCACTCTCTTGACATGGTCACCATCTGTTGATGTGGAAGGTCGTCCGGGCTTGGGATCGTCACCAACCAACATTCTGTCTTGTTCAAAATGCTTAAACTACTCATAGCACTGAGTGCGACTCATACAGTTGCAGTAACCATATGCTTGGTTCAGCAATTGAAATGTCTCTGTGAAAGTTTTGCCAAGTTTGTAGCAAAATTTCACACACACACGTTGTTCTTCAACCTCATTCGTTGTTACTTTGGCACTAATCCAACAAACAGCTTGTACACGTGCGCACTTCGCCGGCTGTAGCTGACCAACCAATGGTCAGAGTGAAACGCGGCAAATGGCAGTTTGTTGTCTAAACCCGCTGCTACATGCGTTCAGTAGCCGCAGCGTGCTCTCTGCCGATTTGCGTGCTATTTCAAAAGTTTGGTGTCTTTTTGAACACACCTCGTACATTTTCATGCAGCGTTTTCATTCTTTCTTTTTTTCATGCTAGTCATAGATAGCTATTTTTCATTAAAGCTGCGAGC
The DNA here is from genome assembly GCF_013339745.2 of Dermacentor silvarum. Classification (NCBI taxonomy): domain Eukaryota; kingdom Metazoa; phylum Arthropoda; class Arachnida; order Ixodida; family Ixodidae; genus Dermacentor; species Dermacentor silvarum. Next base: position 330,831,518 of record NC_051154.1, on the reverse strand, counting down.
ACTTAGCTGTCTAAATTCCTCATTAGATAACTTATCTATAGAAAATGTGACCTGACAGTAAGTTTAATACACATGTGGGTTCTGTTGCTCATGTTGCAGTTATCTGCTATTTTACGTAGTTTTGGTTATAAACAAAACATTCTTTAATGAACGAGAAAACGGTGAACTGAGAGGCCCAACTTTTATTGGTCACAACTGCATGAAGTACATGCAAGTTCATGCAAGTTCATGCGTTATGCTTGTTTCACATTTTAAAAGCTGCAGGCACTAGCACTGCCTATCTGCTTTAGTATTTCCTGTAGCATTGTGGCTTTTATTTGTTACTGTCAGAGCTTGGTATATAAGTCCCCATTCTGTGTTGAAAACCTACAGTGAAACTATGCTGGGCACTTTTCACTTTGTTGTATTGTAAATAAATCATTCTCCTTTGAAAAATGTGTTCTTTGTCTGTCTCTGCATGAACGTACGTGTCTGCAATAATGTACAGCATGCTTTCAGATGGCGTACACAGATGAAGTGGGCATTCCGCAAAAAGCATACTTAACGTTGTAGGAGAAAAACGTGTGCTTTTAATAACTGTGCATATTGGGCGCAGTTGATATAACGAAGGCAGAGGCACTCAACTAATGTACACGACACCTAAATCCGAATTCGATCTCTCCTTCGAAATAATTAGGCATGCTAGCGGGCAGTCCATCTCACCTGCTCGCAACCACTTCATGGCACACCTTCCTTTGCCGGACACATCACAATAGTGCGTGCTCACTTAATACAGCGCGTGCACTTCATTGCAGTCTGCACGGTGCTTTCTTTTTCTTTTTTTTTGAGATAACCAAAAGTAGTTTGTGCATGAATGCGGCTCGTCTTGCGCATGGAGATTCACTTGCATTCGAGATAGCAGAGAGTGCTCATTGCGGTGGTGCTGATCACACAAATGCAGCGCAAGATACAATGGGCAAATTGCTGTTATTCCACGTTAATTTTGCGTCGAAGTCATCGACTTGCAAGGGTATATGAATGGAACCGTTGTAAGCTTCAACACGCCGGAAAAATCCCACCTTGTTATGCGAAATTTCAAACAGCTGATTCGTTCACTTTCAACGACAGTCGCCTGCAGTAACAAGGTGACATTAGCGTTTCGGCCACACCTGTCGCATCCCGACGGAAATGCAAAAACGCTTGTGTCGTTCTTTCGGTGCTCGTTAAATAACTTCCAGGTGGCCACGATGAATCCGTAGCTGTATATCATTGCGTCCCTCGTAATCGACAGCAGTTTCCGGACGCTAAGCCCCATAATATAAATTCTTTAAAGACTCCTCGATTTCTTACCTCCCTTCGTTCCTTTAAGCTAGACGGCACTGCAGGTATGGCCACGGTAGCTCGTTGCAACGTCGCATGCATGCGCCTTGCAGGTGAAGAGGTGAAAACAAGCTAGCGTGTGCAAAGCAGTGAAGCTTCCGATATTTGCAATGATGTTACGGTAGGCTCACGGGCGGAGATACTGACGCGCCTTGCTGCTTCAAAATAAACACTGAATCATTAACTACAACGGAACAGCATAATAGGATCGGTTCGAGAGCATTCTTCTAGATACTCACAAAAGCTATATATGTCAGTCTTTCGGACAGAGCATCCCCGTTGAGGCCAGCGGAGGTGAATGGAAATATTTGTCGGTTTAACAAACTTAGACGGGCCGGTAATATCCCACTCGCTTATTCGACGTCTCAGAATACCGGAGCCGTATTGTCGTTATACTGTCGAGGCAGCGCCACAGCGCGGATCAGTTTTAACTCAACCTTCTGAACGAGGTTGAACATTTCTCAGACAAAGCCGAGTTCCCGGTTAAACATTGACTGCAGCCGCATCATAGCGAATAAAGAGAAAATATTAAAGAACCACATTTGCCTGGCGAAGCAGTTTTTCTTTTCGTGCAGCCCCCATGGTCCGTAATCCTACCCCATTAGGCTTTCCGCCCCACATGACAGCTGTTGAAAACGCTATTCTTATACTGATGATCATTTAAATACATCTACTGTCACCAACCACCTAAGCATCGGTAACAGCTACAGAAACTATGTGTGTATCACGCACGATCGCCGACGATGCACGATCGACATAAAACGACAGCCTGGGAAACACAAATGTATCTACAAATAGCTGTGCGAGTCCTCAGGGCAGCGTAGTCTTGTGGAGTAGTGGTTAGCGTGTTCGGTTCTCACGCGGTATACCCGGGTTTGATTCCCAGTGTTCCCATGTTTGTGTGAAGTGCGTTGCCATGCTTGTGTTGTGTGTTATCAATTTCCTATAATACGAAAGAAGAATGGGAACCGAAGGGCTCGATTTTTATTAGTCATAACCACATTAAGCCAACAGACAACGAAGAAAAGGAAAGCATCGGGGAAATTAAGTGTAGTTGAAATTGGAATGTACAAATAATGAAGAAAAGGGACATGAAAGTGCACGAAAAGATAACTTGTCGCCGGTGGGCCCATCATGGTTCTGAGTGGCGCTGGCTAACACTCCTAGGGCTAGATCTAATAAACATAAATACCCAAGTTAGTGGACGAATTGATGGCCGTCGCGGTAGCACAATTGGTAGTGCAACGCACGCGTAATGCGGAGGTTGCGGGATCGGCTCCCGCCGGCGACAAGTTATCTTTTCGTCCACTTTCATTTCCCTTTTCTTCATTATTTTCTACATTCCAATTTCAACTACACTTAATTTCCCCGATGCTTTCCTTGGCTTCGTTGTCTGTTGGCTTAATGTGGTTATGACCAATTTCCTATAATGTGGTTCTATGCAATGTCTATGGAACAGTGCTCAAAACCACAGTGGACGGCGACTGCCTTAAAATAATTTTTTTCGTAAAAAAATATCCAATGGGCCGCATAAGATTTGGGCCGCTTAGTAAGCCGGACAGATTTAATCTGAAATACCGCATAAAAATTTTGGGTTATGCGTGACGTTCACCACGCGGCTCTACCATGGGCCGCTTAAATGCAGGCCGCATAAGCAACAGCGGCATAAAATAGGCCGCCAACGCAGTAGGCCGCTTACTGTGAGCCATTTATAAGCGTTGAAATTTTGATCTACTTTCCGCCCTATATGCGTTGTTTTAAGCCGGTATTTGCTAAGAGTGTATGAAGCGGAATCGTTGTATAAAAAACAGGAAAAATAAATTCGCTTCTGTAGCGACGCTACTGCCGCCGCTGACAACCCGTCAGTAGTACGTAGATTTTTGCCGCAGGGCCGCCACGATATTGAGTATTTTGGAGCTGCGCTCTCTCTATATATATCTCGAATTTCCAGAGCATTTCTCGACCTTTTGGAGTGCGTACTTTTCTTATCCACGCGAGACGCCGACTTTCTCGATCACAGCGGGGACAAGGGAGGAGCGGTGCGTGTAACTTCAATGGCGGCACCTGGCCGGCACGAACACGACTGCGAAAAACAGGAAGCTCGCATATGAACGTCGCGTAGCTGGAAAGCAAGGCCGCACCCGTCGACACGAAAGCAGCCGGCAGTAGTTCCCGTTTACTTGGGACTTTTTTCTTCTTTATCTCAGAGATGACAAATACCGTACAGAGAGCGTTTTCTTGTATTACTGATGGCATACGGAAGACAGCCCCACAGCATTTATGTAAAGCAGGTGTCTGACGTTCTTGTTTTTTGTCCTCTGCCGAATAGTCGCCCATGTTTCGTAGAAGCACTGTACTCTCGCCTCACGCTACTTCCGGCATCGAGAATTCTCAGCTGCGGGGGGTTCTAAACCCTTGTGCGGGGGGTTCTAAACCCTAGACGTATACATGCTGCTCATGCTCTTGATTAGAAAGTTTGTAACTTTATTGACAAGCGCGCTGAGTAGCAGCTAATCTCGAAAACAGGAAGCAGTTTAAAAAATCCCAGGGCACCTAAGCACTTCGTATGAGTTGTGAATGCAAAATAATTAACGTCCAATTGAACGCCGCTGCGCAGTCCTTCGAGTTATGAACTCCTCGCGGGCAAGCGAGCGGGTTGATACGCTTGGCGCGTTTTGATTTGGCCTTGCCGAGGCGCAGTTAGAACGCAGGCGAGAGCTTGCGCGGACAAGAACGCGCGAATAACGCAGGCTTCCGAGAGCGAGGGTGACGGGCCGTATATGCAATGCCCTCTCCCCTCGATCACGCAACACATAGCGCGCTCTCGCTGCAGCAGGTGTTTGCCTTTCACCCGCTGTGGTCCTTCGAGGCACGCTCATGACGTGGCGTCACAACCAATAAGAATTTAGTTGCCGTTTCGTTGCTACAGACGACAGACCCCGGCTTTTTCGCTCGGTGGGTCATTTGGCGCTTTCGCATAAAAAAGTGCGCGGCCTTATACGAAATATATTTCAATGAACCTCAACCCGTGAAACTGCGATAAACAGTGATCTTTTACGCGTCCCCTCACCAGGCCAGGTAGAAAATTTTGGTTATACGCTGGAAGTTGTTACCTGCCCTCTTGGGAGCGTTCTACCTCAAAAATTATTCAATTTGGTTCATTAATAGCCGAGATACAAATATTTCAGTGCGGCGAACCCATGATTTCAGAAGGCGAGCGTCACCGCCAGCAATGACACTCTCTCCACTCACCCCACAAGCGAAATTCCTTCCCTGAGATCTCCCACACCGGAGCTGTAGGATAGCTTGACGCATACGTCACGGGCCCCGCCTCCCCCCCCCCTTTTTTTTTTCTTTTTTCGCGCTCGCTTTTTTGCTGGGCTGCACCTGTTGCGTTTGTCTTGTTTCGCGCAGCGCACGATTTTGCGCGCTGTACACGAGAACACCTGGGGCGTTATAACGTAAAATGATTCCCAACTGTTTTGATTTCAATTTCTGCAATCAGCCCACCACTATTGGTCAAAACATTTTCGGGCCACTCCCAACTTCGCCTGTCTGTCACGCGACGTCACGAAAACTGCGATAGCTCTCCATCTGATATAACGTGTACACACTGATTATGCATGATTAAACCGCACAAAAGAAAAATAATCATTCCTGATTCGACGCCTTTTCACCATTAGCCCTATGGTATTGGTCCAATGTTTTCTGGCTACGCTCACTTCGCCTGTCTGTTACGCGACCTCACAAAACCGCGAAAACTCACCACGTCAAAGTGACGTGTACGCGAAGAAATGCATTAATGTGCTGAACAACACTGCAAATTTTTCTGAATAGCCACAGACTGTCCCGTTCCGAAAGGAATAGCAGATGGCTGCTCGCCGATCGCTCAGGCCCTCGCTGATCGCACCTGCCGGTGAGCATGTATTTATTTGTGCATGATAAACCTTTTTTGCATGGCAGTAAAATGTTATCGAGCCCTTTCGGCCACGTATACGACATCGCTCTGCCAACTCTTCCTTGCTGAGGATCCGTTTTAGCGTCATTCTAATCCTTCCGTTGCACGCCACTGCGATTTTCGACCAGCCACCGCAAGCTAAGTAAGGCGAAGCGGACGAATCGGAGAAGCAGGCACCACGCTCTTCATGCGGTTATCAATTTTCACTGAGTTGGCTTGGCCCCATCGAAACCCTCTCCACTAGAGCCTGCTCCTCGGCTCTTGTCAGCCAATTAGATAAGAAAAACCGCTGAGTGTAGACAATGTTATTGGTTTTGAAAGCGAACAAAGGTGACCTCCTGTAAACGAGGAGAGTGTTTGATTGGGCTGTTCAGACAACGCTGCGGGTCACCGCCCGATGCTTGCGTCGGTGGTTACGTAAATTCGACGTCAGGAGCTTGGAATCGAAACAGTTTGGAATCATTTTACGTTATAGCACCCCTGACTAGCGGTATAAGTCAGTGCTACAGAAACACTGAGGCAGAGACAAGCGGATCACAGAGCATGATCGCGCGCTGGAACACGGTAGACAATGACATAGCTTTCTGCGCGCGCGACGGCACGACGTGGGAACAACCAGACGAAACGGAAGCACATCTCTCTTGATACGGTACGTAGTAAAACAAGGACACGCAGACATTCGGTTTGTAAGCTTTACTTTAAAAAAATTTAAATTTAAAAAAATTAAATTATGGGATTTTACGTACCAAAACCAGTTCTGATTATGAGGCACGCCGTAGTGGGGGACTCCGGAAATTTGGACCACCTGGGGTTCTTTAACGTGCACCTAAATCTAAGTACACGGGTGTTTTCGCATTTCGCCCCCATCGAAATGCGGCCGCCATGGCCGGGATTCGATCCCGCGACCTCGTGCTCAGCAGCCCAACACCATAGCCACTGAGCAACCACGGCGGGTGTTGTAAGATTTACTATTTCTATTAATCTTAATTCGTATATTCAAGCAACAGATTAAACAAATAACTGATGTTGCCTTGAATATTCTCGAAGTCACGTGTCACTGAGAGTGACGTCACATCACATACACGTACGTTGGCGCACTTGCGCATATACGTCAACTCTCCGACAGGTAGCCTGCTAGGAGAAGGGCAAACGGCGTTTGGTTTGGAATTTCAGCGCTTTCCGCGGCGCTTAGCGGTGCAATACTTAGCAGACACGATCGTTAGCGCACATTGTATGCGCTGCGCTTGTCAGCTCACAATGGTCAGACCTGGTGAGGGGCCCCTTAACAAGCCCGGTGTTTCCAAAGTGTCCCTCGGAACCAAAGCTAAAGCCTTTTACCATTGTTGCTGTGTCCGGAGCTCTCACCAGTGTATGGAGCTTTTTAACGCCGAGGATGAAACTACCTTCAACCTAGCGCGCCGTGCGCGCCGACCAGCTGCTTACTTCCTCTTTGGCTTGCGCGATCAGGCGCTGACGTGCTTTCATTGGCTTGTGTTGACAGGACGTGCAGCATTTCAAATCCGCTCCAACTTTCAACCCTCGTTTCGCAAAGTCGGGTCTTGCGAGATCCATGGGAAATCACTGCGCCAGTCGTGGGCTCCACAAACAACAATCGAAAGCGCAAAAATCTGGCAGACGAAGAGTGCAGGCTTCGCGACGAACGTCGCTGAGTGAGCGGCAGGGATTATTTAGTTAGCATCGCTAAACTACTTTGGAAGATCAGTGGTGTCTGCATCTACAGTGTGCACAGGAAATAGTTCATGCCTAAAGAATGACCGACGCGAGCGACGGGCACTTCGCGTGCTGTGGTACCTGGCGATGTGCTAGAAAAAAAGTTTATTTTTTAGTTTAGCGCAGATACACAGAGCAACGTTCTACGAATGCGTGCGCAGGTCGTCATAGGGATATACATTAATTCAGCGTCATTTGCTCACATGCCCAGCCAAAGCACTGCACTACTGCGACAGCTTCGCGTGACAAACAAGACTGAATACGAAGGCTCATAGTGGCCGCGTCGTACCGTTGTCCCATACCGTGGAAAACACATACACATTTTACACAGTGTCTTAAAGCCTACTTCGGAAGGCCGCTCTCCAGTGCATTATGTCACCATTTCGCCATGGACCGAATGAACAATTAGTCCCTGACATAAGACTTCTTCATCACCATGCCATAGAAAGAATAACACAAGATAGCGTATCAGTAGCTACCGGGCCATTGCGGTATCTACGGAAACGACCGTGCAGATGAGGCCTCCCGATCTGCCATGATGGTCTCCACTGTGCAGCTCTACCGTTATCCCGAACAGGCGCCGCTACAGGGCTTCGTTCGCTCGCACGTGAACTTATACTTGCACAGCGGAACTCGACGAAATTTACCAACGCTCGTCTCCACAACTTGGATCCGAATCTACAGCTCCGTTTTCCGTCAGAAATATCTAGAGTTGAGGAGACGCTTCTCTGCCACTTGTGGCTTGGCGTGGCCTTCACGAATGCTTACTTATTTTGGATCGGAGTAGCCAACAGCCCATGCGATAACTGCGGCTGCGAAGAAACAATCGCCCACCTGCTCTGTGAGTGTCCGCGCTTCAGTGCGGTGCGCCAGGAAAGAACTTTCAAGAGTGTTAGATAGACTTCATAAACGCCCTTTGTCGGAGGAAAGGGTCCTTGGACACTGGCCGAAACCGTCCTCAGCACAGACGGCTTTGAAAACATTGTTGCGCTTCTAGCGGAGAACTAGTCTTAGAGACAGAGTTTAAGCAGTGTCGTATTCTCCTTTCCTTTTCTCTTTTTTGCTCTTCTTTCTTTTTTTTAGTTTTTTTGTAACGTCTCTTTTTTATTACCTTTTATTCCCCTTACCTCCTTTCCGCAGCAGAGGGTAGCCAGCCGGTCTGAGAACTGGCTAACCTCCCGGTCTTTCCATTTATTCATTCCTCCTTCCTTCCTTCATATATTGATGCGAAAGCATTAAATGGCTCATGCGGCCGAAAATCCGACGTTGGCGGCGTGACCAAACGCTGATACAAAAAGGCTACGAACCCTTGACCTTTGGTGGGAGTCGAAGCCACGACCTTGCGTTGCGGCATTATGGCTGGTCGCTATGCTTTCGCATTCATCCACGTAGAGATAAATAAGTGCTCCTTGATTTTTTGTTTGTTTGTTCGTTTATTTATTTATCTGTTTTCATGAATGGAGGAAAGGGGGGATACGCGCTTCATCGCCGCTTGTTTAAGCCTGCGAATATATCTTTATAATTTCTATTAACATTTTTTTCTTCTGACCAAACGAACATAAAGAGAACTCTGGCAACAAACATAGTAATGAATTTACGTAGAAAGTGAATAATTAACTGGTTAACACTCCAGCTGCTACGTTACTCTTTACGGAGCATTCATTTCTTGCACCACAGAAATAAATGCGTTCAGAGAAATATCCGCTTTTGTTATGTCGTGATAAACGAAACTTATTTTGGTCTTTCCACACACAAAGCACCATTATGCAACTCCGAGCAGGGTTCGTCTCACACAGCTGAGCACCGTGGCAGCCGATCGCAGATTCCGACATAACGGCGGAGCCCGGCCAGACGCTAGGTGGCGCCACTTTCCTGGGAATATTGCCACACTTAAGGAGATCCTTAGTGAAAGATCCCTTCGTCGCCAATGGAGAACCAGAAACGCGGAATGAGGCCTGACAACATGCCAAGTGGTTGCTGGGCTGGGATCGGCCGGGACCGAGTCCGCCACGAGCTCGAAGCTCAAACACGCACGGACGCACCTTGTCGAGATCCTCCGGTCGTATGGAGTTTCTCAGGTGCCCTAGGAGCGCGTACTTGTGCGGCGTGTCCAGAAGCTCCAGCAGCACCGCGACCAGGGCATCCACTGTCATGGCACGTGTCTCGTACTCGTTCCGGTAGTAGGCCAGCGAGATGCGCGCACTGCAGGAAACAATATGTGCACTATAGGGACGCCTCCTGCGGCGACCCCTTTCGGCGATACTGTCGCCTTCGCGTGACGTAGCGCTCAACCAGCCAATCAGCGCGCGCCTCACGGTGATACTGTCGCCGAGGTGACAATATATCGCCGAAAGTGATCGTCGTAGAATACATCCCCTAGTTATTGCCTATTTGGCTTTATTTATTTTCCATGCTGTTATATACAGAGCGAAAGAAGTTCAAAACGAATGAGCAAGGAGTTTCCTACTCACCGTTTTTCTTTTTTTTCTTGCAGTTTTGCACCCTACAAGCCACAGTGAGGACTCTGTAATTGTGGGTGCGCTAAAATCGCGGGCCATTTATCCGTGAATGAGGAATAGAGAAATACTTTCACGACTCCGGTTCAAGTGCCCCCTGTACCGGAAGATACCTCTAGAATTCTGAGTGAAGGTGAGAGAAAGGCTTGATGGAATGGTCATAGTATGTCGTATATGTATATTAGTTTCAGCACAGAGTTGGCACCTTCAGTGCTGAACAACAGCTTGAAGCGGTCACGCAAAAACTTGTATGAAAGGTGTGGCCTGTGTCGGATATAATAATGAATCTTCAATGAATTATTTTCCAAAAATAATTTTTTGAATGCGCCTAGTATGTAAGGTGTCACCGGTGATCAATCAAATCATACCATGCCATCACGTCCATTTAGGTCATTTATTTATTTATTTTTCATCAGAAAGGATGCCGGCCGGCTTCGACCACCATCGTGCCAAGCTTAGGGTAACATCAATAAAATAAAGTCTTCGCTCACAGTCATTTGCATCTTGTCGCAAGATTGAGCGTTTAATCATAAGCCCTCTTGTCATCCTTTTCTGTGGGGCTAATTTATTATTCCTCCTGAGTACGCAGCTCTCTGAATCTGCCACGCTTATAAAGAGGGTATCCTACTGTATTGAACACATATTTTCTTGAATTCTTACAACCCTGGAACAGCGAAAGAATTAAATTACGGTCACACTCAGACATCCTCACTTAAGAAGAACAAACTTTGTGTAAGCTCTCGTGTATTCTCGTTATGCAAGTATGGTCTTCTTTATTTTTTTTCTATTTATTTTTCTTTTTTGGAGGGGAAGAAGAGATGATGGGCTAGGAAATTGGGATGGAAGGGTAGGGGTAGCCTTGCTAGCGAAATTGTGGGCTTTCAGCCGCATGTACAAGGATAAAATGTGGCTCTAATGTACATGACAGCACTTGCCAGCGAATGAACTAGTCAATTTGCAACGCTGAATAAGTGTTGAAGGGCTCATTTAATGCACAATTATATAACAAAGCGCACATGTATTGCATTCCACGTTCACCACAGCGTGGCTTTCCCGGCCAGCAATAAAATGTTTCTATGGGCAAAACTTTTATATGGCCGTGGTAAATTGTCTAGAAAAAAAAGTACTACACTGGTGGTATGCATGACGAAACAAACCGGTTAATGCGTTGGTGCTGGAGGTTTTTCTACGAAACCTGGCTTTGTATAATTTGTTTATCTTAGAGGATTCGGTGCACGTGTTCGTGCGGGGAGCGCAAAGCAGCCCACAGGGGTCTTCATGTATGGCTGTAGCGTCTATCAAAAATTAAAACAGCATCAGTTGGTTACGGTTTCATCCTAATCTGCTCAAGCTCCGCTCAAAGATAAATTTATTCAGTTATGCCCCCGCCCCCTCCACCACCGTTTATTTTCGCCTGTTATATTACTTCATAGTCGGCTAAACAGAGCGAAGAAGCTTCTAATAAGCTAGCGCTGGGAAGGGGCGGCATTAACTTAAAAAAAAACAGAAAAAGAAGCTGGTGGCCAAAGACGTGGCTCTACCTTACCCAGACGAATAGACATGATATTTAACTGCACACACCTGGTGTGTAGGTGCTTGTTGTGATACGGAAGCAAGTTAACGACATGGGAGAAGAGAGATTTGATTGACAGGAATGACCTCAGCTGGTAGAACAGAGCTGGTGCGCTCTAGTCTGCTGCACTGCACGTAGGAAGGGGAGTGAACGTACATGAATGGATGATGATGATGAGGAGTTCAATCTATTTTTATTGTCTATTGGAGGAGCGCCTTTAGTATAGGACCACTGTCTAATGAACAAGAAAAAAATTCGCTTTATGAGCAACGGAGCGCAAAGTCACACGCTGAGGCATTTCACATTCACGCTCAAACGCATCCTACAGAGGCGCCGATGCACGCTGCGAAACGGGAGGGCACCTCTTGAAAAATGCCGCTATCTCGCGACGTCTCCAGCAGGGGACGCTAAACGTTTCCGCACAACCAAAGCTTTCAAGATATTGTTTACAAAAGGTGGCTAAGCACTCCAGTGGAGCGAAAAAAATAAGTAAACCGCACAGCTATACCATGCCTGCAGCCTTCGGAGAGTAGAGGGTTAGGGGTAATGAAGGGATTCTGGGTGAGGGGCATTTGGATATGAGATACGCCGATAAAGCAGGGCCTCGCTTCAAAGACTGCAGCCAAAGACTGTAGCCGAGACTGCACCAGTGACTGCCCACATGGAAAAGAAAAAAAAAACAGTGCACAGCGGCGCAGTTGGGCTATGGCGTTGCGCTGTGAGGTGGGGGATTAAGCACGAGGTCACGGGTTCAATTCCAGGCAACGACAACCGCATTGCGATGGAGGCAGAATGTGCTATACCGTGCTTCAGCAGCCCGTTAAAGATCCCCGGGTTGTCAAAATAATCCGAAGCTCTCGACTATAACTCACCTTGTAGTTTCAGGATGTTAAGGCTCATAATTTAATTTCTGTTTTGTTCTGTGTATAGTGTCACCGACAGGCCGTTTACGTCTCCTGGAAGATGTAGGCCTCTGCCAGCGATATTTAGTTACCTGTGACCTGCGTACCCGACTCGTTTTGCGTTCATTCACACAGTGAACACATTTTCAATCTACAAAGGCGTCACCAGCTTTCTGTAGTCTACGTGGTGCTCACTTCTAATGCCTCTTTCTTTTTGCCTTCGTTCTGATAATGTGGTGCTGTAAGCTCCAAACTCGCACGCCTGAAGTAACGTTCTGCTTCATTCAAACAATAGAAACAAACACTATAGAAGAGCAATGTTGGTTCCTTGCACAAGCTGTTTCTGGCCTAATGTATACGAAGGTCGCTCGTGCGTACGTGCGACTCCTCACCTTGGCGAGAGTAGTTCGGCGCACTTGGCGTCCAGTGCCTCTTCGATTTCCTCGCTGGTCTGGCGCCGAGGGCTGAGGCGCCGGCTGCTGCCGCGGCTCACGCGGGAGGCCATTGGGTCAGCCAGTCCGCACTCTAGTCGCTCCACGTCGCCGCGCGCACTGCCGTAACCGTGGTGGTCCACCATCCTGAAACAATGCATTTAAGTGCTCATCAGCTATCCGCACATTATGTCAGGACTGTCTTCAACGCATGTCTGTGAGGACCACTTTAAACCGGCTGCACGCGAGATCATTATTTGAGGCAAACATACTCGGACCGTTGCCACATTCGTCTGTGGCCTCAAAAAGCTATCCGTGAACTAGGGCAGTTCTTCAAGTGCACCGGATTTAGTGACCGCTTACAGACCTCCTGTACATCCTGCCACATGCATGTAGTGTTCACTATTTCCCTCTTTTCCTCTTTCTATTCCCCCTCTCACTTATTCCCGGTGTAGAGTAACAAACCCGATGCTCGCCTGGGTGGCCTCCCCACCTTTCCAATCCTTTCTTGATCTCTGTCTCTCAAACATTTCTAATTTGCCGATGCAGTCTGCATTTCACGTTAGAAATCCGGAAAGCTGCAGCAGGTGTCCGGGCCTGTGCTCTTCCCTCAACTAATAAATGTAGCAGGAAAGAGTTATAAAGAATATAATTCTTTCACAAGGGTACCGGCATAATTTCTTGCATAATTAGGGGACGGAGAAATATGAATAGAAACGTTCCTACGGCCAATCCTGAATGGAAGTGGCTACTTGACTATACCCGCATAAACATGTTCGACTTCATAAAATATGTGCAGGAAGGTGGGGTTAACTGAGCTCCCGCTGGAAAGGTAGAAATCATGATACTTTTAGGCTAATTGAATTCCTTTACCGGGAAAATAGAAATTTACTTAGTACTACAACAAAATGTGCAAAATTATACCTTGGCATGCCTGAATATAAAACCATGGAAGAAAGAAAAAAATAGAGAAAGAACGACTAGGAACGCGAGTCACTGTTTTCATGAACGCACCCGTAATATTTCGAGCGCATGCCCGCACTAATGAAGACGGCTTTCACAGTAATGAAATGCATCGTTTCAAGTTGCCAGCAATGTGACAAAGACGACGTTGTGACAAAGTGCCTCGAGTGGCCAGTCGTGCGGCAATTCTGCGTGTATTCGCGGGCTTCTTTCACACTCAGAAAACCACATTTATGTAGCACGTATTGAGCAACAGAAAGCTGTATCGGGAGTTTTTCATGTTGCTCTACAATCTTCTCATTGACACTTTGATAATTAGGACAGTACTTCTCGAGTTAGATAATTAATTATAATTACCTAATTAAATCTCAGTAACGAAAAAAATGACTGGCGGCTACTCCACTGTACTGGAAACAATGCGCACTAGGTTTGCTTCGCGTAACGCCGTTCCTCTTTTTTTTAAATCGTGCTGCGTGATGGCTGGGACACCCTGTATATACAGTTACAAGGTTGTAGCTCAGTGGCCAGGGTAACACCATCTCCCCATCTCCGAGACACTTCAACCTCCTCTTCACCCCCCCCCCCAACGTCATTTTGTCCACAGCGGCACAAACTCGTACGTGACCATATCAATAATCAAATCAATAATCAATATCAATAATCAATATCAAAAGGGAGCAAGGGAAGGGAAGCGCCCGTTACTTTTGCTCACGAGGTTGGTTCCAATATAAGTGCATTGCGCGTCAAACCAGAAAGCGTTGAGCGCGATCATCTCTAATATGGTCGATAAAAATCATGCCTCTCTATCATGGTTTGAGAAATGTATTTCTGTAAAATTATGCGTGTTTTCGTAATCTTTCTGATCGCGTCAGCGCCAATTTATTATCGGATTCCGGGGTAAATTGTAACATTCAGAAGAATATAAAAATTGGTTTTCGAAGGATGACGCCGACTTTTGCTAGATTGTTCAGACGCATTGACCTCTGACTCTAGCCTCCCATAGCGGCTGTTAATTTTTAATTTAATTTTATTTTTCGTGGTCGTGCGAATAACCCCCGACGATCAGACTGCCGTGTAGTTTTCTTCACTGCATCAATTGACGTTATGCAGTGAAGACAACGCACTAAGCAATATTATGGTTGGAAACACGAATGTACTTTCAAACTTTTCTCTTGTTGGACAGCAATAATATGCATGAAACTTCAAAAATAAATATTGATATATCCTGTTATAAAATATATAATCCTGCCAGTTTATTGTAACTTGCAGAAATGTGAAAAACCTTTGAAATATGTGATAAAACACTCCAGTTCACGCTTATTCACGAAATTAAATTGCTTGTGCATCGCAATAAACATAATGAAATCCGGTTTTCCGGTTAAACAATGGAACTGTTGTGAAATGAAATACGCAATCTTTGACTCTGCATGGGTTGCCTCCCTACACATGCACTTTGCCAACTCAGGAGTATTTTTGCGACGAGTCTAATTGACGGAGTAACTATAATTATTAAGCTATACCTATTGAAGTCTTATTTTAAATGCAAAATGGTACATCGCATTTTTTAAGCGCCCTAATAACTGTCCAACGAATTTGTTTCGTGAAAGTACTTTTTGCGGGTTTAATTTTTCACAGCATTCATACAGATGCGCGCGAATTCTGAAAAAGTACCGCATGACTAGGCGCTTGCGCACGGCGACATGAGACCCTTTAAATAAGTTTCTAATGAACAATTTGTGTCACACGGAAGTATGCACAAGTCGTGAGCAACAATGGTGGTTTGGAGGCGAAGGTCATGACCAGTCGTGTCAGGCGCTTTACCACCCACCGCCACAACCTCGTCGTCCTCTCCATAGACTGCAATTGACGAAGACGCTAGCATCCTCAATAGTTTTCCGTGCGCACTTTATCGCTGTCTCGCCAAGCTGCAGCACTTCAGGAGGAAAGTTACCTTCCCAAAAATAGTGCTCGAAACCCTTCTTTGTTCACCATCACCTTCGCAAAGGGCCTATTCACTAGATATTTTAAATTCCTTCATGATACTGAGCTAGAGTGTGAATGGCGGACCATGTGTGTGGGATAGTAGGGCGACGTGGAGCGGATCGTATGGAGCTTGTTTCGCCAAGGTTTAAATCCGTCCTCGCCATTGATCTTCTATTGTTTTACCAGATGCCCTTGCGTTACCCGATGTATTGTGCAGGGGCTTCAGACACAACTGCACTTCAATAGTGGTGCTCGGACGGAGCAGCTGTGTCGGGAGCACTTGCAAGGCTAGTTCAGCCTGCAGCTTACAATGCACCTGACTGATTCTGGTTGTGCTAAGCCAGAACAAGTCGCTCAAGTCCATTGCGAAATGCTCCGAGTAGGGATGGCACGCCGCTGTGACGAAAGGTTCGTATCGCATGTTCCGACTTCGAGCGTCCGTAGTGAGCGCCACTCTCACAGCAGCGAGCGCTGACTCGTCAATGCGTACGTCACACTATGCCACCACACTACCGTTGGTCAAGTCACGGTAATGTATACCAACCAAAAGAATACAATGGGAAACAAATGACACAAATTATTCTGGAAATCTGACCGGGAGACGGTTAGATCTACATTGTTGCTGGATTCTTTCGCGCTGCTTCGACGCAAAAGAAAAAAAAAACCTAATGATGACTGCATAAGCACATTTTCGAAATTATCATATTTGCTGCATATTTGCTGCATGCTTAAAAAAACTATTGCATTGTATACCTACAAGCTTGGCGCGTTTGGCTTTGAGATACCCTGTAGTTCATATCACCTGGAAAACGAGGAGCGCTTCTTCACACAGACACTCTTGTTGCGGAGAAGCCAGATCTACGCTCACGAAAAACAGAAAAAAAAAGACATTGTGTCTACTGAAAAAAAAACCTGAAAAAAAATAGCAGATGGTTAAAGTTTTTGTTTAGAATATGATCCAAAATATAATAAAATTCTGCGTAATTATTGACGTCACAAAGACGTTGCGGTGCCACAGCATGGGAGCGAAATTCAATAGGCACGAGAGCACTGCCATCATTTTACGCAGTGACAGCGAGGGATGTAGAAGTATGGCATTAGCCAATTATCGCGTTTCTTTGTGGACGGAAGGAGGCGGAAAGAAGAGCAGTGCGCGGACGAGAGACCTCTTTCACTAAGAGGCACCGCACATTCTGTCTTCTGATGCTACGTCTTGCGGATGAAATAAAAAATATGCTAAAACGTACGGCGATTAATTTATATTCGACATGTCTCGCGTTCTCAGCAGCGTGAAAAAGATAACGTGAAAAAAAAGCACAAGCTCAATAATATTTCCTGAAAACCAAGCTTTATGCTATCAATCCTGAGCAACATTGCAAGGACATCTGCTCAAATTTTAATGATTGACACTTTTTGCATTGCCTTTGGATTGTGTGTGAACATATTTTGTTTATTACAGAACTATCGTGGTATACCAAAAGCTCCAGAAAACTCGCATGCTCAAGGTAGTTCTCGCGGTCGCTCTTATCTCTATAGGTTTGAAACGAAAATACGGAATCTCAGCAGGCGAGCTTGAATTCTGACCGTATGAAGTTGATAAATATGCGCCACTGGCGGCTCTTCAAAGAGTCCCTCTCTGCCACCACTTTATTTGGGATTCTGGCAGCGAACCATTTTTTTCCTCCTGAAGAAGCGCCTGATCTATTGCCAAAAATATTCGTAGCGCCGGCACGGCTCATCACGTACTGCATATGTGATTTTTGGGCCACACCTGTATCGCATTTTCTTCTTCTTCTTTTTTTTTTTCGGGGGGGGGGGGGGGGCGGCTTGCTAGAAACGCATTTTTCTATGCCAGAAGATGGACGTCTTTGATAGTGCATTAAAATTCCTTCGAAACCCCACAGATTTCCGTAAAATTGAAATGAGATGTAAGAAATATTTGCAAAATGTAAAGCCAGCTTTTTACATGTAAAAGCTCTATCGCCCACGCGGGATGAGTAACCTCGGATGCGTTAAAAAACATATTACGCATTTGCGATATAGCGAGCTTCGGATATGTCGAAAAAAGAAAAAGAAAAGAAAAAGGTGGAAAGCTTATTTTTCGATTGGCATGTCCCCAACTCTCGCTAAAGTTACAGCATTCGCCTCTTCGTCTTCATTTTGTTGGTGTGAGCGTTGCGTCTACTAAAAGTTTCTTTTAAAAAATTCAGCGAGGCGTTAAGCCAAACTTCATAATGACTGATGTTTCAGAGTGCTTGGGGCATGCGACGTGCATTTGGAGACGGTTTCAGTGACTTCGCAAGTCGTCTCTGAAGTTCGCAGTATGTTCGTACCATTTCCCACGCTGTGTGCGATGAGCCAATCGTGATTGTTGGCAAGAAAACGTCTGCAAATTGCACGCAAATCAGAAAACGATTCTGGTCTTGTTTCTTTTTACCAATACTCGCCGCGTTGGCTTAGCGGCTATGGTGTTGCGCTGCTATGCACGAGGTCGCGGGATCGAATCCTGGCCATGGCGGCCACATTTCTATGGAGGCGAAATGCAAAACGTCTGTGTCCCGTGCATTAGAGCCCCGTTGAAGATCCCCTGGTGGCCAAAATTAATCCAAAGTTCTAATACGGCGTGCGTCATAATCAAATCGTATCTCAAGTTAAATTTTCCTATTTATTTTCGCAGATAGTAAAATACAATGCAAAGGTTACTTAAATGAAGAAAGCGCTCTGAAAGTAACTACTAACAATAATCGTACCATTATTACTATTACTAATCCATCAATTAATTTTTACTAATGTGCCCAGGTACAACCTCGTGGCCTTGCTTAATAATCCATCAATCCCCAGCTAGCACCAAAGAGATATAATCATTCTTATTCACGGATATTTCGCTTTGACCGTCAAAAATCTAGATTGAAGAAGTCAACATCGAGAAGGATTCAATCGGAATGGAAAATCTTGCTATAAGGCGGATTTTGGAAGACGTTTAAAATCGCCGGTTCTAGCAGCCTACAGTTAATTGTTTTTTTGTTGTTGTTGTTTTCTTTGTTCTGCTTTTTGGCGGGAAAAAATGAACGTTTGTTTTTGTTTTTGCTTCGCCCAGTTAGAAGAGAGTGCAATCAATCCAGGCGCGGGTGTTTGCATTGTGGTGAGTGAGCACTGAAGGGGAAGCCGCTTGCTCTTTATGCTCATAACGAAGTCCGCAATAAAGAAGAAAGCTTACGCTGACCTTTCAGACCGTCAGAAGAGGCGTAGAGTTAATGACGAACGGATATCTTCCAGTCCTGTTGCCACGAATACCGTCCAATAAGTCTCATGGCACGTTAATGAAAGTAGTAACCATGCTTCTAGTGAAGTATCCTCGCCACATGAGCATGCTCAATCCAAGGATAGTTTTCACGAAAGTTACCTTGCCTTGAAAGGAGATGTAGGCGCACATACGCAAGACATTGCTGGTTAATATTTTGTTCCACAACACGACTCTCCTATGAGCGCGGGCTTTAAAAATGGAGATTCTTCGGACGATGCATCACCATCTGCATAAAATCCGGCAAGTCTATGTCCACGTAAATGTGTGGAATTTCAAGCATGGCTTGCATCATGGGTTACAAGTCACCGCATTCCGCATGTAGCAGTTTCTGAACTTCTCCGGAAACTAAGCACCACTGTCGACGTTGATTTGGTCATCGACGCGAGGACATTGTTGAACACTCCTCGATACACTTCAACGCGATCTGTCCCTCCTAGCGAATATTGCCATTTTTCTTTGAAGGAAAATTGAGAACGCATGATTGCTGTGTTTCTGCATGAGTGGCTGTCGAAGGTAGATCCCTTGACAATGCTCAGAGAATATTAAACGACAATGTCAGCCAAGCTGGACTGACGGTTCAAACTGTAAAATGTTTTGATATTGTTTGTCGCAGTTTTCCTTTTGTCTGTATGGTTAACGTGTTTCACTTTGACTGAAAGTAAGAAAAAGACACCGTAGTCTAGATGCTAGAGCACCGGCTGCTGTGCTCCACGGCAGAGGTTCGATTCCATTACAGGTTGCACATCACTTTTTTGTATTATTAAAGCGAGTTAGGAATCTACCTACCTACCGCAAAGTGCCAAGAATAAAGCATTAGAAAGTTCAACTTTTCTTATTTCAAATTATGTTTATAAGGTGGCACTAGCATTGTGGTAGCAGCCGCATTTTGTATTTTCTTTGTTAAATTAGCTAGCATTTCTGTGCTTTAGGTACACTGAGTATTTTTCTGCATTGCAGCAGCGTGTGTCGCAAGAGAATGCAGCGCCGCGACGTATCATAGCGGCTACCTGACAAAGTGAGGAGTGGTGTGACGCCTCATCGCCGTCATCGCTTGCGCCGACGCAGTCTGAGCAGCCGAGTGGACTGAGTCCCTCGCGCAGCTTCCCTACAGATTGCGTAAACTTTTGAACCCGCAGTTACATTCACCGTTATTTTTGTCAGGACCAGCCGATAAGTTCCTGACGCGTGTTCGTTCATGAACTGCGGAGCGCCAGACTGCCTTCCACATCGTCTTTGCTCACGTGAGTAGTCACTGCCATTTTGACACCTGTCGTGTTTAATTATTTACAGCGCTTTTCAGGCGGGAGCTTTAGGCAGGAGTTTTAGGCGGGAGTTTTAGGCGGTAATGAAGTTCTGCAATGAAAGCGCCTTGATTTTAATTGGAATCTCTAATATTTTTAAGAGGCATGTTTACGTCTGCGTATGTTTCTTTTATTGTGAGCGTATTCAGGTTTGCCAAAGCTGTATAAAATTACCTCTGTGACGTTTCGTTGACTGGTGATTGTTAGGATGACGATGACCTTCCCGTTTTGCGCGGAATGATGAGACGTGCTACAATCTTCGCGTAGCCTCGGTATTCTTCTGTTGACACTCTTGTGCAAGATCACTCGTGTGTTTTTCCGAGCGTGAAAGATGCCCGCGAATACACGCAAAACTGCCGAACGACTGGCCGCTCGAGGCAGTTTGCGTGTATTGGCGGGCATCTGTCACAGTTGAAAAAGCACTTTATGTAGCAGGTATTGAGCAACAGAAAGCGGTATCGGGGGTTTCTCATGTTGCTTTACAGTCTTCTCATTTACACTTTTCATCTAACTATAATAATTGAATAGTTAATTAATTAGAACAAGTTATCTAACTAAAAATAATCTGAGTATCGCCAACATTACCTTGGTTCTGTCCAGGTACGTGGCACTTGCATATTACTAAAGTTTGGCTAAAGTTAAATGAAACACCCTGTATGTAGTGCACTGTTGCCTTGTTTTTTGTAACATAATCAGACCGTGCAGCTATTTACAGCATCTTCTTTTTACGATACTTAACATTTTTTGGCTTCAGTCATGCAGCAAATAAATTTTGAGGTCGCACTGGCGTTCTTTTTTTTTTGTACAAGTATGTGCTCTTTTTTTTTTGTACAAGTATGCGTTCTTTTTTTTTTGTACAAGTATGTACAAGCTGTACCTTAACTCCGAAGAACTACAGATTGGAAGCGCAGGTACGCCCCAAGGTTCAGTAATATCACCGATGCTGTTTAACCTGGCTCTAATTGGATTACCAACAAAACTACAGGAAATCGATGGCCTCAATCATACCATTTACGCTGACGACATCACCCTCTGGGTGAGCGATGGCAACGATGGACAGGTCGAAAACACATTACAACGTGCAATAGAAGCAGTTGAACAATACCTAGCAGGAACCGGACTGTTGTGTTCGGCTGAGAAATCTGAGCTCCTCATTTATTTACCATCGCGACGTGGCCGAAAGCCACGCAACTACGAGGAACGAAACCATCCGGAAATTCACCTAACTACCGCGGATGGTACGCCCATACCCAAGGTTGACAAGATCAGAGTATTGGGGCTGATCATTGAAAGTAACGGCTACAATGGAGAGACCATTCGTAAATTAGACAATATAACATCTCAAATCATGCGACTACTGAAGCGAATAGCCAACAAACACAGTGGAATGAAAGAAGGCAATCTGCTTAGGCTAGTCCAAGCGTTTGTAATAAGCAGAATAGTATACGTCGCATCGTACCTACGATGGTACTCGTCAGAAAGATACAAATTAGACTGCCTAATCAGAAAAATCTACAAGCAAGCAATCGGACTCTCCATCACCACCAGCAACGATAAACTACTGCAGCTAGGTCTTCACAATACACTGGATGAGCTAATCGAGGCACAACGCATAGCACAATATGAACGCCTGTCCAAAACTAAAACAGGTAGGCAAATATTGGATCGCCTGGGTATAGGTTATCATGCCCAACATGGTGTCAAAGTAGATATGCCCAGACACATCAGAGGCATGATAACCGTACCTCCAATGCCCAAGAATATGCATCCCACCCACCATCAGGGTAGGCGAAAAAGCAGAGCACGCGATATACAAAAGAAATTCGGTAACAGCAAGGACACCATATTTGTAGACGCAGCTAGGTACAGACACAAACGCGCCTACACAGCAGTGGTGATAAATTACGAGGGAAAATGCATGACGAGCGCTACAGTCAACACGCCACACGTAGAAACCGCAGAGGAAATAGCTATCGCGCTAGCCATAGCACAAACACAAGCACATATAATCATCAGTGATTCCCAGACGGCAATACGAAACTTCGCCAATGGTCGGATCTCCCCAGAGGCACTACGACTCCTAAAATTAGGTAACAACCACGACAGAAGTGTCCATCTCATCTGGACACCCGCTCACACACTACCAGACGGTAGCAATGAGGTGGCGCACCGCATGGCTCGAGAGCTTACGGACCGAGCCTCGGTTAGTCCCGCTTCAGCGACTACCGACGAGTGGGAGTGGGAAGATCGAATGACCAAATTTCATGAAATTACACAACACCATAGATTGCAGAGGCGCACATTCCCGCCGCCTCATCCAAAATTAAACAAAAAACAGTCTGTCGAATGGCGGCAGTTACAAACCAGTTCCTATCCGAGTCTAGCTATCATGCACATAATACACCCAGATTTATACACGACTGACAAGTGCAGACATTGCGACTCTAGAGCCACCCTAGAGCATATCCTATGGGAATGTGCGGGTATAACACACAATAACAGTGATGCAGCCTCAAACAGCGACAGCCTCCGCGCGCGCTGGGAGTCTGCGTTGCTCAGCTCGGACCTGCAGCACCAACTCTGGGCCGTCCAGCGAGCCGAGGAAGCCGCCAAGGGCCAACAACCCTTGGCCGAAGCCTAGGCGGGGTCTAGGCCCACCCCACCAAATCGCAGGGCACTCAATAAAGTTATTTGAATGAATGAATGAAGTATGTGTAGTAACTAAATTCTGTTAAAAAAGAAAAAAATTCCTATATACTGTTGTAATAGTCACTAGAGTTTTTTTTTTTTTTTTTTTTGTAACTTGCTATGCAGGCACATACCTACGTGCAAAGCGAAGGCGCGTGAGGGTGAAGACACCAATCATGTACCCTCTACAGGTGCCGAAAGGGGCAGAGGAAAACGCAGCCGCCCAAAAGGCCACCACGAAACTCCTGAACTCCAAGAACCCAGGTAACTGTTATTTCATATTAAAGTCGTACGAATTAAATTTTCAGCGTGGCACATATACATGTCAAATCTCGATAATTCGAACTCGAAGGAGCCCGAAAGTTTGTTCGAATTAAAGGAAGGACTTATTTCTGAAGAATTCGTGCACCATAGCACGACGTACGAACGGTGCGAGTCGTTATATGTCATGGCGCGCAAGCAGATGTAGAGCGAGGGCCACGAGACTGCCCATGTCGGCCAACGCTCGCTTCGCGATAATAGAGAGTATTAGCTTGTCCGGTAATCGGGTAAACGCGAGCGGGCCGGGCGTTGGGGCGGTTTGCCGGAACCGTAAACGTGAGCGGCCTGCATGGTGCTACCACCTGGTGGCGCAGAAATCAAACAGACAAAAAACAGCTAATATTGCAGTAACCATGTGTATTCTACTTCTCTGCTGGTGTAAATGTTCGGCGGCAACACGATTACGCCACTGTCGAACATTTACACCAGCAGCGAAGTAGAATACACTTGGTTACTGCAATATAGGCTGTTTTTGTCTGTTTGATTTCTGCGCCACCAGGTGGTAGCACCATGCAGGCCGCTCACGTTTACGGTTCCGGCAAACCGCCCCAACGCCCGGCCCGCTCGCGTTTACCCGATTACCGGACAAGCTAATACTCTCTAATGGCAGAAAACGAAGCTTCGGGGAGCGGGCGGCGGCGCCGGGCGCGCGCGGACACGTCGAGAGGAGGGCGGCAGAAAAGCGGCTTCGACAGCGGTGATACACTGTAGCGGTGACCCCGTCGCTTCGGTGGCTCCCCTCACCCTCCCTCTCAAATCCGTCGTAGCACCCCCACCTTCGACTGTCTCCGCGCACGCCCGCCGCCGCTCCCGCCTGCCCGGTGCCAGCTTAGCCCTCTCCCTTTCGTTTCCCGCCGTTGAAGCGAGCGTTGGCCGGTTGTGGGCGGTTTCGTTGGCCGGAGTGGGGCTTCGTCGTTGCTTCCCTCTGCGTCGCAGCCGAAGCGTTGGCTTGGACATCGAGTCGTCCACGCGTGTTACGGCGCGACCAAGAAACGGCGACCTTGCCATCTGAGAGAGAGAGAGAAATTTCCGCCGCGGTTCTATTTCTCTTATTGCTATAGCAATTGTATGGACACTCCAAGCTCATTTTTGCCGCCGTCGTAGTCGTCGCCGTGATATTCCCTATAAAGTACAACGGCGATGAAATCGTCGCCGCGCGCTGTATGTGAGTATTAGTGTGTGGGTTCATTTCGGTGTAAGCAATAAATTGCATATGCAAGCACTCTAAGCGCATAACTGTTTTATAAACTGCACGAGGTTAACCCATTGGCTTGCGTAACTATAAATGTCACCAAGGTCAAAGTTAGTGAAACTGGGTGGAAAATTACGGCTTATGTTCTGACCAAGTGAAATGTGTGGATGACTCACTCTTTTTCTAAAAAAATTCTTTACAAGTGCTTGGTAATGTTATTGTGTGGAGGGTTTCAAGCAGGCAAGTCATAGGCGTGCAACATTTTAATGCTTTAATTACCAGCAACTGAAGTTCTTACTGTATCCGCTTGAAGCAGCCGTGCTGCAAATGGTCGCAGTTACTCAAGGTTGCACTTGTCTGCTGTCTTTTATTTTTTAAGGAATCGCAATATATTTGCTCAATCTGAAGTATGCGATGTGTTTGATAGGCTGGGGTATTGAGGTATATGCTCAAGCCTTCGCCATTTCTGAATTGGCTATGTGATCTGTGGCAAATAAAATTGGGGTGGTGCAACAATGCTGTCACACTGAAGCTGTGCCTTTGCAGAGCCGCACTTACCTATTTTCTCGTACAACATTATCAGAAATGCATTTATTCCTTTCTTTGAATGCTAATTGATACCTACTTCGCACATGTTTAGGAGGCTGCTGTCATCTACCAGTCGCCAGCTAGTCAACACAACAGCCTCCTGAAAGCTAACAAAACAGCCGGCACTTACACTGGTTGGCTATTGTACATGCAACACCTTCAGTTAGATGTAAAGTATGTCTTCAAGGCAACAGAAGAGAATTTCACTTGTGATCTGTTAATGTTAGAACCATGTTAATGAAGGTGGAATGCTCGAAAACTGTGTGCTGGGACCAATATATAATATATTGTAGTGCTGCCCATTGCCAAGATATATTTCAGTGCTTATTGCCAAGGCATTGAAAAAACTAAACGTTCACTAAGAAAAGTGTGCTTCAGTTAACATGCGTTTTACACATGCCTAATGTTTTTGCAGTAAGAAGACCTGCTGAAGTAAGGAGCTACAGCCCAGCAGCCTGTTCGAAACCAGGTTTATGAAGCTCGATACCTGTAATGGACGTTACTCGGCGGCACTCACATTTAATGTTGATCGCTAGCTTGTCTAGTCGTCGTGTTTACTTTTTGCAATAAAAAATGTTATTGCTGTATGTGTTTCGTGTATTGCACAACGCAAACCTGCAGGCCGCCGGCTGGCGAAACGCCGCAGGGGCAAGGGGAGAGGGGAGGAAAGGGAGACGAGGGGGGCGCTAGAGGGGAGGGTGAAAGAAAACGGATATCAAAATCCCGATTGAAGCAGGATTCAATCTGTATTTTTAAATGCTTCTAATGGTCTTACAAAATCCCATTTCAAGACGGGATTTTTCGAAACTACTTTAAGCAGGATTCTAGAACTTCTTGCAATAGTCATATCCGCCGGACATTAGCAACGATATACGACCGTTTATCGCCTTCTAAACGGACTGCACGGATTTTTTAGTGCGTCTTTCAGACGTTCATTTAGTCTTGGCGAATCGGTATGGAAGCAGTTTTCTATCGCTTTTGAGCTAGCTGGGTCAATCATTCAATCGATAAATCAATGAATGAATGAATCAATTAAAAAATCACGTTTATTTACCGTGCCCCGGAACAACCCTAAGGTCCGAGCGCTGGCGCACGCATACATTAAAAAACCAAAAACAAAAACACTGCAGGGGAATACCATTAAAAAAATAAATGAATGAAAAGAAAAATTGTGAAAAGAAGAGAGTACCGACAACCACGGTGTAAGAATAAGGAGAGGTGCTGACACTCTCCCCCCAACGCGCGCGAAAGCGCCGCTCGCTCGCGTCCAGATTATGTTCGGTTTGGTTGCAGCTGGTTCGGCGCCGTCGTAGAGGGCGCTGCGGTATGCGGTCCCTGCCTGGGCGGCAAGGCGCGTGCTGCCGCTGCTTCGTCTTCCTGCTTGCATGTGCGGTTGCGCTGTTTTGAAGGCACGATTTTTGTTCGCGTTCGTTTTATGAGCTTGTACTTGGGTATTGTCGCCACGGGCCCTCGACGAAGGTGGCAGCGGCCTTCTGAGGGGCGTTTGAAATGGCTAGAAAGTGCTTCGTTCCGAACTGCAATTCTGGATACCTGACTTGTGCGAAGCGTGTGCCTTTATTCAAAGCGCCGTCCGACAGCGGTCGTCTAGAGCAGTGGCGCCGTGCAAATCTGAAGGCAGACCGAACTCTAACGCCTACCGACCATGTCTGCACCAGCCATTTTTCAGAGGATACGATATCGATGGCATATTGTCACGACGTCGAAAGCTCGAGGGCCAAACGAAACGCACTTGTCGGCAGAGGCAGTAACAAGAACGGACGGTTTTAAAATACCGCGCGCTAGTCACTGCTTCTTCTTCTTCTTGCTATGTTTTTTTTTAAGTGCCGATGTGTCTTATGTCGTCGTCATCGCCGCGCTAGACACGTGGCAATATTACGCGGAGCGCTCGATAAAAGGATTCCCACCTTATTTCCAAACTGTCCAAAGAACCTCTCACGGTCAAATAAACCTCGAAAGCCGCTGTGGAAGAGAGAACCTCCTGTGTGCCGGAGTAGTTTGTGCAAATTTTGCTGCATGTACAAGATATATACTGGATGGTTTACTATCATGCACCAAGATTTGAAAATATGTAAATGTCATGTAGCTGGACAGAACCAAGGTAATTTTGTCTGCTGTCGCTTGGAGATATTCAGATTATTTTTTTATTCCGCTTAATTACATAAATATTTTCTTAATTGATTAATCAACTTTTTAATGCTATATTTGGATAAAAAGTTTGAACGAGAGAATTGTACAGCAGCGTGGAAAACTCCCAATATAACTTTCTGTTGCTCAATACGTGATACATAAAGGTGTTTTCCGAGCGTGAACGAAACCCGCGAATACAGCAATATTGCCGTGCGACTGGCAGCTCGAGGCACTTTGCGTGTATTCGTGAGCTTCTTTCATGCTCGGAAAAACACTTCTATTTAGCGCGTATTGAGCAAGAGAAAGCTGTATCGGGAGTCTTTCATGTTGCTCTACAATTTTCTCATTGACACTTTTAATCTAATTATAATAATTGAGAAGTTGATCAATAAATAAAACTAATTATCTAATTAGGCGGAATGTAAAAAATAACTGAGTATCTCCAAGGGACGGCAATAACATTACTATGGTTCTGTCCAGCTACGTGACATTTGCATATTTTGAAATATTTGTGCACCCTGTAAAATACTGCTGTTTTCTGTGCAGATGTGTGCCTGATTTTCAAATTTGTTCCATCCTGGCTACTGATTTTTTTTACAATGCGCGTGCGGTGTATATTGCACGCTTGCATGTTTTCATACAACATTTTTCCATTGTGGGAGTGTATGAGACCGCAAGCTTCTGGGATGGTTATCACCTATTAAAATTATCGAGCTGCTTCATGCACAAGTTTTTTCGTATTGTGTCTATGCAAAAAAAGGTCTATGGGATTATTGTGTGGTGGGTGTAAGTGTATTTGTGGACAGGCTGTAGCATGCATTGTCAAACACGCTTACATTGGCACATTCTCATATGCAATTTCAGAAAAAGAAAGTCAAATCTTTTTTTAGATCTTGCAAGAGCCACTCAGTCCTCAATGGACGAAAGCCCAATGAATAATATACACGGTCTATGTTAAGTGGAATTGGAATAAAAAAGGCATTTGCTCAGGTTTTCATCAGTAAACTGTGGTAGTGATGCTGTAATTCAAGATAGACGCCTGCCTTCGTCCCGCCTAATAAATTCCCATATGAAAGAGTAGCTGATGTGCATTCTCATCTTAAGTTCTAGCCATGAACAGCCACTTTGCTCTAGTGCATTGCATATCGCAAGCTTGCGCCGTTTCATTTCTTAATTTATATCGCGGCCACATTGAATTCGCGCAACGATGATTGAACGGTTTTCTGAGTGTGAATGGAAGCAGCGATAAGCATGAAATACATTTTCTGGTGCAGTCACTATTTTTTTCTGATCGAGGGGTAGCACGTGGGCTAACACTTTCATTTTTTTATGCTTGGATGAACGGCTAGACCGGACGAAACAAATTGTGCGCGCGAGGGTAACTTCAGTGGGCTTTGAGTGCTGCCCGACTGATTCGTGTTCACGTCATCCACGCCCTGCACAAGGAACCTTCATGTTAGCGAAGCCTGGTACACTTATCACTTTAATGTGAAATAACGATTTTTTTTCGCGCTTTGAGATTTACTCACTCCACTATGAACGAAAATTTAGCGGAGGCAGAGGAATGCCAAGCCGCCGGCGCCGCTAAGCTGGGACCGCTGGCCGCAGCGCCATCTATCTGCTCGCAGTAGAGCTACTCGGTGCGCCCGCGCGAGGCCGAACATAATCTGGACGCTCGCTCTCGCGCAGTGTCAGCACCTAAATATTCTTCCACCGTGCCGACAACAAAGCGCAAAGTAAGTACAAAAGAAAAATGAGGAGAAGCGCACTTGAACAATGCATGAAACTATAACACAACAAGGCAAAGCTCGGAAAAGAACGATGACAACGAGTGATGAAAGATATCAAGATCACGAAAGTAAGCCTTATAAAGACTCTGTATTCTGTGGACCATTGAGTGTTGGTGGTGACAGGCAGGCACATCGAAAGGTGTATGTTCTCTGGTGATCTTGCGTGGAATACGAAACATGATACAGCTGAGGAGTTCGGGACACGTGAGGTAATCGCGATTACGCCGGTAGCGAAGTCAGGGCAATGATAACAATCCAACAGTGCTAGTACAAGGTCTAATGTCCAGGTTTGAAAAGCGGTGATGATACATGCTAAGAAACTTTTTCTGGACCCGATCTATATTGTCGCTGTTGGACGTGGAAGAGCCATTCCAGACGACCGACGCATATTCGAGTTGAGGAAGAGAGATGGTTGTGTACAGCGGGCGGAATGGTGTAGGAGAATTCAATTCTCTTGATAGTCTGCATACAGAAGCAAGAGAGCGCATACCCCGCATTGCAACAAGTTTAGTGTGAGCCGAAAAGTGTAAGGTTGCATCAAAAAGTACACCAAGATCATTGATCTCGCAGACCTTACACAATGGCACAGAATCTACAGAATAAGAAAAAGAAATACTTGCTGTTTTGCGTGTGAAAGTCATGACTTTGGTCTTAGCAGCATTCAAGGTAAGGTTATTATCCTTGCACCATTTAGAAAAGGAAAACAGGTCAGACTGCAGGGCGCGACAGTCATCAACAGTGTGAATTTTCTTTCAAATCTTGATGTCATCGGCATATAGAAGGAAAGAAGAGGTCCTATTAGCAGAAAGAACATCATTATTAAAATTTTTAAAAGCAGTGGACCTACTACTGACCCTTGAGGGACGCCGCTAGTTGCCATGTAAACAGAAGACGTTTGGTCATTGACGTTAATATAACACGATGTATGAAGACGATAACTACGGAAGAGATTCACATCTGACGAGTCAACATCAGAGTACGTAAGCTTGATGAGAAGCAGTGAGTGGCTCACTACATAAAAAGCCTGGCTGAGGTCACAATAAATGATGTAAACTTGCTCCCTTTGAAGTACCGGCGCGGAGGTCTGTCTCATGAAACTTGCGAGATTTGTGATAGTGGAGCGGCTTGTGAAAAATCCATTGTGATTCGGAATGAGTGAATTCTCAACAGTAAAAGACAATATGTTGTGAAGAGCAAGCTCAAAAATCTTGGACGTGGCACAGAGAAGAGAAATTGGGTGATAATTCGAGACATCGGATTTACAGCCAGACTTAAATACATGGAAAACACAAGCAGTTTTCCACATGTGAGGGAAAGTGGAAGTCGTCAAAGAGATATTAAATATAGATGTCAATACTGGAGCAAATATACTGCCGTAAGCTTTTAGAATTGCGGAGGGGATGGCATCAGGGCCGCAGGATAGGGAAGGCTTCAAGCGCTTAAGGCATTCGTGGATGAGCTTTTCATTAAACAACACAGCACTAGATGTAGGAACCGTCGTGTGCTGCTGATTGACACCAGCGTTGAAACCTGCAGCTTTATATAAGGATGAGTAATGGGCAGCAAACCAAACCGCAACTGCTTGGACTTCTACTCCTCTAGAGTCAAGCAGGCGAAAACACTCTCCACGTTTATTGGAGCGCTTACGGATATACCGGGAGTTGAAAATTAAGCTTTACGGAATATTTAGAAATTGCCTGTGGCAGGTAGCATAATTCTTATCATTGAGCTGGGTTATTCGATGAGTCGGATATTAGCAGCACAAGAAATCGAAACACATAATGAACAGATTAACTAAAATTCACTAATTAACTTCTTAGTTATATACTTTACGACACATATTGCAATTTACGAATTGTAGCCGGTGAGCTTGTCAAGCGATAGTATCCACTTGGAATGAATTTCAAGAATGACACCAGTTTGGAGATATGCGCCATCAAACTCGTCGTAAAAATGCACTGTTGTTCCACTTACTTGTTTACCAAAATGGTGTTTTATACATTGAAGAATATATCTCGAAATAATATCTCGAAACTGGGGTCATTATAGAAATTCAAGTGGATCCGTCTTGCAAACTTACCGACTACAATTCGTAAATGGCAATATGTGTCGTAAAGTAATTAACTAAGACGTCATTTAGTGATTTCTTGTTAATTAGTTGAATATGTGTATCGATTTTTTGTGCTGCTAATATCCGACTCATCGAATAACCCAGCTCAACGATAAGAATTATACGACCTGCCACAGGCGATTTCTGAAAATTCCGTAAAAGTTAACTTTGAGCCCCCTGTATTTCCGAAATTCTCCCGGCCGGTCGGAGGAGCGCTTTTCCAAGAATGCAATATATAAGTCTTGATCCCGCTTATAGAGGCGTTTACATAGAGCCCAGAAAAAGCGGAATTCTTCTCTGTACTCATTAGGCAAAGGAATTCTAGATTTTCGGTGCGCGCTACCTTTATGCTTTAGGTCAATGGACCTTTTTCACGATGGGAGAGCGCCTCTAGCGGCAAGAGTCAGAAGCAAACACGGTGGCTCTCGGTCGACGCGACGGGGACCGCTGGTTGTTTGTTCTATGGGGTCCGCGGGATAGCTTGCGTGCCATGCAGTGTGTCAACTGTCATTTTTTAAGTTGCTGCTGTTTTCCATATACGCAGTACGCCTGCATCGACACCGCTGATCTTCTTAGGTGCTTGTCGACTGTTGCAAAGCTTTTTTCAGCATGTTTTCTATTTAAGACTTGAAGAAACTTCACGACTCCGGCGGTCAGTGGAGCCGCGATTTGGAGTGTGTGCCGCCAGTGACGGACAACGTGATCGACAGCCACTTCGACGAGTTTCACCGGCAGCTGCTAAAGGCTAGATGTTCAAAGAGGAGAGGTACATTCGCCGGATCGAATGTCTGATGCGACGACAACCAGGAGGGACCGAACTTGTGTTGCGCAGCATATGTTTGTGTTGCACAGCATGTCTCATTACCGTGTGCTTGAAAACCGATGGTACGTAGTCTGGGTGGGGCATAAAGCGTGAGGGCGGACCTGTGATAAAATGCAATGTTTAAACAGTTCCTTTATTGTTTCAGTCACTAACGCGCGCCCGACACAAGTGACACTGCGCTAACACGACCAACATCGTGTGCTAAACAAATGCACGATAGCCGCCATACCAAAGTCCCATTCAGAAAGAGCTCGATTGAAACACTTATGGGCTAAACAGACACGCTGTTCATCAAGTAATAAGGAACCTCAAGTCACTGTTTCTTTACCTGCTGCAAAGTGATTGCTGCAGACGCGGGAGCTCGCTGTCGGTTTCCACGGCGACTCGTCGGTGTTGACGCGATCTATTGCTTGCACCCATTTCTTTCGTCTCGTTGCCTGAGGATTCCCAGCAGGAAACCGAAAAAATCGCACGTTTGGAGGCTTTCCGCTGGCATTACTGCAACCTACGGCAGCACATCGCTGTGGCATCGCAAAAAAAAAACAAGAAAGCTGCGATCCCGCCCGCGGAGAAGCAGCGCGGCCAACACAGAGAGCTCGTACGTGCGTGTATGGCAGCTAGAACTACACGTGCTTGCATGCGTGCGTTCACTGGGGCAGATGTCACCAAAAATGTTGCCGGCCCTCGCCGCTAGTGGCGCCGTCAGAGTACTTCCGGTGCACATGCGCTGAAGGCGCCCATGAAAAAGGTCCATTATGAGTTCAGACGGAAACCAGTGGGGATATTTAGAGCGTTTAGGTCTGTACTGGGGAATGTATTTGCGCATACTGCTCAAAACAAGCTCCATAAACTAATATACTTGGTCATAAATATTGGTTGTGTGACCAATCTGTGGTAGGCAAGAAACTATATAAACCAAGATAATCACCACGCTGGAAAGCAAAGCGATGTGATTCACTTACGCCACTGGAGGAGCTCTGCCTCAGGACTGACACAGAGGCAGTTATCTTTGGTGGAGGATGAAATTTATTGGTACGCACAAAGGGACATATCAGAACGAGAGACATGAAAAATTTGAACATTCGAGATGCAAAGGTCTAAGACGTTGCCACAGCAATTGGCGATCAAGTTATGTTGCTCGAGGGAACAGAAGGACAGAAAGTCGAACAGGCTACATTTCTTCTCTGTGTAATGATTGTAATGAGTATATGTAAGCATGTTCCAATCAATACGTGGTGTATTAAAATCACCAAGAAGGATTACTTCGTGCTTACTATGGGAAGTTATTACACTTTCAATAAAAGAGATCACGTCATCAAACAAAACAGCTGAAATATTCGGGTGTACATAGATCGAATCAACAATTTTTCCCATCGGGCTAGGCTGACTTCTAGCCATTGCGCCGAACACATCTCAGCAAATTGTCAACAGCAATCAGTACGCCAACTTTTTGTTGCGATCCACTGAAGTCTCGGTCACTGCTTGAAGACGTTGTAGTGGGGGGCAAAGAAGTCTGAAGAGGAAATGTCAGTGCAGAGCCAAGTTTCAGAAATAAAAAAAAAATAGCAAACGAAGAAGAGATGACATGCAGAAAAATTCACGCGCTTTGGTGCGAAGTCTTCGAGCGCTTTGGTAAAAACGCTTTAATAATAATCAATCGATCAATCAATCAATCGATCATTTATTTATCGTGCCCAGGAACAACCATGATGTCTAGGTGCTGGCGCACGTATACATAGAAAAAGAAATACAGCAGGTGAATATCAGTAAAAGAAAAAAAAACTATGAATAAAAATAACAATCTTGAAAAGAAAAGTGTACATGTAACCGTAGGCGCAAAATGCATACGTAAGAAAAAGGAGGAGAAGGGAAGTTGAACAATATGTGAGACTAAGACACAACAACGGAAAGCTCAGAGCAGAACAAAGACAGAGAGTTGTGAAAAATATCAAGGTCATGAAAGTGGGCATTAAAAAGACTTCTGTGGATGGTTGAGTGGTGGTGGTGACAGGCAGCAACATGGAAAGGTCTGTGTTCTCTGGCGATCTTGCGCGGAATACGAAGCTTGGTACAACTGAAGAGTTCGGGGCACATGAGGATACCGTGAATGAGTTTGAAAAGGAAAAGCAAGTCAGCGCGATTACGTCGGCAGCGAAGTAAGGGCAATGGCAATAATCCAACAGTCCTAGAGCAGGGCCCAGAGTCCGTGTTAGCAAAGCGGGGATGATACATGCTAAGAAACTTTTTCTGGACCCGATCTATAATGTCACTGTTCGATCTAGAAATGCCGTTCCAGATGACCGATGCGTATTCGAGTTGAGGAAGACAGATTGTTGTATACACTTACGGAACGGTGTAGGAGAATTTAATTCTCTCGACAGTCTGAAAACAGAGCCAAGAGTACGCATGCCCCGCATTGCAACACGTTTAGTGTGAGCTGAAAAGTGTAAGGTTGTGTCAAAAAGTACACCGAGCTCATTGATCTCACGGACCTTACACAATGATGCAGAATCTACTGAATAAAAAAAATGAAATGCTTGCTGTCATGACTGTCAAAGAAATGCTTGCTGTTAAGACCAAAGTCATGACTTTGGTCTTAACAGAATTCAATGTGAGGTTATTATCTGTGCACCATTTAGAAAAAGAAAGCAGGTCAGACTGCAGGATGCGACAGTTATCAACAGTGTGAATAGCCTTAAAATATTTATGTCATCGGCATATAGATGGAATGGAGAATGCGGAATGGCGGAAAGAACGTCATTAATAAAAATTTTAAAGAATGAGTGCTCCTAACACTGATGCTTGAGGAACGCCGCTGGTTACCATGTACGAAGAAGACGTTTGGCCGTTGACCGTTAACAGAACATGATCTATCAATAAGATAACTCCGCAAGAGATTTATAATTGACGAGTCAACACCAAAGTGCGTAAGCTTGATGAGAAGCAGTGAGTGGCTTACTACATCAAAAGATTTACTGAGGTCGCAATATATGGTGTCTACTTGCCCCCTTTGAAGTACCGGCGCGGAGGTATGTGTCATGAAGCTTGCGAGATTTGTGATAGTGGAGCGGCCGGTGAGAAATCCATGCTGATACGGAATCAATGTGTTCTTTACAGTACAAGACAATATGTTGTGAAGAGCAAGCTCAAAAACCTTAGACGTGGTACAGAGAAGAGATATCGGGCGATAACTGGAGACATCGGTTTTACAGCCAGACTTAAATACAGGAAAAATAAGAGCAGTTTTCCATATGCGAGGGAAAGTGGAAGTATTCAGAGAGCTATCAAATATAAATGTCAATACTGGGGCAAAGATACCGCCGTACGCTTTTAATATTGCGGAAAGGTTGCCATCAGGGCCGCAGGATAGGGAAGGCTTCAAGCGCTTATGGCATTCCCTAATCAGGTTTTCATCAAACAACACAGGACTATGTGTAGGAGCCGTTGTGTGCTGCTGACTGACACCAGCGTTGAAACCTGAAAGATTACTCAAGGAAGAGAAATGGGCAGCAAAACAATCTGTGACTGCTTGGACTTCTACTCCACTAGAGTTGAGCAGGCGAAAACACTCTCCGCGATTACTATTACGCTTGCGGATATACTTCCAAAATTCTGCCGGCCGGTCGGAGGCGCTCTTCTCCAAGAATGCAATATATGAGTCATGATCCCTCTTATAGAGGCGTGTGGAGAGAGTTCGAAAAAATCGGAATTCTTCTCTCCACTGATTAGGCAAAGGACTTCTGGATTTACGGTGAGCGCGATCTTTATGCTTTAGGGCCGTTATAAGTTCAGATGAGAACCAGTGGGGATATTTAGAGCGCCTAGGACTGTACTCAGGAATGTATTTGCGCATACTGCTCAAAACAAGCTCCGCAAACTGATCTATTTGGTCATCAACATTGATTTTATGTGTGACCAGGGACCAATCTCTGGTGGACAAGAAATCATACAAGCCAACATAATCACCCCGCTTGAAAGCAAAGTGAGAAGATTCATTATGCCAGTGGAGAAGCTGTGCCTCAAGGCTGACACAGAGGCAGTTATCTTAAGTGAGGGGTGAAACTTATCGGGACGGATAAGGGAAATGTCAGAACCGGAGACATCTATAGTTTGAGCATTCGAGAGGTAATGGTCTAAAATGGTGCCACAGGAATTTGCGATCAAGTTGTGCTGCTGGAGAGAACAGTAGGACAGAAAGTCTAACAACAGGCTGCATTTGTTCTCTATGTAATGATTATAATGAGAATATGTAAGCGTGTTACATTCAATTCCTGGTGTGTTAAAATCACCAAGAAGGATTACTCTATGTTTGCGATGGGAGGATAAGACACTTTTAATAGAAGAGATAACCTCTTCAAACAATACAGGAGAAATATTCGGTGGAACGTAGAAGGTTCCGATTAACAATTTTTCACAGCGCGCTAGGCTGACTTCAAGCCCCCAAATCGATTCCTGTACACTTTCTATGTCGCTGCGCCTTACACAAATCAGTGAGCAGTCAACAGCAATAAGCACGCCACCACCTTTTTGTTTAACACCACTGAAGTCCCGGTCACCGTGAAAGACGTTATAATGTGGCGGAAAAAAATCTGAGAAGGAAATTTCACTGCAGAGCCAAGTTTCGGAAATAACAAAAATAGGAATGGAAGACGAAATGACATTGGCGAAAAATTCACGTGCCTTAGTGCGAAGTCCACGAACGTTTTGGTAGAAAATGTCCAGATTACGCACCACTTTAATCGTTCGGGGGCTTCTCTGAAGCATGAAGCATGCCGTCGTGTAGCACCCCACGGAACGGCTTGAACAGGCATCCCATTGGCCACATAGACGGGTCGTTAAGGCGCTTAAGAGCTTCATCGTCGACTGCTTCATCAGCGCAGACGAGAAATGAGGCATACGAATTATGCCTCGTCTTGAGGCGTTTGCAGGCAATCGGCGGGGCTCCGACGTTTGACAGGTCCGCAGTCAGATCCGCAGACGTGGTATTATGAGAAAGCATGGACACAAAAATGGCTTTCGGTCACGGAGCCCGTTTCGCTACAGATATTGCCTTGCTCTCCCCAGCTCCAAAACAAGCAGGCCGACGCTCACTCCGAGTTGCCTTGGAGAGACGGTCAGCGGTGGCAGCACTCGGCGAAGCAGTCTGGATGGTCGCAGCATACCTTTACTTGGACGGGTGGAGCGGCAGCACAGTAAGAGAAATGGGCGGCTTCACAGTAGGAGAAATGGGAGACGGCTTGCCAAGCGCATCATGCAGGGAACGCACCTAGACCCGTAGCGCATCTATAGTCTCAGCCTGCTGAGCGGATGCCAGTGCGTTTTCTCTGTGCAGACGCTCGTTGTCACTCCGCAGCCACGCCACCTCAACGCTGAGGAAGGATATTCTCTCGAGCCCCTGAAGGAGAAGGCCACGGAGGGCCGCCATGTCATCAACCGCCTCAAAACCGGTCCCGACGAGAGCGAGGCCCTGTGGAGGGGTCGTCGATGGGGAAGCAGTGGGCGTGTTGGCATCGCTAAGCCTAGCCGCTGGAATGTCGGTGTGGTCGGCGTTCTCGCACAGTTTACACCGTGAAAGCTTTCTCACCTGACTTCAGAAGCTCGAGGTCGTCGTCGGTCCACCATGCAATACACTTCACGTGTGCACGTTTTTCGCATGAAATACAGTGATGAAACTGCTGTTTTCCGTAAAAAGGCTGGGAGCACAGAATACAAACGTCCGTACTAGGCGCCATCTTGCGCAGCAGATAATTAATAATAATAATAACAATTGAGAGTTCGAGGTCTCTTCCTAGTACGTTGTTGCGAAGTCCGAGGTCCGAGCGGCCACGAAAGTTCCATGAATGGTGACGTGCCAGGTACCGGGAGAAGGATAAGTCGAGGGAGTTCAAAAAATGGTTTTATTTACAACTGTACATGGTATTTTACACGAAGTGCTCCATGATTCTTGGAGCCGTCTACATACTAACGTCTTTGAATGTCCTAGCGTTTACATCTCCGAGCGTTACAAAACACTCAAGCTGTGCTTTTTATCAGTTCATCTCCCCCTTTCACTTGTCCAGGGATTTCACTGTAGTTCTTCTCGGCCATTCACAGTCGTCGACATTTCGCAAAATCCCGCCCATCATATAGCACCGTTCCGCCATGCTCCGCCTCCAATGTTGCTCGATCGCCCCGCATACCAGGCAACGGGTGGCACCTTGGGAACCAAACGTCGAAGCTGTTCCCACGGAACTGCTTGAGGTTGGCCCCATGGAAGAATAGCGATTTCTCCTTGACGGTCAGCTTGTCAATCAGGAGACTGGCCTTCGCGGAAGCTAGTACCAGGCCCTGTCGTAGTCCGCCCTTATGAAAAAATGTAATGTCTTTCTATAGAGAGGCTGATGTCTTTATGCAACAGAATCATTTGAGTGGCTAATGACTGTCTAATGCGCTTTCGGATGTATTCCTAATGTGAGTCTATTACAAATTGGCCACCGTATTTCTATAGAGCACCAGATACATGAGTTTCTGATGTGCACCTGACGCATGAGTTTCTGATGTGCACCTGACGCATGAGTTTCTGATGTGCATCTGACGCACGAGTTTCTGATGTGCACCTGACGCATGAGCTTCTGATGCATTTCCTAATGACACGCAATTGAACGTTAACATTAGGTTGACATTAAAGGCCGCAATGCAGACATCTGTAATGCTAGTCATGCAAGCGAATGTTTGCAGTACACAGGTCAGTAGATATTTTTTGGGGGTTCATTGCTATTCTAACACAGTGCATTAGTAACCCTTCTGAATGCCTGCACACTTGGCTTTCTATGCACTACATTAACATTCCTCAATTTGCATGGCACAAATCATCAACATGAAAGTATGGTCACTACAAAGAGTTGTAATGTGAACTCCAGCAGACCGTTTCTGGCAATGAGTGGCAATCCATCGTTCTATATATGCGAGTCTACCCATGCCCATCAATCTTGGATGCTTAGCGATGCAGGCATTTGGATACAAATGCTGCATTGTTGAGCTAGCTATAAATTAAACAGGGTAATAAATGAGCAGATGTATATATAGTTGAGTTGGTTCATATTTATTTAAGAATGTGCTGAGATAGAAATCACAAACATGACTAGATAGCCCATACGGGGTGTTTTTTTTAGTTGCACCAAATTTTTGAAGTTAGAAAGATGTGAATCTTGGTCACGTTATCTTTACCATTCGAGTGTACGGATTGGCAGCCTCTAGATACATAGCAATTTCAGCACTTACGTGCGTAATTACCGAAGTTACACTAATTAACTTTCTAATTATCAACAATAGGTGGCTACAGCAAATGAGTACTGAGTACAAATGAGTACTACCTACCCCAACAATCAATTAAATAGCGGAGTTCATGTGGGAGCTACGCGAACAATTCGTTCCCCTTGGCAGGCTCCTTGAAACTAAAACTGGCCGCAAAAAGACCGTCTGTGTCGTCGCCCCCCCCCCCCCCCCCCCAGCCTTTCGTCACGTCTCCGACGTCACCGCCGGTCCAGCCCCACGAGCAGCTTGCGTTATCTCCTTGCCGTCTGCAGCGTTGGCCTAGCGCTTCAATGCCGGTGGGGCGCCAAATTTACTTAGTCATTCTGTCGGGCACCATGTTGTGCTGTAGCGCCAACCTTGCTCCTTAAATTGGGCCTTTAGATACTGCAGGCACGGCATCATATCAGTCTGAAGCGTCGACTGCGAACGCCGCAGATAGCAAGGAAATAATGCGAGCTGCTCGCGGGGCGGGACTGGCACTTACCTCGGAGATGTTACGAAAGGCAGGGGGGCGGTGACATCGACGACACAGACGCTCTTTTTGCAGCCCAATTCGGTTTCAAGAAGCTTGCCAAAGGGAAATAATTGCTCGTGTAGCTCCCACATGAACTCCACTATTCAAAATTTGATCGTTGGGATAGGTAGTGTCGACGACGGGCCCCAAAGTACTCATTTGCTGTAGCCTCCTATAGTTGATAAATAGAAAGTTAACTAGCTTAACTTCACTAATTACACACTTAAGTGACTAAATTGCTCTGTATCTAGAGGCCACCAATCCGTACACTCGAATGGTAAAGCTAACGTGACCAAGATATATATTTTTCTAATTTTAAAAATTTGGTGCAGCTAAAAAAACACCCTGTATTTACAGGACCACCTGCTTTCCAGGCTACTTAATCTCTCTGCTTAGCAAGGAGGACAGGCTGCTTTTGAGCTGCACAGTTGTCGTCGTGAACTTGCTGGAGGATGTAACCTGCAAGAAACAAGATGAAATTTAGCATAGCATTGCAGCACACTAGCAGAATACTAACTTTCGATATCGCTTGGTGGAACATGTGAATGAACAGATGCTGAACTTCAACCAATGTCAGATGCATGGTGCCGCCTTTATTTATGGTTGTGCACGCGAAGGTAGCGAGAGTGTGTCCCCTGGTGGTCAGACGTGCGGAGTGCCTTAAAAGGAAGAGGAATGGCGCATGGCAAAATTCCAGAACGACCTGCTAGTGTGTGCATATGTTTGTGAATGACCAGGTGCCTGTATAGCTACTGTGTGTGAGGGTCAACTTGCGCAGCCTTGAAAAAGCAAGGTTTGTGCGATAATGGACCAAGAGGCACAGCAATGGATAGTAGCGTGCGATACGAGCTAATTGAGTGGATGCGCGCACATGAAGTGTGTTGTAAATTACACCTTTTTTTAATGTATTGTAATGCAGTTCTAATTACATTTACACTTTTCTACTTACTTCGCATTTATTTTGGTCATTGCTAACATTTACTAGCAAATTATTATAAAATTGCAGCACCTTTCTAGACACTATTTACAGAAAAATGTATAAGATGGCAACCGTATATAGGTGTCATATGAATGCTAAAATTTCATTTCTTTACGAACCATATTTTGCATAGGCCCCAGTAAATAATGCGCTACACAGGGTGTTTTATTTTAGCTGCACCAAAATTTTAAAAATTGCCTGGGGCAGATAGCAGAATTCTAATCTTTGACCTAAACTACTCAATTAGGCAGCCATTACTTCCATGAGAAATCAAAATGCCTAATTGAAAAATTAATATAATTATGCTAATTAACATTGTAATGAATTCCATTACAGCACATATTTCTATATACGAACTATAGCCGGCGGGTTCGCAAGGCGTATCCACTTGGAACGAATTCTTGGGACTGAACCAGTTTCGAGATAATTTTCAAAGTGTCCGACGAACAGAATGGGCGTTGCAGTTAAATTTTTAAAGAAAACGCTGTTTTCTGCATTGAAGCACAAAAGTAACTGGAACACTTATGCATTTCATCGGACACTTTCAAAGTTAATATCTTGAAAATAGCACAGCCCAAAAAATTTGTTCGAAGTCGATACACCTTGGAAACTGATTAGCTACAGTTTGTTGATTAAGATATGTGCGGTAAACAATTTTTTGAAGAGTTAATTATCGTAATTTGGTTAAATATTCAATTAAGCATTTTGATTTCTTATGTAAGTAATGGCCACCTCATCGAGTAGTTTAGATCAAGGATTAGAACTGTGCTATCTGCCGCAGGCATTGTTTTTAATTTGATGCAGGTAAAGTAAAACACCCTGTATATAAAATATAGTAGTATTTTTACAAAGTCTAGGTGCTAATAGAGCACTGTAGCAGAGCTTTAAGACATCCAGCTTATGGCAATTTAGCAGCTAGTTGATTCATGATTTCAGGACAAAAAGTACGGCGCTAAGCAGACGAGGACAAAGTTAGACAAGGAATGACATATACAGGCGCCAACTTCCAACTGTTTATTCGGCAGAAAACACGCTGTTTTATACATGACACCGTCCAAAATAATCATAGTAAAGATAAACGAACAAGAGTGAAGGGATCCAACAAGTGCTCGTGAGGCAGTGATCATCACAGTAGAGAGGAATGCAAAGGTTACAGCAGGGACCTAAACTGAACTATCAGGCAAGCACATAGGAACACGCGTCCATTCCTGAAATTGCTATGTATCTAGAGGCTGCAAGCTGTGACTGCTTACTTTCTTCCCCCTAAAACTGCTCGTAAACCGAAAACCTAGTAAGCAGATATTATTTACTACGTCGAAGAGTTTATAAGAGAAGAAACGTAATTGCAGTAAGTATTGAGTGAAGAGACAGATGGGTCGTTATATGCAACTTCAGCAGAAAAGCGGGAGCGCACGCACAGGTGCACATGATGAACACGATTATTTCAGAACGTAATCTCTCTCATCGGAAGAAAACGCTTATCAGGATATTCAATTTCGCATAGAGGCATTACATTTGCAAAACTAAATTCTGACAACCAGCACGCAACATGCGTAAGCACAGGCTTCACTGTTGTCGGGGGAGTTCTATTTCCTACGTTCGCAAGGCACCATATGCACACACGAGGAGTACGCACAACACGTGTAGTTAGCAAGCACGATTGCTTACCTTTTCAATGGCACGACGCTCTCCAAGTTGCCGGTGCTGCGTCGACGATGTTACTCCAAGCATACATGCCGCTGCGTAGCGGACGATCTGAGGCACGCTACCAATAGGAATTATTTCTTTACGATGTCCACCCAACTTTACACGATAACCAGACACAAAGGCCACGGCACAAAAATCGTTGGTCTATGTTTGCCTGGCGCGCCACGCATACGGCGAGTTTGCAGCGAGACACAAGGTATCTTCTGGTACTTTTGTGCACGCTAACTACGTCCCATTTCATTACAGCAAACACAAAAACACACGATCAAGCAGCTCACACAGACGACCGGCACGTTGAAGACGCAGGAAAAACAACAGCGCCACCTGCGTACTTGTGAGGTTGTTGTGGCCTCCGTGATGCCAAATATATTAACCAGTAAACTCATATTTTGTGTCGTGTTGCGCCCAGCTACGTATATATGTTGCGAGATAAAACAAACCACCGAACACTCCATATTTTACGCTATAGTTTATCGTAGAAAGAAATTTTATGACGTATTTTTAATTTTGAATTCCTTCTGCCGTCTGCAGCCAGCAAAAGCATGGCCTTAGGGATCGGGTTATGTTGTCCTTTGAAAGTCCTCGCTGGGGCGTGATTTGAATGATTTGTGTTCTACCTGCACCGGTACTTCCTTCTAGATAACTTCCTGATGTCGTTAACATCAGCTTTAGCCCCAGAAATTGTTGGAACGATCTCTGAGGTACACATGTGCAGTGTGCGATGTTTCAGTGCGCGTTGTAACTGTCGGAAAGCATCAAATCTACGATATTCCTTCGCTCGTGTGGCGCAGGTTACACCCGTGTTGTCCGAATCTTGCTTTCGTGTTTGCGTGCTTAATGAGCATGGGTTGCGCTCCTGTCGTCCGTGTCTTCTATGTTTATGCATCGCACGCAGATTCCTCGAAAAAGCCATGTCTCTGCAGTTTGCATGTGTCCTATGTCAACAAGAATAGCTCTTTTACTACTAAAAAAACTTTAAATGAAATGTGGAATACTCATTTCTTATATAGTTGGTTGTTAAATGAACTATCAAAAATAATTGTCGTACAATGTTCGTGCCATGGAGCTTGGACCCTTTCTGCACAATCACCAGGATCGGCCCACTTGTTTTTTT
The DNA here is from genome assembly GCF_013339745.2 of Dermacentor silvarum. NCBI lineage: Eukaryota > Metazoa > Arthropoda > Arachnida > Ixodida > Ixodidae > Dermacentor > Dermacentor silvarum. The sequence goes on along the minus strand of NC_051154.1, from coordinate 330,788,230 downwards.
GTCAACATCTCGGATATATTTTTTTTTCTACATCGTAACCATACACAGCTTTGCTGTAAAAGGAAAAAAAATGCACGAGTTGGGGTCATACACATTTTTATGTAATGTGCTTTGACATTAGAAATAACAAAAAAAAGCTGTCTACTTTTTTCATCAGAAACCTTAAGGTGCATTGTCATTCGAGTCTCTGATCTACTTGTAATGCTAAACAACATTAGACGATGCATTTCTGATGCCTGTCTGATGACACATTAGGAATGCATCAGGTCCTAATCAGAAACTCATTGTTAATTTTCATAAGGGCGGGCGGGTGCAGGTGCTTCAAGGAAACACACCAAGAGCGACGTTGCCGTTTTAGCGACGCACGAGGCCGATTTCTCATTGCAGCCTGGGGTATAATTGCTCATCCATTAGTCACGGGTCACGGTGATGCTCCCCGGCCTCGAGAAACGATGAAGCGTGAATAGCACTCCACAGCTGCATGTCTGTCGGTGAGGCATTCTTTGTCCCGAGGGACCGCCAGGCACAACAACATGCAGCTTTCCGTAATACGTTTTGGATCACAGGCTTCGAGTACAGGCTAAATTTTCTTGCATCTTCGCGACTGAACATGGAATTTAGGGTTGCAGTATGTCTATGATGCTTTGTACTTCTGGGGAGTAGGCGTGATCGGTGACAAATTTCGTTCTTTGCGCAGATCCAGTGCTTCGAACACTCTTTGCGGTTGGTGGTAAATCAGTGGACGCTGTGACTCCAAGTACTCGTTGCTGGACAAACACCCATGCTGCCTTTGTCTGCTCTGTAGGAGTCTGCAATTCGCAATATGATGCATTCTCTAATTGCACGGAGGCCAGTACATTGCAGTTTCGACCAGCAGCAGATCCGACGTCATCAAAATAAAAGCATTGATATCCCCCTACTCTGCTCATTTATAAACATCCGGCTAGCCGAGTAATCGATCGCGCCAAAAGCAGAGGCGCGGCTTCGTGCAATCCAATTAGGAAGGTCAAAAGGAACTGAAAATGGAAAGAATTACTAGAATTCACGGCCCCCTGACTTTATGATTCCGAAAATGGCGCTGAGGTCCTTGAACCATAGAGGCGCGGGCATGGTGCTTTATGAAATAATGGTGTATATTATTCGACGCGTGCGCATTTGGGGTTGAAGATGTGAAAGGGGGGGGGGGGGGTAAATTCTGAAACGTGCTACAATCCTCTATACTTCCGTATCAGCTCATGAAGTTAGGAAATTTGCAGGCGCAAGTTGGAATCAGGTAGCGCAAGACAGGGGTAATTGGAGATCACAGGGAGAGGCCTTCGTCCTGCAGTGGACATAAATATAGGCTGATGATGATGATGACGCTGATACACTGTGCGCCCATCTTTCTGGAAGGTACTACTGCGTTCCAGAATCAAACGAACATGTTGCGCGCGAAATTGACACCACACAGCGAAGAACATGGGGCGCTATAACGTAAAATGATTCCAAACTATATTGATTCCAAACTTCTGACGTCAAATTTACGTAACCCCCAACGGATGGCATCGGGCGGTGACGCACAGCGTTGTCTGAACAACCCAATCAAACACTCTCCCCGTTTATAGGAGGTCACTTTTGTTCACTTTCAAAACCAATAACATTGTCTACACTCAGCGGTTTTTCCTATCTAATCGGCTGAGAAGAGTCGAGGAGCACGCTCTAGTGGAGAGGGTTTCCATGGGGCTGAGCCAGCACAGCGAAAATGGGTAACCGCATGAAGAGCGTGGTGCCGGCTTCTCCGATTGGTCCGCTTCGCCTTACTTAGCTTGCGGTGGCTGGTCGAAAATCGCGGCGGCGTGCAACGGAAGGATTAGAATGGCGCTAAAACGGATCCTCAACAAGGAAGAGTTGGCAGAGCGATGTCGTATACGTGGCCGAAAGGGCTCGATAACATTTTACTATCCATGCAAAAAAGGTTTATCATGCGCAAATAAATACATGCTCATCGGCAGGTGCGATCAGCGAGGGCATCAGCGATCGGCGAGCAGCCATCTGCTATTCCTTTCGGAACGGGGAAGTCTGTGGCTATTCAGAAAAATTTTCAGTGTTGTTCGCCATATGAATGCATTTTTTCGCGTACACGTCACTTTGACGTGGTGAGTTTTCGCGGTTTTGTGAGGTCGCGTAACAGACAGGAGAAGTGGGCGTAGTCAGAAAACATTGGACCAATAACATAGGGCTAATGGTGAAAAGGCGTTGAATTAGGAATGATTACGTTTTTTTGTGCGGTTTCATTATGCACAATCAGTGTGTACACGTTATATCAGATGGGGAGCTATCGCGGTTTTCGTGACGTCGCGTCACAGACAGCGAAGTTGGGAGTGGACCGAAAATGTTTTCACCAATCGTGGAGGCTGATTGCAGAAATTGAAATCAAAACAGTTTGGAATCATTTTACGTTATAGCGCCCACAATGTCCGTTTGGCGCGCAACATGTTTCTAGTCCAACAACACGTCGTCTTTTGTTCAAGATTCATGCGTTATCTCAAACTCTGAGTGGCAGCGAGAACGTGATAGATAATCGGCGTAGTGAGTGCGAACGAAACTCGCATGACACTGTTATCAGCGTCCCTTCTCTTGTTGCGATAAGCAACAAGGTGTGCCGAAATTGCACTCCTTGCGCGTCTGTGGGAACACATGTGACCTTCAAAAATCCTGAAATGCTACAGTATCACAGGAGTCGCGCCATCACTTTTTGCGTATGTTCTTTAAGACCTTGTGTCTCACCGGGATTTTCAAAGAACAATGTTCCCACAGACGCGAAAGGAGTGCACATTTCGCCTCACCCCATTGCTCATCGCAACAGCATTACGATTGAAAAAATTCACTGATAATTACGATACTCCCTAACGCGAAATTTTAGCGCAGCTCTATACGTGTTTTCGTTTCGCGATATATTGGCCGGCGCGGACAATCTGTCTGATGCGGCACGTTGCAAACCGAGCGAAGTGTGCCACGGCTGGCTCGCTAATCTGGAGATAGCGAGAGGCAGCGCGTGGGTGACGCGTGGGCGCGATTCACAGGAGCCGCCGCAGACAGACCTCCGCTCATGCGGCACTTTGTTTCCACATATGGTATCGTTGTACGCGCTCGCCGCATGCCATTTGGGGAACTGACGACAGCACGCTACTATGGCGCCAACTCGTAGCGCTCGTCGCCCATTTTGCACGCTACGCTTTTCTAACGCTTTCGCCGTACCCTCCTCCTCCGCTTTCCTCCTCGCGGTCTCTTCGCCATCGTCGTCTTTCTTCGCCCGCTGCGCTCTCCGTTCGCTCTTTCATTCTTCGATGTGCTCGTTCGGTCGGTTACGACGAGAGACTACGCCGACGCTCAACGCAGAAACGGGTGCCTAAGAGCTGCGCTTTAAAGGCGCCAATCGTGAAAGCGACCTTTTGCACTTCATGGGAAACAAGCGCCGTTACTAATGCGCCAGATCGCGAGACATACCGTGGTTTTTATAACCCTCGAAACAGCGCTGGAGGGTTGTCTAACTCACAAATTCGTCGAGAAGTGCTTGTGGCGCAACATGTCGAATGCTTTGTTGTAGCTGTATTAAAGGGGCCCTAATAACTTTTTATCGAAGTCGAGAAATGGATTCAGAGTTAAACAAGATTATTTCAGAAATACCTTACCGCAAAAAGTACTTAAGTACGCTCGGCAGAAGGAAAGTTATTGGTAATCAAAGGTCGCCTATGATCCTTATCGCGGTGCTTCCGCTGCTCCTTCAATGTCTTGCACTGCGATGGCTACACCGCTCCGCCTACACCGATTCGCCTACTCAAGTTCACCGTGTCGCGCAGTTGAAATTTCATTTTGTATGTTCACGTCTCAGATTTTGGCGCCTACGTTGCACCAAATGCGGTGGCCGTAGTGCGGAGACGTCGTGGCACCCCGCTGCGGCCGCGAAGTGTTGAGCGCTATACGCAACGTAGCAGACCGCAGCTACATGCCACTGTAGCGCGTATGCGCAGCGTTTGCTTTGTGCACTACAGGGCTTGAATGCGCGCTCGCACTCATATGCTCCTGTCTGGCCGTGCTACGTGGTGCGGACCGGCTTTGTCCTCCACGAGCTTGACCGACAGATGGTAGCCGCATCCAACTTGCTCATTTTGAAGCACTGTCAAGAACTCCCTACAAAGAGAAGTCTGCCAAGACGCGCGTCTGGCCAGGAGCAACAAAGAGTGAGCGTGCTGGCAAGCGTGCGCGTGGTCTCACCTTCTGTTTTCCGTGGTTCGAGTCTAGTTGAGTGTTTAAAACTAGTCGAAATTAGCGAGAACCGATGGTTACGATACCAATAAGCAGTGTGGCCAAAGTATAATTCCTGCGTGGGTGGCCGCGGCCGAGCGTGAGCAGACAATAGTCAGCTCCTTCCGGAAGTACACAATTTTTATTGAAATTCGAAAGCAGATTTTCGATTACTTCAGCTAGTTTAGTTAAACGGTGTCAATAAATATGCGCAATAACAGTAGGAAGAAGCGCGCTGATCCAAACACTCTTCTTGATTGATATCAGCTACAATCGCTTATGGGAATCTGCTATATTACGAAACAAAGCGTGCAGAAAAAGAGTAAGGAGCAGGCTTCTGTTGAAAAGAGCGCATTTGAGAAAAATCTGACTTCGCGCTCTGCTTGCGAGCTCCACGCGTCGCGGACGACTGCAAGATTTGGCTGAGATGTTCACAGCAGCGTATACTATCCTCAGACTGTTTTTTCACCAAGACCGAGGGGTGGTTCGGGACCCCTTTATTAAACTTCGTCCCTGTAATGCCCGCTTTAAATTTCCGGTTAATGCGCAAACAATATTTCGCGGCCATGTTATCCACTTCTTCCCCGTGACTTCAACTTGCACCCTTCGTGTGCATCACGATTTCCGTACCAGAGCATTTTAAATCGTAAAATATAATATCCATATCCTCAGAGATTTTATTTAAGGTAGCGGCTGTTTTTGGAGTTTTCGGAAGGATATTTTCGTCCAGCGGCTCCATTTACACTGGAATATATCGCGTCGAAATAATAATAGTAGGGGTCTTCGAATAGCAAATGTTTCAATCGAATCGACTACGAATATTTGGGAGAAACGACCTTGAAATATAGGTTATTGCCAATTTTTTAAAACGTGAAATGATAAGTTCCACTGAGTCCGCTTGGCAACGAAAAACATGTTTACCTCATTTGGTACATGTAATGCCGGTAACAACTGGATGTCAGGTTAACTGAGGAACTTGTAAATGAGAGAAAATGAAGACAACTATGATCATATTTGGAGAACTATAACAATGGTAGTATTGGGAAAATTAACACACGTCATTAGATGCATGTATACTAGTGTATACTGATCGTCGAAGGAGCCGAGGGTAATACTATGGCTCCGGAGCGCACGTCGTTTTGAAGGAATCAAAGAACATGCTGAGATTGGCCATATCATAAATTCCTTTGTCTAAATCAAGACAGCGAATTCGTAGGCTGCCTAAAACGAAACATCATCATCATCGCCATCAGCCTATATTTATATCCTCTGCAGGACGAAGGCCCTGTGATCTCCAATTATACCCCTGTCTTGCGCTAGCTGATTCCAACTTGCGCCTGCAACTTTCCTAACTTCATTACCCCACCTAGTTTTCTACCGCCCTCGACTGCACATCCCTTCTCTTGGTATCCATTCTGTAGCTCTAATGGTTCACCGGTTATCCATCCTACGCTATACATGGCCTGCCCAGCTCCATTTTGGCCTGTTAATGTCAACTAGAATATTGGCTATCCCTTTTTGCTCTCTAATCCACACCGCTCTCTTCCTGTCTCTTAACGTTAGGCCTAACATTTTTCGTTCCATCGCTCTTTGTGCGGTCTTTAACATGTTCTCGAGCTTCTTTGTTAACCTCCAAGTTTCGGCCCCATATGTTAGCACCGGTAGAATGCAATGATTTTACATTTTCATTTGAACGACGGTGGTAAGCTCCCAGTTGGAATTTGGCAATGCCTGCCGTATGCACTTCAACCCATTTTTTTTCTGCTGTAAATTTATTTCTCATGATCAGGGTCCCCTGACATATGCTTACTCAACGGCTAATGCTTATTGTGCATGTTACCTCCTTCATGTGTTTGTCCAGGAACTGGCTCGTACTGCGAGAGAAAGACGGTTCTCTTCCACCAAGAATCATCCGGAAGAATGTCCACTTGCTTAAGTATTCCTACCAGTAATGTACAACACTCTTGTTGTCCCCCTCCCCATATAATTGGTACGAAACGGCTTTTCGACCACTTATACTACCGAATTGTCGAATGGAATACGCATGGAATAGTGAAGACCGTTGGAAATTTAGAATAACCGCGCACCCCTAATTTATATACAACGAGCATTGCAGTGTCCTTTATTGATTTTCTTGAGTATTGGTTTTCTGGCTTTCGTTGTTTTCTTCTAGATTGTGGATTGTTGTTCTTTTATTGCGATAGCAATTATATGGACACTCAAAAGCAGATTTCTGCCGTCGGCGTCGCCGTCGCCGTGAGGTTCCGTATGACGTCATTTGGAGATGAAATCGTCGCCGCGCGCCGAACGCTGTATGTGCGAGTGAAAGGGCGCGAGGGGCGCGTCTTTCACGGGGAGTGAACGCGCGGCGGAGAACAAACGCGCGTTCTGCGCCGTGCTCGCTTAAGGGCTGCAGAAGTAGGCGTCTCTTTTCTCCTTTACAATCACCATATATGTAGAGCAAACGCGCCTTCTTCAGACGTGCGAGAGGCCGTGGGGGAGGGGGAGGGAAGGGAGGCGACGTTTAGCTGCGGCACCAAGTGCCTATTTATATCAGAGGCTCCAGCAACAGTCACCAACGCCGCACGCATTTTGAGCTAACGCGGGCAAAACGCCGATGGCGTCGACAACAGTTCTGCGTGTTGTTGCTACCAAAGCCGCTCACCTTACTTCGTATGACATTGCTGTGTTGCTATCGCATTCATTGCTTCGCCCTTAGGGCGAAACTGTGACATTTTTTGTGTCATTACAAACGCGATGCTGTGCATGCATGTGTGCGCGCCTATTCATTTGTGTGTGCGCGCCTGTGTATCAGCGTGTTTGCGTTTGTATTAGGCCATTCGTTATGTTTTGTGTGGTATGAGCATCCAGTGCTGAAACATCGCGTGCCATCAGCAGCAACGTAACACACCGCCTAGAGGACGGTGGAAACCGTTTCTACAGTGGGACACACAGCGATTTGGCGTCAGCAAATACAGTGCTTATCTAGAGGCACCTACGTCCAACGCCTTACCTGACAGAGAATCGGCGTGCTAGAATGTAGAGGAGCTATAGACACTGCTCCAAAATTTACTTGAATGAACTCGGCCCTGCTACCGTTCTCCTGGGAATGATTGTTACTGCATGGATGTGTCTAAATATTCGTCTTTGTGGCTGAAAATATTCTTGTGACGTAATTTATTACGCTTTATCTTAGCTTATGCTCTATCAAACTTTATCTTAGTGCTCATAGTTTTTAATAAACTCAACAAGGCAATTTTTTCTCTGCACGCACGCGTAATCATTGCGAAACTAAAATGATATAGCCCGAGACGCACTGCTTTCAACATCTGCAGTTGGTTCCTATTTAACCCTACCTACGTATCAGGGATCGAATCCAATGCTGGTTTTACATATTCTGTGATAGCTGCGGCATTTTGCTCAACACTCTGTCAAGACAGCAATGCATTCCAGACGTGGAGAACGAACGTAATGCGACTTTACGCCAGAAAAGAAAGGCTGCATTGCGATTGTACGTGCGTGTGCCATCTCCTCTTTCGTTCTACTGTGCCAGCACTGTAGCACCTGTCCATGAACAATAGACCGAGAGCAGAATTGATTGCAACGAACGAACAACGCAACGCGAAAGCCGCGGCTTCCATTTTTAAGGTGAGTGGTAGCAACTAAAGACACGTTTATTATTTCTTTTTTGTATATGTATATAATGGTCGACCGTAGCCTGCTAGGTAAACCAAGCTGCGTACTGTATATGAAGCTCACCAGCCGATTGTATCAATGACCGGGTTGTTCGGCAGTTGCCACAGGCCAATCTGTGCTGCATAAATAACATGTACATGCAGCGATGGTTGTCTGTTACCCAATTGTACGAGGTCGGCGACGTCTCTGGCAGCCGCACGATGAAGGCTAGGGATACGTCCAACGCTTCTATTCATAGAGAGTTATTCTTCGCAGATATTATTGACGATACGGTACAAAGAGTTGCACAGAAGTTGTTTGTCGGGTAGCACTGTGATAGTTCGCTGTGTGCTAGACCAGCTAGACAGCTACATTTAAGACCATATAGTCAAGAGTTCGACAACGACTCGTCTGGTCAGGTAGAATATTTGAGGAACAAAGCGAAAAAACACACACACGCACGAACGCACAAACACACATACACGCACACATACGCACACCCATACACACGCATGCACGCACGCACACATACACGCACGCTTTCACACTCACACACAGACACGCACGCACACCCACACACACACACGCACGCACATACGCGCACGCATGCACGCACACACACACACACACGTACGCACGTACGCACACACACACACACGCACGCTCACGCACACATGCATGCACACGCACGCACGCACACACCGACATGCACGCACGCACGTACGCATGCACACATACACACACGTAGATACACACACACAGAGACACGCACGCATGCACGCACATATACACATCAGGCACGCACGCAAGCACACAGACGCACACAGGCACGCACGTACACGCACATACACACTCGCACGCACACACACATGCACGCACGCATGCACACATACACGCACGCACACACACAGAGAGAGACAAGCACGCACGCACGCATGTACGCACACACACATCCAGACACGCACACACACACGCGCGCACGCACGCATGCACACGCACACACACGCATGCACACGCACACACACGCATGCACGCACGAATGCACGCACGCATGCAGGCACACACACACAGACACGTACGCACACACGCACGCTCACACACACACGAACGCACGCATGCACACACACACACGCACGCGCGCACGCGCTCACACACACAGACACGCACACACGCCCGCACGCACCCATGCCCGCACACGCACGCACGCATACACGCACGCACACACGTTTGCATGCACACATACACGCATACACAAACATACACGCACACACACACACACACACAGACACGCACGGACACATACAAACATACACGCACACACACGCGCGCATGCATGTACGTACGCACACAAGCACACACGCGCACACACACACGCATACACGCACTCAGACATAAACACATACACGCACACACACACACACACACACACACAGACACGCGCACACGCTTGCACACACGCACACATGCACGCACGCTTTCACACTCACACAGAGACACGCACACACACGCACATACGAGCACGCATGCACGCACACACACACGCACACAGACACGCAGGCACGCACACATACACGAACGCACGCACACACCGACACGCAGGCACGCACACTACACGCACACACGTACACATACACGCACGCACACGCACGCACACTCGTATGCATGCCCACATACAGGCACGCACGCACGCACACACACACACACTGACACACACACACACGCACGCACACACAAGCACGCACGCACAAACACACAGACACGCACGCACTCACATACGCATGCACACATACACTCACGCACGCACACACATACAGACACGCACACACACAGGCACGCATGCACACACACACGCGCACACACACACTGACACGCAAACACACACACACGCACGCCACACACAGACACGCAAACACACACACACAAACGGACATACACCTACACGCACGCACGCACACACACACACAGACACGCACATACTAAGACACGCACGCAAACACACACACACACACGCACATACACGTACGCACACACGCACATACACGCACACAGACACGCACGCACACACACACAGACACCCACGTACGCATGCACACTTACACGCACACACCCACGTACGCATGCACACTTACACGCACACATACACGCACGCACGCACGCACGCACACACACAACCATACACGCACACACGCACGCACACATGCACGCACACAGAAACACACAGACACGCACGCAGACATACGCACACATACGCACACCCATACACACGCATGCACGCACGCACATATGCACGCACGCTTTCACACCCACACACACGCACACGTACGCCCATACACACACGTACGCACGTACGCACATACACACACGCACGCACGCTCACGCACACATGCATGCACACGCACGCACGCACACGAACCGACATGCACGCACGCACGTACGCATGTACACATACACGCACGTAGATACACACACACAGAGAGACGCACGCATGCACGCACACACACATCAGGCACGCACGCAAGCACACAGGCACGCACACAGACACAGACACGCACGCGCACACACACACACACGCACAGAGACAAGCACGCACGCACGCATGTACGCACACACACATCCAGACACGCACACACAGACGCGCACACGCGCGCATGCACGCGCACGCATGCACGCAAGCGCACACACATGCACGCACGCACACAGGCACACACACGCACACACACAGACACGCACACACACACGCTCACACACACGAACGCACGCATGCACACATACACGCGCGCGCGCTCACACACACAGACACGCACACACGCACACCGACATGCACGCACGCACACACGTTTGCATGCACACATACACGCACACACACACAAACATACACGCACACACGCACGCTCACGCGCACACACACGCACGCTCACGCGCACACACACGCACGCACACACACGCACACACGCACACATACACGCACGCACACATACAAACATACACGCACACACACGCATACACGCACTCAGACATACACATACACGCACGCTTTCACACTCACACAGAGACACGCACACACACACGCACACAGACAAGCAGGCACGCACACATACACGAACGCACTCACACACACCGACGCGCAGGCAGGCACACATGCACGCACACGCACACACGTACACATACACGCACGCACGCAGACTCGTATGCATGCACACATACGGGCACGCACGCACACACACACAGAGACACGCACGCACGCACACACACACACACACATACACGCACACACAAGCACGCACGCATAAACACACAGACACGCACGCACGCACGTACGCATGCACACATACACTCACGCACGCACACACACGGACGCGCACACACACACACGCACATACACGCACGCACACACGTACGCAAACACACACACACGCAAATACACGCACGCACACACGTACGCACACACGCACACAGCATGCACACTTACACGCACACCCGCATGCACGTACACTTACACGCACACATACAGGCACACACACACACAAACACAGACACGCACGCACACACATAGACTGGCACGCACGTATGCAAGCACACATACACATACATATACGCAAACACACACACGCACACACACGCACGCACACACACACACACAGAGAGACGCACGCACGCACGCACGCACACACACATACAGACAGCACGCACACACAGCATGTGCGCACGCGCACGCATACACACATACAGACACGCACGCACGCACACATACAGACAGCACGCACACACAGCATGTGCGCACGCGCACACATACACACATACAGACACGCACGCACGCACACACACACGCACGTACGCATGCACACATTCACGCACGCACGCATACACACAGACACAAACACACACACATACACGTACGCACACAGACCAGCACGCACACACGCACGCACACACACACACACACACAGACACGCACGTACGCATGCACACATACAGGCACACACACACACACACACACACACACACACACACACACAGAGAGACACGCAAACACACACACACACGCACACACAGACACGCACACACAGACGCACACTTTCGCTCATTGAACAATATAAAAGTTATGTGTCGTTCCGGAAACCAGACGGGATTCGAATCGTCCATAATCTTTTGAGTTGGTCCGTGATTAAAAGCTTTTGTGTGTGTTTTTGGTTTGTTTTTTCTGACAACGACATAAATTTGCATCGTTCCTCCTGCAGCAGTCCCTATCTAATTAAAATCTGCACCCTTTATCGTTTCAGTGGCTCAGGCAAAATTATATTATTTTAAATTACGGGGTTTCTTGACCCGCAAAAGCACGATGAGTAATGAGGAACGCCGAAGTGGTGGAGCTCCAGGTTAATTTTGACCACCTCGGGCTGCACGGCACTGGAGCGCCTATTGCATTCCATCGCTAACGGAATGCGGCCGCCGCGCCCGTGATCCAACCCGCGACCTCGAGCTCAGCAGCGCAACACCATAGCCATTGGGCTACCGCGGCGGCTAGAGAGATGAAAGTCGCGCATAGCTGGCTCTCGGACGGCGCCTTGGACCACCGCTCTGAGATGCAGCGGCTATCCTAGGCCTTCTTCGGGGGCCGACTTGTACACGTTACAGAACAAAAGTAACCGATTACAATTACCATCACTTCTTTAAAAATGTAACTGATGACATTCACCAAACATTGCCCCACGAAAGTAATTGAGCAATCACTAAACAGTAATCAATCAGTTTACCTTGACTTTCCTCCCTATTTTTCTTAACGTGACAAGAATACAGTATACAGCCAGAGCCGGCTTGGATCTTTCGATGCACCATCTGCAGCCCTTCACACGTTTATCTTGACTGGAAATTGCTTTTCGAAATTTTCTTCGGTGATCTTTCCTCGCTTTCTTGCGAAGACATCTGCAGTAATACTGAAAACTCGCTCGATGCGTGCGCTGGAGAGAAGGTTTGTGTTGTAACGTACGAACACTTTGCTCGCAAGATTGTGGTTGCTCAGTGCCGCGTACGCGAGTTATGGTCCTCTACGAAGAGTAGCGCTTCATGCTTTCTGGTGGTAAAGCAACGCGCTTCCGATAGGGCCAGTGAGAAATTGAAAAATCGCCTTAGGTGATTTCCCCGCATCAACCCCCGAAGAGGCTATCGATGATGATGATGATGATGATGATGATATATGGATTTTATTGGCGCAAGGGCCAAGGATGACCAAAGAGCGCCAAGAAAGATAGTATGAAGCAGTCTATGAAGTGGTAAATGGCAGATGGTGATTGCACATGGGGTGTATAGAGGCCTAAAACATACGCAGTAAATGACGTAATATATATACACACTAATATAATGAGAATTACAAGTGATATGGGCTATGATCATAAAACATATTCTATGTCTGGATAACACAAAATGTGGCAAGCCAATAATGGCACAGCTGCCTCATCAGAGCCCTTGAGCGCAGGGGCCCAGAGCCCTGTGCCTTACAGCACTACTATCGCAGCTGCACCCTCTATAGAGAGGGCGTGCTACGAATCCCTTGGGCTAATAACGTGCAACACCACATCTTTTAAAAAATTGAGCACCGCTTTAGACCCGAAGAATGGTTCTGCACCAAGAAACAGTGCGGGATGGAGGGGGATACGCTGCAGGTAAGCTTGAGGAAAGTGCTTGTTCCGTTCAGGTTCAGCTTCCCGACACTCCACCAGGACGGGGAGGACGGTCCGCCTCTCGCCACATCTACCACAGCTGGGAGGTTCAGCACCAGTTAAAAGATAAGAATGGGTACCATAGGTGTGCCCTATTCTCAGTCGGCAAAAGAACACATCACATCGTCGTGACTTTGATAGTGGCGACCAATTCCCTAACTGGGGTTTGATTGCATGCAGCTTATTCAAGGTTTCGGCATCCCACAAGTGTTGCCAATGGCTCCTGAGTTTTTTACGAAGGAATGGCTTTAGGTCTGTGGCTGGGACTGCTATGGAGAAACTGCTAGCTTTCGTTACCATGGCTTTAGCCATTTCATCTACTAGTACATTTCCTTCGATGCCTCTGTGTCCAGGCACCCAGCATAATACAACATGTTGGTTTGACATGTAGGTTCTGCATATCTGTGCATAAAGGTCGTTGATTATAGGATTTTTATGTTTGTGTATTGATTTTAAAGTTATCACTACACTTAAGGAGTCTGTGAATATAATGGCTTTTGTAAGATTTGTTTTTCTAATATGTTTCACAGCCGCCATCACTGCATAAGCTTCTGCAGTGAAGATGCTGGTTTCCGGGTGCAGGACATCGGATTCTGAAAATGACGGACCAGCAGCTGCATATGATACGCCGAAGTGCGTCTTCATTGCATCTGTGTAGAATTGTGGACAAGAATACTTCCACTGAAGCTCATGGAAGTGCATACGAATGTGTACTTCTGAAGCGTGTTTCGTGACTTCCTCAAATGATAAGTCACACACTATCTCCTGCCACAGCCATGGCGAAACCGGCTTTGCTGGAGCCATTATTTCATGTGTAGGGAGCGGAATACCCATGTCCTCACTCAGTTTCCTTACATGCAGTGAAAAGGGCTGTCTCACTGAAAGTCGGTTGCGAAGAAGTATACTAGATGTATCGTTTATCGTTGAATAGCATGGATGTTCACAGTTGGAGCTTATACTTTCAGAAAGTATAAGAAACTAGAGTATGTTCTCTGCAGATCAAGAGACCACACATCTGATTCTACATACAGGCTCTGTATGGGACTTGTTCTGAAGGCACCGGTCGCGAGGCGGATACCTAGATGGTGCACAGGATCTAGCATCTTCAGGGCGCTTGGTGAAGCGGATTGGTAGACTATAGCACCGTAGTCTAAACGCGACCATATAAGGCTTTTGTGCAGAGTCATGAGGCACTTCCTGTCACTACCCGACGTTGTGTGCAACAGGATTTTAAGGATATTTAGCGTTCTTAGGCAGTTACCTTTAATGTGCTTTATGTGAGAAATAAAGGTAAGCTTTGAATCTAGTATGATGCCTAAGAATTCGTGTTCTGCATTCACAGGAGCGCGTTTTCCATGGAGTTCAATAATGGGCTCTCGGACCAAACATCTTTTTCGTGTAAACAGGACACAGGAGCTCTTTTGGGGATTGAGCTTAAATCCATTCTCATTAGCCCACTTAGTTTCTTCAGGCCTAGCTGAACTTGTCGCTCACAGATGGACAGGTTACATGACTTGAATCCTATCTGCACGTCATCAACATATGCGCAATAAAATAAACTTCGCGGAATGTAGGAGCGCAATGAATTCATTTTGACAATAAAAAGGCTGAAACTAAGGAAGCCACCCTGAGGCACTCCAGTTTCCTGCACAAATTGCCTAGACAAAATGTTTCCAATTCTAACACTGAATGTCCGGTTAGAAAGGTAGCTTTCAATTAAGCTAAACATGTTTCCACGGATTACCATTTCGGAAAGGTCTCTTAATATTCCGTAACGCCAGGTAGTATCGTATGCTTCTTCCATATCGAGGAATACCGACAGAAAGAATTGTTTATGAATGAAGGCATCAAGAATAATGCCCTCAATGCGTACGAGATGGTCAGTCGTCGACCGGCCTTCCCTAAAGCCACACTGGCACGCATCAAGCAGTTTGTTCGATTCCAGAAAAGGTAGAAGACGGCGATTAACCATCTTTTCGAAAAGCTTACAAAGGCAACTCGTAAGCGCAATTGGGCGGTAGCTTGTTACAGAGGAGGGATCTTTACCCTGCTTCAGAACTGGAATAACAACAGCTTCTTTTCATGCAGCTGGAAGGTACCCGGCAGTGAGTGAGTGAGTGAGTGAACTTTATTGGGTCCACAATAGACGCGACTAAACTCGACGTCACCTGGCTAGGCCCACTCGGGGACCATCAGGTCAAACCTGATGGCCCTCTCGCGGGCCCTCTGGACTGCCAGGATTTGAGAGGTCTGATCCTGGGCCTTAATAAGCATCATCATTTCCTCTTGGGTACCCGGCAGTAAAAATTTTATTAAAAAGTACTAGGAGTGGCAGTACTAGGTACCCGGCAGTAAAAATTTTATTAAAAAGTACTAGGAGCGTCCTTAATGTGTCTGTGTGGAGGTTTTTAAACGTGTCATACATGATTCTGTCGGCCCCCGGAGCAGAACTTTTACACATGTTCAAACAAGCTTTTAACTCAGCGATACTAAAATGAAGGTTATAAGCGTTGTTCGTTGTGCACTTGCGGTCGAGTGCCTTGCGTTTAGCTATCTGTTTGTGTTTAAGAAATGATTCGGAGTACTGGGTCGAGCTAGACACACGCTCAAAGTGTTCACCGAGAGCATTCGCCTGGTCCTCCAAGCCGTTCCCTTGTTCATTAACAAGCGGTAATGGATGGGTTTCCTGCTCCTTTAGCCTTCTAAGGCCATTCCATACTTTAGACTATTGTGTGTAAGATGTTATGTCAGACAGAAACCTCTCCCAGCTAGCCCTCTTTGCTTGTCGCCGCGTCCGTCTTCCCTATGATTTTGCCAGTTTAAAATCTATGAGATTTTCCGCAGTCGGGGAGCGACGCAGTACACCCCACGCTCTGTTCTGTTTCTTTCGCGCCAGTCTGCACTCCTCATTCCACCAGGGGACCTGTCTTTTACCTGAGAGACCTTTTGTTTGTGGAATTTTTCCGCTGCGTCGATTATAAAACCAGTAAAATACGCTACTGCGTCTTCAATACTAAAATTGTTCATAAAACCTTGTGATAAGTATGTTGACTCTTTAAAACATTTCCAATCCGCGGAAGGTATTTTCCAACGGGGGGCGTGGGGTGGACTGTCATGTTCCTGTATCAAGTTAAGTATTACAGGAAAGTGATCGCTCCCAAATGGGTTCTTGGCAACATTCCAGTCTATGTAAGGAAGGAGGCTCGCAGTGCCAATAGCTAAATCTATAGAAGAATATGAATTATTGTGGATATTATAATACGTGGGCTCTTTTTTATTAAAGAGGCACACATCAGATGTTACGAAAACGTTTTCAATAAGTCGACCCCTGGCATCACACCGGGAGTCTCCCCACAAAGTACTGTGAGCGTTAAAATCACCGGTTATAATATAGGGCTCCGGGAGCTGGTCAGTCAGCTTGTAGAACTCTGTTTTGCTAAGTTGGTGATGAGGCGGTATGTAAATGCAACACATTGTTACTAATTTTTTAAAGAGAATTGCTCGCACAGATACCGCCTCAAGGGACGTCTGAAGAGAAAGGTTCTGACAAGCAACAGACTTATCTACTATTATTGCTACTCCACCGGACGGGGTGACAGCGTCGTCATGGTCCCTCCGGAAGATAGCATATTGTCTGAGGAAGTTTGTTTGTTGGGGTTTTAAATGCGTTTTCAGAACACACAGCACTTTTGGTTTATATTTATGGAGCAGTTCTGTGATATCGTCGAGATTATGGAGAAGTCCTCTCACATTCCATTGTAGGATTTGTGTGTCCATTTGAATAGTGTTTTATGCTGTACGTCCAAGAATGCAATGTTGGCTCACGGGCCTTTTCCAGGCGCCGTGACACGAGATTTTTCTTTTTTGGAGCGGTCGATAGAATCGCGCCGCTCCTTAGGCGCTGGTGGCGCCGTCTGGCCGGTTGTTGTGTCCATCGCATCTTGCGAGGCGCTGGACACGCGCTCTTGCGAGCGGTTAGTTTGACGTGAAGGCCTCGTCTCGAGGGCCGAGACCTTGGAGGCCACCAGCCCGGAGGTCGATGGCACCTTGTTGTGAGATGGCGGAGCAGCGCTAGCTGCAGCCGCCGAGGGGGCGGATGGCGTCACCGCCGGCTCACTACGCGTGTGCCAGACAGCCGCCGGAAGCCGTTGTGGCGATGCCCCCTGACGTACCACTTCGGCAAAGCTGGTTTTCGGCAGGTACGATACCCGCCTGCGTGCCTCCTTGAAAGTTATGTTTTCTTTTACTTTATTAGTTACTATTTCCTTCTCTTTTTTTCTAGGATGGTCACGACCGCGAGTATGCGGCGTGCTCCCCATCACAGTTAACACAATGTAGAGAGCTTTCACAAGACTCGGAGGAGTGTTCATGAGCAGTGCATTTCGCACAAGTTTGGCGGCCTCGACAGTTCTGTGAACTGTGGCCGAACCGCTGGTATTTGAAGCATTGGAGAGGATTTGGCACGTATGGCCTAACACGAAGTTTGATGTATCCGGCCTCGATGGATTCTGGCAGAACACTTGAGTTAAAAGTAAGTATCAAGTGCTTGGTCTGGAATTCCTTACCGTCGCGCCTCATCTTGATCCGCTTAAGACTGATTACATTCTGCTCACTGAAACCCTCTAGGAGTTCAGCCTCACTCAGCTGCAACAGATCGTCATCTGATACAACGTCACGGGTGGTATTCATGGTACGGTGCGGGGCTACTGTTACTTGAGCTTCTCCAAATGACACTAGGTTAGGCAGTTTCTCATATTGTTTCAGATTACGGAGCTCCAAGAGGAGATCCCCGCTTGCCATCCTGGATGCTTTATAGCCTGGTCCAAAAATATCAGTCAAAGTCTTTGACACAAGGAAGGGTGGGATTGTTCGAACTGATTTGTCTATTTTTTCTGAGTGGATTACGTGGAATCGTGGAAAAGTTTCTCTTTGGTGACCGAAAAACTGGAAGACTTCATCGGTGCGCCCTCGTTTCAGACGGCGATCACGGAGTGGAGGGAATGAACTTGCCATAGGTATATATGGATTTTTCGGCAGCAACGCCAGCCACCCACCATGGAGCCCAACAAGGAGACGCTGCAGGGCCTGTAAACAGAAGACCTGCAGACGCCAGGTGTACGTCACCACTATAACTAAATATGGAGTATCCAAGGTTGGCTACCCACACAAGGTTAACCCTAGCTGCCTGGGAAATTGGAAGTAAAGGAAACCCGCCGGGGTGGCTTAGTCAGCTAAGGCGTTGCGCTGCTGAGTACGAGGTAGCGGGATCGAATCCCGGCCGCGGCGGCCGCATTTCCATGGAGGCGAAATGCAAAAACGCCCGTGTGCTTGCGTTGTAGTGCACGTTAAAGAACCCCAGGTGGTCAAAATTAATCCGGAGCCCTCTACTACGGCGTGCCTCATAATCAGAAGTGGTTTTGGCACGTAAAACCCCAGAAACAAGAAGATGGAAGTAAAGGAAGTGAACAGAAGACAGGATAGATTGAAAGTGAGAGAGAAAGACGAAGATTTAAGAGGAGGACAGGAAAAGGCAACTGCCGATTTCCCCTGGGTGGGTCAGCCCAGGGGTGCCGTCTATGTGAAGCAGAGGCCGAAGAGGTTTGTTGCCTCCACCGGGTGTCGTGTCGCAACACGCCAAACGCCTGCTGACGGAGACGCCCCTGCGGGGGAAGTGGCCATCGCTACCGAGCGATAGAACCGCGGTTTCAATTTGTCGGCCATCATCGGGTGGACCTCTCCCCGGCGCTCTTCAGTCATAAGCCATTTAGACTTAACGACTATTTATAACGGATGCCAGCAAACGTTCGTGTTCGGCGAAAAGGTGGCCAAAATCTGTCATGTCATTAGATGTAAAGCTGCGTATTAATTGCAAGTCTAGCCTGAGTATTCTCTACTTCTCTGTTGCGCCCACCTGCAGTCCTGGACGCTTCTCCGAGTGCGGTCGTCGTCCACGTCATCGTCGCCGTCAGCCAGCAGGGCGGGGTCGCAAGGCACCTTGCCCAGGCGGCGCACGCGCAGTATCATGCGAGGCGCGTGCTGGAGCACGTCGGCGGCCTCGTCGTGCGTCAGCTCGCTCAGGTCGTGCTCGTTCACCGACAGGATCTCATCGCCTACCTGCACAGTGGTGGTGATGGACGCATAAGAAAAAAAAATTATCGGGTTTCACGTGCCAAAACCACGATCTGATTATGAGGCACGCCGTAGTGGGGGACTCCGGAAATTTAGACCACCTGGGGTTCTTTAACGTGCACCGGGTGTTTTCGCATTTTGCCCCCATGGAAATGCGGCCGCCGTGGCCGGGATTCGATCCCGCGACCTCGTGCTCAGCAGCCCAACACCATAGCCTCTGAGCAACAACGGCGGGTACGCATAAGAAACGCTGCTCTGCTCGTTGGCGCACCGCTATGAAATGCAAAAGCTTGGCAGCAACCTGCGGCACCCATCAGATCGAGAAATTCTACCACACGCCATTCTAGTCGGTCAATGCTGCGCTGATTAAAACACTCACGCGCTGAAGGACGTACACACGCACACGCACACACACACACACACATGCGCGCGCAAACGCGTGCGTTTATAAAAAAAGACTAAATCAACGCTGTTCTTTGCAAGGTCTCCGTACGCGAAATAGCTGCGAAGATGGAGCGTAGCTTTAGGCGACGCTCAGCTAAAATTGTCTAACACGCTGAAGCCATGTCGGAGTGTGCAGCCTAATCGCAGGCACATGATAGCCTATGGAAAGCATGCCGAATGCTCTTTATTGATACCACGCTCCATATCCATAGTGTTTTTTTTTATTTTACTTCGAACACTTAATAAAAGTCCGAAAAAATATGCTCGAATTAAGTCGCCACACAAGAAATATCTGCCTAGGTGGACATTAAGGGCACATTTCCATATTGGAATGGTGAAAGGAATCGCAATAAACATTTATAGTTACAGGTTCCCACATTTCAAAATTGTCATAGAGAGCGAAAAAACTGGCGTCAAATTATTCGTCCAATTTACCTGATTACCGCGCCATAAAATGTGCTTTCTCCGTCGAGCCCCTCTGAGCCCCAAATGCACTGCAAGATAAGAGAGTCGTATAGGAGATAGAACAGGAGACAAGAGTGCATTCCGTGTGCGTAATCATCAAAATTGAAGGAATAATTCGACGTTTATTTCGGTCTACAGGGCCATCCTGAAATGTCTAAAGAGAAAAGTGGACTCTTATAGCTATTCTTGCCAACTTTCCAATATAAACATTTGCCGCAAAGCTTGCAACTAATTGCAAGCTTTGCGGCACAATTTGCCGCAAGCTTTGCCGCAAGCTTTGCCGCAAGCTTTGCCGCAAGCTTTGCCGCAAGCTTTGCCGCAAGCTTTGCCGCAAGCTTTGCGGCACAATTACATCAACGAATTGATGTAATTTGTTGAATTTTTGAATGAATTGCTCTGGTCTGTCTTGCAAATGATGTCCGCCTGCGCAGATGATTTGAGCAAATTTTGTAGGCTCCTAAAAAGTGTTAAAAGCAATGTATATAAGCAGTATCTATCAAATTATTTATCGATAATTCGTAGGCGACCTCAGGCTCACCAGAGCAACGCCATAACCGCTGCGGTACCGCGGCTCGTCGCTACGTGGTTGTAAGCTCCATGTTGCCGGGTGTTTGTGGTTGATTCAAGCAGTTGCTGTGGCTTTTCACGCCTCCATTTCTATGTAAATAAAGAAAAGGAAAGAAGAAAATAAAGAAAGAAAGAAGGAAAGAAAGAAAGAAACGAAACGAAAACGTTTCCATCAGCTCTTGTAGAATCTTTTCTCCTTCCCAGAATTTTGATATCCTGAAATCGCGGAACTCACATGCTGGCGCGACAATACACAGGTAAGTGCGGGAAAAATAAAGCCGTTGAACGTTTGTTCCAGCCGGTCTTCCTCCCCTGTTGCCCTTGACAACGTTGCGCTGCATCTTTCCGTCAGCATAATGAAACACCTAGCCCAACCACAAGTTTCGTAATCACATGTGAAGACAGTAATGTCGACTGGGCAAACTCACGTTCATCTCTTGAACGCTGTTAGACACAAACAGCTGGTTACGATCACGAATCTTCAAGCACCAGCACGCTTAGTATATGTATATTTATGCGTTTAATTTTCTCACTGTGTTAAGAAGACGGCAATTTTGGTGCAAGTTTCCAGCTGTTTGGAGACGCGCTGTTGAAGCGAGCGTATTATTCATTCTATTCGTAAGCCCCATTTCCTCGCCAAATTTTTTCTCTATCGTTTGTGCGAATTACGGAGTTAAGAAATTGGATTCAATGCAAGAAAAATTGACTCTTTTTACCTAGTCACGCTCCAGGCATACGGCAAAACAGCTTTTTGAGTTAGGACTGTTTTGGTTGAAATACTCATGTCTTGAACATTGGAGCCTTTAGAAACTGTGAAGTTTTACAAGCAAAATTAAGCTTTTTTGCGGAGCGTAATGCATGAAGTAAAATTAGAAGGAGGTATTTTTAATTTGCCACTTTATTTTTCTGGTACACTTGAAGTCGTGCGAGGCGTTGTGTATAAAGGGCCGCAAGCTTTTCAAGTATAATATCTCCTCCATCCTTGATTAAATGAACTGTTATTCCATCTTCTCCAGCAGCTTTTCTCTGGGTCATGTCTTTCAAGGCCCTTCTAACTTCATCGCTAGTTATATAGAAGTGGCCTCTGTATCCTGTTAATCACTACTTCGAATGAAAGTAGCTTGGCTGCTTTGGACACCGTACAGTTCAGTATAGAATTGTTCCGCTGGTTTTACTATGTCATCGAAATTGCTGATGATATTACCCTCCTTATCTTTCAGTGCATACATTTTTTCTTGTCCTATGCCTAATTTTCTTCCCGTTGATTTGATGTTGCGTCAATATTTTACTGCTTTCTCAATCTTTTCCAAGTTATAATTTCGGATATCCCATACTTTCTTCTTGTTGATCAGTTTCGGCAGTTCAGCGAATTCTATCTGATCTCTCGAGTTTGACACTTTCCTGTTTTGCCGTTTCTTTATTAGGTCCATTGTTACTTGGCCGAGCTAACCTACTGGTTGCCTTGGTGCCTTACCTCCCACTTCAATAGCTGCTTCTGAGATCATCCTAGTTATGATTTCATTCATTACCTCTATATTGTCTTTATTATTCTGTTCTACTGCTGCATATTTGTTGAGCGGTGGGAGGTACAGCTGACCGGCGATACTCTGGCGGGACAAGAAGCTCTCGTCCAGCAAGTACGTCGAGCAGCCATGGCCAGTGGAGTCCTGGAATGAGGACACCACCCACTCGTCTTCAAGATCAACAATCTCGATGGTCTAAATAAATGTTTTTCTCTCTGTCTCTCTCGCGAGCATCAACCTGAATTTGTCTGTTTTTACCCTTACTGCGTCTAGGTTGGCCTGTTTCTTCATGACTAACTTTATTCTTTCTATCTTCAAATTGAGAAAAATCCTAGACCTCACTATCCTATGGTCACTGCACTTTACCCTACCTAACACTTCTACATCCTGCACTATGCTGGGATCGGCAGAGAGTATGAAATCTATTTCATTCCTTGTTTTTCCATTGGGGCTTTTCCAGGTCCACTTCCTGTTGCTGCGCTTCATGAAGAAGGTATTCATTATTCGGAGCCTATTCATTTGCGCGAATTCTACCAACATCCCTCCTCTAGTGTTCCTAGAATCAATGCCGTAGTTTCCAATTGCTTGCTCGCCAGCTTGCTTTTTCCCCACTTTTGCATTGAAGTCGCCCATGACTACAGTATACTGAGTTTGCACCTTTCTAATTGCTAATTCAACATCTTCATAAAACTGTTCTATTTCTTCATCTACGTGACTGGAGGTTGGGGCGTAGGCTTGTACAACCTTCATTCTATACCTCCTATTCAGCTTTATTACGACGACTGCTACCCTCTCATTAATGCTGTAGAATTCATC
Organism: Dermacentor silvarum; assembly: GCF_013339745.2. NCBI lineage: Eukaryota > Metazoa > Arthropoda > Arachnida > Ixodida > Ixodidae > Dermacentor > Dermacentor silvarum. Next base: position 330,764,610 of record NC_051154.1, on the reverse strand, counting down.
AAGGTTGCCCGCTATGTCCTTATGGACTGGAAATTTTACTGCGAATTCTCTCCTATCTGGAAACCTCTGTAGCAGAGGACGTGGCCGTTAGTCAGCACTGTATAAGCCTCACCAGTTCTTCTAACCCCTCACTAAGGCCAATAATATCCCAGGCATTGCCTGATAATTCTTCAAATAGTCCTGCTAAGCTAGCCTCACTCGAGAGGGTGCGTGTGTTGAACGTTGTCAGGTTCTGTTTCTATTGGCGGCCTGTCCGGACCCAGAGATTCTTAGCACCCTCTGCCACGTAGCAGGTCTGACGGCGCCTTGGTCAGGTGCTCCGCAAACGCTCGGGACTGAGAGCCATAGGTAAATTGTAGGAGTCATAAGGGAGGTAGTGACCGAATACTGCACCAGGGAGGCCAATTCCTGTTCTGGTGAGAGAGTGACTTTGTTGAAGCTTAGTGCGCCTTCCCAATTTGGTTGCACCTTGACTATAATAGCCCCACTAGCTCTCGGCTATTTTTTTTTGCCGGTGTCAGGTGCCGCTCCATGCCTGAAAATGTAGTGGACTGGAGAAGGATTCGGACTTACGACCTTCAGATTACTATACTGTAAAAAAAATAAAATCGAACACAACATTACCCTGAATAAATTGTCATTGAAATATCATATGGGGCACAAACGCGATGAACTGTCTCTTCGTACTCTACATCCGTTATTAACGCACCTAGTGCCACTGAGAGCCTCGTTGACTTCACGGATGTACTATCAGACTCGCTCTCACTTTGAGGTCAAAATTCTTGCGTGCAACTCACGCATTGAAGAAACAAAAATAAAGAACTTGCGAAAGTTACGCGTTCCAGACTACAAGAAGATTCGCGCCTATTTATAGGTACTTCCACGCACTAAATGAAACTCAAATGCCACCATCTTCTAAATACACGTGCCAGACACACACAGCCTTAGACATACCCTTACATAATACGGCGAAGAGAAAATAAATCTGTAGAGTATACCATTACTAAAAGCGATCCGCGCAGTCCGTTTCTAAGGCGCGGTACTCTCTACGTGCATGCGGGAACAATCATTGGGCGATTTCTGAAATGAGCTGAAGTAGACTGCAGAATAACCAGTATCTAACTTGATACAGCGTTAGTTTCAGAACTCGAAAAATATGAAAAGAAAGTCTTAGTTAATGGCAACTCACGCGAACTATCTGCATATCTCTGCGACAAAAAAAAAAACACTGGCGCTATCCTTTTTCGAGCGTTCCGCAGTCAGATTTTCCTAAAAGCAAACATCAAATTAACCCGAAAATTTGTTTGCCTCTACCACGATCAGAAGAGACCAACACTGCCCTCTGCCTAGCAGAACGTTCTTAAAACTCAATGTTATTCAAAGTATCCTCAGACAAATGAATAATAATGAATGTAACTTACCAAACGTGCCTCGAAAGAAAAGCATCATTGTCAAACAAAACATGACTTGTCACGAACTCGCGCAGAAGCATCGCACATCAACGGCGCAACTTGCGCGTGACCTTCCAAACTATATGCCGTTGATCAGCACAGAAGCAGCCAACATTATACTGATCCATAAGACCGGAGACGTTAAAGAATTGAAGAATTATAGATCCACTAGCTTGCTTTCAGTATTGTATAAAATATTCACTAAGGTAATTTCAAATAGAATCAGGGCAACACTTGACTACAGCCAACCAAGAGAACAGGCTGGCTTCAAGAAGGTATATTCTAGGATGCGTCATATCCATGTCATCAACCAGGTAATAGATGAATCTGCGGAGTACAATCAACCTCTCTATTTGGCTTTCATAGTATATGAAAAAGCATTTGATTCTGTAGAGATACCCGGGCGCAATAATGTAAAATGATTCCAACTGTTCTGATTCCAATTCTGCAGTGAGCTTCCACGGTTGGTCAAAACATCTTCGAGCCACTCCCAACTTCGGCTGTCTGTCACGCGACGTCACGAAAACTGCGATAGCTCTCCATCTGATATAACGTGCACACACTGATTATCCCTGACTAAACCGCACAAAAGAAAAATGATCATTCCTGATTCGATTCCTTTTCACCATTAGCCCTCTGCTTTTGGTGCAATGTTTTCTGGCTACGCCAACTTCGCCTGTCTGTCCCGCCACCTCACAAATCCGCGAAAAGTCACCACGTCAAAGTGACGTGTACGCGAAGAAATGCATTAATATGCCGAACAAAGCTGAAAATTTTTTTTCTGAATAGCCACAGACTGTCCCGTTCCGAAAGGAATAGAAGATGGCTGCCCGCCGATAACCTGCAGGCCCTCGCTACTCGCACCTGCCGGTGAGCATGTATTTATTTGCGCATTATAAAACTTTTTGCGTGGCAGTAAAACGTTATCGAGCCCTTTCGGCACGCATACGACATCGCTCTTCCAACTCTTCCTTGCTGAGGATCCGTTTTAGCGGCATTCTTATCATTCCGTTGCATGCCACCGCGATTTTTGACCAGCCACCGCAAGCTAAGTGAGGCGAAGCGGACCAATCGGAGAAGCCGGCACGACCGTCTTCATGCGGTTATTGATTTTCACTGTTCTGGCTCGGCCCCATCGAAACCCTCTCCACTAGAGCGTGCTCCTCGCCTCTTGTCAGCCAATTAGATAAGAAAAACCGCTGAGTGTGGACAATGTTATTGGCTTTGAAAGCGAACAAAGGTGACCTCCTATAAACGAGGAGAGTGTTTGATTGGGTTGTTCAGATAACAGCTGTGGGTCACCGCCCGATGCTTGCATCGGTGGTTACGTAAATTTGACGTCAGGAGTTTAGAATCATTTTACGTTATAGCGCCCCAGATTTGATTAAAGGGGTCAAGATATCAGGCGGCAGCGTGTACGAATACCCGTTCATGCCACAGACATTCAACGCAAACGGTGCATCAGTGGTTTCTTCTAGTTGTTATTTTCCATCAAGGTGAAGAAAAATTCGCTATAGTTCTATTAATCACCGACTCGTTATACTTTCACCGCATCACTGATTATAGTTTGCGTTTATTGGTCGCTCACACTACGCTCGCGTCACTGCGTTGGCGAATGCTGACTTTTCAGAATAGGAGTGCCATTGGATATCGCGGTGCGCCACAAAGTGATTACACCAATCGGACGAATGGATCGCAACATATCGAGACTTTTATGGTATCACTATCCGCCATTGATATGAAGAGCCCGGAAAAACGGTATTCGAGAGAACAAAAGTATAACCTATAGTCTTTTTCTAAAATGGCCACGAGCCCCAGTGGCTTGCGTTGCGTCCTTGTTACGACAAATAAATGACTGCAAGATTCGCGAATCCTGGATTTTGCCAGTAACCTACAGTATACCGTACGGTAATAGAGAAGGTTGGAAATTAAAAAAAACGAAATATACGAATTCTGAAAAACAAAAAGTATAAGCAGGGTATAACATGCCCAAAACCACCATTTCCACGTGAACCTGGAGCTCTTTCCCGTGCACCAAACTGTAGTAATAACACGAGCGCTTTTTGCATTTCGCCCCCTGTCGAATGTGGCTGCAGCGGTCGGGACCAAAGCCGTGACCTCGAGCTCAGCGGCGCAAAGCCATCTAAGCTACCGTGGCGACGATGCAAGTGCTGATCCCAATACTTTGGCGTCGCTGTGTGTCGCGGGTATAGTGAACATTTCACGGGTATAGTGAAAAGAAAAACAGAATGGAAATAAAATTCTGCCAGAGAAAAAAAAAAGCGTCCGTGCTATATGCTTGACCTTCATTGTGGTGAATCCAAATTCAATGACAAAGCGGTCATTTGCGGCACCAGCAATACTGAACGAGTCAATGAGCCGATCGTTCGCAGTGAAATATATAAAAAAAGAAGAGGTAAAACACGAAAGCACGGAACCGAACATCACAGGCGACGTTCTTCGCGTTTCCCGCTCGCTGTCAGGCGCATGTCGAAAGAGCGCTCGATCGACGATGCACAAGACTTTCGACAGATCAATATTCCTTGCATTAGAAAGCACCAAAACACATCGATCTTCGTATCAGGAAGCGTATTTTTGCCTCCGTGATAGGGTGTGTGTGTGTTCGGAGCCCCCTCGCCATTATATGCCTATTATTTTTCAAGTCACCTCTCACTGCTCGATTTAGATTCCGGGCAAGCACTGGGAGTGAAGTTCCTTCCATTACCGTGCTTCTTCACGCGAGGAAACTTTAGCGAGAATCATCTGACGGAAGGCTTTGAAATCGATCCTGGCCATATCTCTTATCGAAAGCGGCGCCTCATGAAATAGGCTTGCAGCAGTGTTTGTTTTGTGGAATGATTCGTGCGTATTATCCCGGGCACTTATTTTTCAGACTCTTTGTAAAGGACTCATAAATAATGCGAATCATATACCACTGCTTCGTACTCGATCAAATGGGCCTGTCCGATTGCATGAAAATTCAGTCCTCCTGTATACTGTACACGCGGACGGCTATAGCCTTGGCTTCTGTGCGCGCTTTGTTTTTCATTTCGTTTTGTTCTCTCTGCATGAAAATTAAATTTAGTGGCAGATTTACATCACATTATTCGGCTGTAGATAAGAACAACGGTACGCGTTATTTTGTTTTCTGGCTTTGGCACATGATTTGCGGTCGTTCACAATGCGTATGCGCACTCTCGCCGCGCGCGCCTGCAGTCGTGAGGCGCGTTTTACTGGGAAAAGCAGTTATAAGTTAGGAAACAGGCTAATCGCCTTCGTTTACTCGTCGCGGTTCGGAACAAGCACGGTATAACGTGAAGTGAAAACGACATTGCTGAAGGTATGACTGGGATGTAACCAACGATATCATGGTAAATCTGGGCATACGAACCAAGGCACCGCAGCCGTATTGGGAAAGTGAACAGATAATAACTTAATATTTTAGGTGCTATTCTGGACATTTCCTCACAATGTCAAATTAGCCATCTTGTGAATTCTCATTGGCTAAGAAGGCAGCTGTAATTCTGTAATGACGGCTCAAAACGCCGCCATTACAGAGTTTGACAATATGCTACACTCTAAGCCAAAAGAGACTAACGGGGGTATAGGGGTTAGTCCTTTGAGGGACTAACTGCGTTGCCACAACCATTACTCCCTTTAGGGACCAACGGCAAGGGGATGAACTGTTAGTGCCCTAGCAGTTACTCCCTTGGAGATTAACTTTTGGTCCCTCCAGTTACTCCCTTGAGGATGAAATGTTAGTCTCTCCAGTTGCTCCCCAGAGATTAAATGTTAGTCCCACCAGCTGCTCCCCGAGGACTAAATGTTGGTCCTTGCAGTTACTCTCCAGGGACCAACTGCTCATCCTTCCAGTTACTCCCCAGGGGATGAACTGTTTAGTACTCCATATCTGTAGTTACTCCTTATAGGGTTAATTTTTTGTCTCGAACATGCTTTTCAGAGGCCCAAGACATGAGCAGAGCTGCTTGGGCTGGGATTTTTTTTATCTCGAACATGTTTTTCAGACACAGAACAAGAGCTGCTTGGGTGCTTGTAACATAAAATATGGATAAAATATAAACAATAGAACACTATTTTTTTTACAGTAGCAATGTGTGTGACACGCGCACACGTGGAGTTGGCCACACACCACTGTTAACACCGACCATGTGGCATATCGTCAAATGTTCTTTGTGCCTTTGGCGCAAAAACAATGTCGAATATCCAGTAAAGGGCAATCTGCGTGGCAAGGCCAGAGACAAGGTCATCTTCGTGAATCTTGATCGATTCGAGCTGTACATGGAGGGCTCTTGCTTGCAGCAGGCTAGTTCCCTCGTATTTCACCGTAGGCATATGATGTGACGCATCCGGGTGCTGCAAAAATAAATGATAGGGTTGTAAGTGTCAAAGCCAACACATGATTATGAGGCACGCTGTAGATGAGTGGTCCATGCAACAGGTCTATTATCAGTATGCAAGTTACATATAATCTTACGTAAGGGGAAATAAAAGCCTCCATCCTCTCCTTCACAAGGCTTGACAGTCAAGCGCACAATCTGAAGCTGTAGGCTTCAGGTCTGAAACGAAAAGTTTTCACAAATTAGGCATGAACACCCTACACCCCGATTGCAAGACCTCATATATGAACACAGGCACTAAAAGACAATTTACATTGCAATTACAGTGGATCCCCGATTATAAGGCTTTGAGGGGACGACACAAAACCGCTCTATAATCGGGGCATCGTATAATAAAAAAACACTTAAGAATATAGGCAGTGACGATGTCTTGCCCAAAAAACAGGTACTGACTACCTGAATAATCCCACGGCACGAACCTGCACTGCTTGCAAGGAAGGTAGATTAAATTATTCAAAAATTGCGGTATTTATTCGATTGTAACACAAGTGTACTTTTTTCACAATTTTCGTTGCTTGAACCATGACCCTTGTGTTCATTCGAATAACGACAAAATTGACCATTTAAAACAAATCTACTAAATCCCACAGATTTCTTGCGTTACGTTGGCAACCTGTAACCTTACGGCTCAATCCAATCCATGGACAGGTCGACCGAAGTGCTAACTTGTTTTTGGTTGGAATCGGCGCTGTAATACCCTATAACCTTATGTGGTTCGACTCGGTTCATTCGCGGCATTATGGCAACGCAGCACATTCAGTATGACGGTCGCTTCGGGAGACGAGCAATTTTGATGGCTGAGGAGCTGGGAAAGAGGCCAGACAACAAGAATACAAGCATTTCTGATGCTGCTAATTTTTGTAATAGTATAACACTTCAATTTTAAAAACAGTAAGGCGGTGCACAAGGAACCCGAGAGCAGATTCAGAAAGCGTTCGTAAGCAAAAATTTGTAAATGTGGTCATTGGTCAACGAGGGGGATCGGTCCACCCATGAAACAGGATGCAGAAACCAGGGTGCTGGCCAGTCAAGAAGTGCTGTTATGAAGGCTTGCACATAGAGAGCTTTGTGAACTTAAGTCGACTCATTTGTGCTAGCCGAAACAGATGTCAAAGGGTACAAGATGCTGTTAGTAGTACCAACATAAACAGAGCTTCCAAGTTGCCTTCCAGAACCAACAGAAGAAACTCCAACAAAAACAGAGAGAATTTATTATGACAATGAAAACAGCAAAAGCACAAATACAGGACATTCCACATCGTCAGTGCCACCATAGCTATAAGTCAAGATACATTTACTGGTTATTGCGTACAGCTGCACTTTGTTCCAAAAATTAATCATCCGTGTTGTGAACTACTTTGGCTGTATTGGTTTCCACTCGACAAAGAGCAGCAGTGTCTGTGGATTGCTAACAGAAATTGGAAAATCTTCTATCTGATCACTTGGCGTGGAAACAAGCATAGGAGTGCCGGTGTACGGGCAACCCAATGCAACCCTGAGAAATTTAAGTGCCAGCCGTTATAGAATATTTGCATGAGCTACCGGCATAGTTCTCATGCATTTCAAGTCCACTATGTCATGCCTATGTCCACTATGTCACACCTATGTTGGTGCTCTCCCAGGCACATGTTGAGGCACCAGCCAGTCTGCCCCATGTAAATCTGACCAAATATACACATGATCAAAGGAATGGACCACACAACCCCTGATGGATGCAAGACAAGTTTTGTGGTATCTTTACTAAGCAAGCCTCCCTTGCCTGGATGTCTTTCTCAATTCGCTTGTGGATTGCTACGCACATATATAACCAGAAAAAAATAATGTAGACAGGATATGCACGACAGTCCGTAAGTGAACTGTGAAAGGCGAGCAGGCAAGCAAGCGAGGCTTCCTTGGTTAACGGTACCACTAAATTTGTCCAGTGTTTGTCCGAGGCAGTGTATTGTACTCCTTTCACATGTGGTCAAATGCACATAGTACAGACTGGCCAATGCCTAAGTATGTACTTAAGATATTAACCATATTTGACTCAAAAGACCAGTATGCACATCCGTCTTGGTCGTGCATTCCAGCAATAGGACTTCTGACCAGATTACATGATCGTCACCTATTTTTCACCTACAGTGGAAAATTGACACATGAAATCAGTGAGGCACACTGCATAAATAAAAAGACATGTGCGCCAGCCCTATTAGTAATGGTCTGCCTTCTCTCACAGTGTAAATTTTGTCCTGAAAAGTTACATGAACTGACCGGCAAACTCAAAAGGACGCTACAAATTTCACCTAGTGGACACGGCTGGTTCTCAGAAAATTCACAAATACAGGGATGGGTATCTGTTGGCATACTGTAGTAATAGTTGGCGCAAGTTAGCTTCGACATTGCTGCCATACTTCAGCTGTCGCAAGGCTACACTTTCACATTTCAAGAAATTTAAGCTCATCATATGTGTATTTGCCAGTGGCAGTTAATCTGAGGACAAGACAGAAATTATTGTAAATAGCAATGCTAAAGTAACAATGGTAAGCAAAGGTAAGCACGCTGCACACTTAGACCTGTGACATATTTGGCACACTACAGTTCGAATTCTAACATGCACAAAAGCTGCACATGTGTGTAGCATAAACAGAGAAAAAATAGCGAAATAAAAGCTACAGCATAAAGAACAGTTTCAAAACAATAAAACCAAAATAAGGAGAGTAATATATTGTGTGCAAAGCAAAAATAAGTGAACTTGCAGCCAAGTGATTGAAGAGAGAAAACATGCTAAACATCAGGACATGTTAGGTTTAGTTTTATATAGAACACAATAATGTGTGCATAATGTTATGAACACAAATAATCAGCAAGTTGAATAACATTGCATAACTATTTAGCCTATTTAGTAAGCTGAGTTGAGTAATATGTCCATAAACTTATACACAAATCATACCGAGATCGTAGTTTCTGGTACACGTACACTTCATACATACCTGACATGACATCCGGATTACACCCTGTGCTGCTGTAGCCATGGCTGCGGGATCCCTGCATTTCCCTGCGATTATGTTGACACTGCTATAGGGTCACGGTCTCACCACTGCAAAATGAGTACTGTGTTAACTTATAGCATTGATTGGCACAATAAAACTGTCATATTGTGAACACATGTAAGGTGCACATAAAAACATGTCTGGACTAGTGCAAGGTGGCAACGGAGCACAAGGTCGAGTCACTGAAGAATGTCATGATAATAGGGACCCTTACTTCAAAGTAAAATTTTGAACACGCACGCAGCAGCACATACAAGAAGTGTTTGTTTACATACTAGAGTTTGTTTTCATGACTTAGTTTAAACAACTTTCCCCTGCCATGTTTAGTTACGTCAAAGTTATAGCATATAGTTATATAGAAAGCTGTACTAGTAGCAAACTGTGAATGCTTACATTCTCGTTTTCTCCTCAAACTGCTCGTAAACCGAAAACCTGGTAAGCATAGATTGTTTACAACGTCGAAGAGTTTATAAGCGAAAAAACGTAATTGCCTTAATAATCTGTTAAGAGACAGATCAGTCGTTATTATGCAACTTCAGCAGAAAAGCGGAAGCGCACGTACAGGTGAACACGATTATTTTCGAACGTAATTTTTCTCATCGGAAGAAAACGCTTATCAGGATATTCAATTTCGCATCAAAGCAATAAATTTGCGTAACTAAATTCTGACAAACAGCGTGCAGCATGCACAAGCGCAGGTTTCACTGTTGTCGCAGAAGTTCAATTTCCTACGTTCGCAAGGTACGCTATGCACACGCGAGGAGCACGCACAACACACGTGTACTTAGCAAGCACGACTACTTACCTTTTCAATGGTACGACGCTCTCCAAGTTGCCGGTGCTGCGTCGACGACATTACTCCCATCATAGATGTCGCTGCGTAGTGGACGAGCTGAGGCACGCTAACAATACGCATTATTTTTTTTCGACGTCCACCCAACTTTTCACGACAACCAGACAAAGGCCACGACATAAAAATCGTCGGTCCACATTTGCCTGGCGCGCCACGCATACGGCGAGTTCGCAGCGAGACACGAGGTATCTTCTGGCACTTTTGTGCACGCTAACTACGTCCCGTTTCATTACAGCAAACACAAAAACACACAATAGAGAAAATATATCGTAAGCAGCGCGGTTGCAGCTCGCACAGACGACCGCCATCTTGAAGACTGAGGAAAAACAACAGCGCCACCTGCATACTTGTGAGGTTGTTGTGGCCTCCGTGTTGCCAACAATATTCACCAGTAAACTCATGTTTTGTGCCGTGTTACGCCCAGCTACGTATATAGTTGCGAGGCAAAACAAGCCACCGAACAGTCCACATTTTACGCTATAGTTTATCGTAGAAATAAATTCTATGACGTATTTTCTTTTTTTGGATTGCTTCCGTGGTCTGCAGCCAGCAAAAGCATGGCCTTAGAGATCGGGTTACGTTATCCTTTGAAAGCCGTCGCTGGGGTGTGAGTTGAATGATATTGACTGTCTGCGCCGTCACTTCGTTTTAGATAACTTCCGGCTATCGTTAACATCAGCTGTAGGCTCAGAAATTGTCGAATAGATCTCTGCAGTGTGCCTCAATCATGGTTTTCGCATAAACCCCAGCATTGCTTTTAAATCAACATTTTTGACAAACTATGTAACACTGCGATTTGCCTGTAAATTGTGCTCGATATGATAGATGAATAATCTGTATTATTAGCCTCCCCCCGCACCCCCCCTGCCCTAACAAAATCGGAGCCCTTCCACTATGTGAAGATCGAAGACCAGCTATGGTCTTCGATGGTTCTCGCTATCTGCTGGTTCTCGTGGTTCTCGCTAACTGTTGTTTGTCGCGACGTTGTACGGGGTGCCGCGTAGCTTCACATTTTATTGCGATGTTCTCAGGCTCTTTTTGTTGCAAGTTGTTCGTTAATGCGCTGACTCGACTGCAGCTTCAGCCGCTGACGCTTTGGTGCAACCATTTACTTCATTTGTGTGCATGCGTATCTATTTGCAAAACGTAGTCCCCCTACGCCAGCCCGCAAGAAAATCTGGCTCGTGAATAGACATGTGAGCGCGTGCGAATGCAGGAGGCAGCATGCATGCGGCGTTCTGTAGGAGAGCAACGGTTGCATGACGAGAGCAAGCGTTGCCGTTCGTCCTTCCGTTGCTCCCTTTCAAACCGGAGACTAAACACTTAGTCCTTCGATTTTCGACATGTCAGCCATCTTGTTCCAGTTGGTCCCTCTGGGGACTAAATGTTAGTCCTGAGGACTAAAAACTGCAGTTACTCTCATTTTCTCCATTTTTGGCTTAGAGTGTAGGCTGAATTTGGAGAAGGCTTTTATAGGTAGCGTCACGCTGACGCTGCAGTCTAGGAATTTATAGTATTGCGATGTGTTATAGAATTGGTCGCAGTGGTTCTGTAACAAGAAATCAGGAACCAGCAGAGTGAACCGTTTATTGTTGAAAGAGCCACCTGTATATCCTAAAAGCGCCGCGTATATGATATTGGTGGCCTCGCCAATATTGTACAGCCATGTAGAGACACTCGAAGAAACTCGTTCAACTGAAGTGCCAGTTTCAGCTTAAAGTGCGGTTTAAAGCGGGTACGTGAGCGTGATGAAGATCGGTGAGGAAAAAACAAACTTCACGATCATAAAGAGAGGATTTGCTCAAAACAAACATAACTACGAATCGGAGCCAATGATAGCTGCCCTATAAGTAAAGTGCGTTACCACACGCGATGAATCAGCTGGCGATCAAACGTGACAATTACAGGCGCGCACTGTGTCTCGTTCTATAGATAATTTTCCTTTCTTATGACGCCTCGCGGAGGGTAGCCAATTTCGACGATAACGTCTGCGCGCCTGTGTTGGAGCCAATGAAAAGGCTGCGAAAGGGTGGATAATGAATTGAAGCGTCTCACAATACTGCAGAGAACGTAGAACGCACTGCATTCCTCCGTACGCCTTATAATGACGGAACCATCATGGTACAGAAGCCAACGTCCTTTAAAAGCTTCGGAACAAGCTCGAACACTCGTGACGTACTGCGACATCGCGAGCCCGTCGTGTGCGAGAGTTGAAACTCAACATTGATAGAAGCAAAGAAGAGCCGCACTTTGTAAGAATTCTTTCCCGCCGATTATGTGTATTTCTGATCACTCGTTATTTCGGATCGACAAGCCCAGCGGTCGATCCAAGCACCGAGGACGAAAGTAATGGAAACTGAAAGAGAGTGAAAGAGAAAAACGAGAAGAGAAAGGTAGGTAGGTTAACCAAGAACGTGCCCCATTGGCTACCCTACGCTTGGGGAGGGGGAATAATAGATACGAAGGAGCGAGGAGAAAAATAATGGAGTCAGTCATTCGCAGAGTCAGTCGCAGAGGAATGTCCACTGTTACAAGCGCTCATACAGCCTAGTCGCCTTCAAGAAGTGCAGAAGGGCTTTTGTAGCCTTTCGCATGTAAGAATGCATAGGTCATGGTCCCAGGATTTTTTCCACCGAGAGCACTCTATTATCTAATAGGCTGTGTTGAGCTAGAGTACGTCGTTGAGCGTCAAAGGATGGGCAATGACACAGAAGTCTCATCGCACTTGCATAAATTGCACGCCCCACTGTTGGCCTTTCCTATTAGGAATTAATTAATTAATTATGTGGTTTTACGTGCCAAAACCAGTTCTGATTATGAGGCACGCCGTAGTGGGGGACTCCGGAAATTTGGACCACCTGGGGTTCTTTAACGTGCACCTAAATCTAAGTACACGGGTGTTTTCGCATTTCGCCCCCATCGAAATGCGGCCGCCGTGGCCGGGATTCGATCCCGCGACCTCGTGCTCAGCAGCCCAACACCATAGCCACTGAGCAACCACGGCGGGTCCTATTAGGAATGAATAGGAATTTGTAAATGCGACACCCAACCACACGCGACACATTGACGACGGAAGAGTGAAGGTGGCAGGCGAATTCGAAGTTAGGGTTGAGAGAGTGCAAGCGTGAGTTGCTAAAACCCGGTGAATTTCATCATAGAAGTGTGATGGGGCGAGCAAGTGAGTAAAGTTGCCGCGCAGCATCCGTTCTTGAGAGTAGCAAAGGCACTTGCTGATATTTTTGATGAGTCGGCGGGCAGCTTCATCTGCGCTGTCGTTGCCGAAGATTCCGAAGTGACTCGGCAATCACTGAAATACAATGTCGTGTCCTTTCTAGAGCGCGTAGTAATGAACTTGCCTTATTCCGTACACTAGCTACTCGTGTAACCCATGGCGTAGGGCAAATTGCAGGCTTTGTAGGGCTGCTTTCGAATCGCAGAAAATGGCCCAAAGATTTGGTGGCTGCTGGAGCACGTAATTGAGTGCACATTGAAGAGCCGCAAGTTCTGCTGCTGCAGACGTGGTGTTGTGAGAGTATTTGAATCGAAAAGAGACGGCGTCTTATGGAAAAACCACTGCTCCAGTAGAGCTGTTAGAACTGGCGGAACCGTGCGTTTAAATATAGATGCCACCAAAATAACACTCGCGTGAGAGAAGCAGAGACAACAGCTTCAGGGCTAGCGGTGACAAGTCTTTTCTAAGCTATCCCAGGAACTGAGAGGCACACGTTAGTTTGCCGGAGACACCGCAATGGTGATGTTGGGTGTTTTGCAGGTTTGAAGCCAGACGGTATCGACTCACGGCGTCTCGTCACAATACCGCATAATGTAGACTGTGGTCGTCGCGCTGGCAAACCGGCTAAATGGTGGGATGTTAGCCGTGAAAGATGTGCCGAATGTGCGCTCTTAGCGTCTCATCGACGATATAGGTGATGATCGGGTGCTGCTGTGCAATGAGAATCGTTGCAGCTGTCGAAGAACATCTTGGTAGGCCAAGACATGTCCGAAGTGCTTGGGCTTGTACGCTCTGTAGTGCAAGCAGATTAGTCTTGCATGTGTTAACAAGACTGAAAGACTGCAATTATCAAATAAATCCGAGAAAGAGGGTCATGTATAGCTGTAACATGGAGGGCGCACGGATGGTTCCCATTATTTTCCAGCTATGAATTTAAACATGTTCTCAATACAAATGAGTTTTTTCTTCATGTAGGAGACATGGGGACTCCAGGCGAGGACACGATCCACAATAACGCCTAAGAACGTGTGAGTTTTCTTATACGCAACTGACTGGCCCTCGATGCACACCGGGTAGAAAGACATCGATTTTCATGTAAATTCCACTAGTGCACATGTTTCTGTAGATATTGTCAGACCTTGTCGGCGAAGCTATGCCACTGTCAGGGTTGCCGCTTTCTGTATTCTGGCGCGCACTTGTGGCCGTGTCACGCCGGACGCCCAGATGCAAATATCATCAGCGTAGAGAGAGACATTAGCCGTCTGTGGTAGCATTTCGGGTTAGTCCCACTAGAACGCGATTGAAAGAGTCAGGCTCAAGACTCCGCCTTGTGGGACACCACGACTGGCAATAAATCTATTTCTCGGACCCTCTTCTATAAGAACAAATACAGATTTCCTTGAGATATAGTTCCCAATCCACCTAAAGACATGGCCTCCAAGTTCTGCAGCCTAAAGAGCTTATGGCTTCGCGGGTTATGTTGTCGTACGCACCTTTTACGTCTAAGACGAGTGCCACAGAGAGACGCTTCATAGTTTTTTGTTGCTGTACGGAGATCACAAGATCAATGACGCCGTCAATTGAAGACCGTCCACGTCGAAAACCAGCCATAGCATCAGGCAAGATGTTACAGTATTCAAGGTATCATTCCATACGTGTCAGCAACACCCTCTCTACGACCTTACATATGAAACTCGCAAGTGCAATCGGTCGGTACGATGTAAGGTCCAGCAGAGACTTTCCAGGCTTCAGTAGAGGCACCAGTCGGCTGCACTTCCAGGCACTCGTCGGGGACTGTATGCCGTCATGCCAAGATTTATTGAAGATATCCAGAAGACAGCATTGTGCTGTTGAACCTAGGTGCCTTAAGGCAGCGTAGGTCATCCCATGGGGACCGGGTGATGACGACCGCTTGCACGTAGCCAAAGCGGCTTGCATTTCTTTCATAGTGAAAGGCACTTCCATACTTTGATCTGTCACGACAGGGACGCCATATAGACAGACGTCAATCAGTAGAACGCCGTCACCAGTAACCTTTGCACAAAAATCACCCACGACTTCAAGCTCTGGTCGACTTTGATGTAGAGCGAGTGCTGTCAAGGGACGACGTTGTTGTGGAAGTGATCGAATACCCTGAAGAGTTCTCCACACGGGGGATAACGGCTTGCGAGGGTTCAGGGAATCGCAGAAGCTCTTCCATCGTTGGTCCTGAAGTTCGTTCATCTCACGCTGAACTTCCTTCTGATTGCGTCGGGCTTGCCTCAGGTCATAAATGGACTTATTACGCCTATATGAAAGGTTGAATACAACGTATAGCCTCCTGATAAGCTCACATGGTCTCGTGATGTCATTCTTGATTTCTTGAAAAACCCGGGACCGTATTGAAAAAAATAAAGATATTACGTTAGACTTGATCGGAAGAGTAAATTTCAGCCAATCCTGAAGGTGGACATATAATTAGGGAACGCAAACGGCGATTGACAAAGACCACTCCAGTGTATCACCGATTCAGGGTGGGCCAATTCATGGTGGGCTTCAGCAGTGCGTCTGCTAAAACTAGCGTTGATTGAGGTGTGTGTGTGGGCGAGGTATTTTAGTTGCGTGTTGCACCCTCCTCGGTCGTAAGAGAGAGTATACAGGCGCGAAGAGCGTGTGACTGGACTTCCTTGGCAATCATCACGCGTCGACGTAACGTCGACATTCAATTACTGGTTGCTCGGGTACCTCTCCATACTTCTTGATATTTTTGAAATTCTAAACAAGGCCGGGGTGCCACAGTTACCTCTGGAGCAAGTCACATTACTGTCCTTATGATTGCATATCAGTCAAACGCTTATTTGATACACATATGCACAGATGGTTCAAATACTGTTGGCAGTACGTCATGTGCGGCGGAATCACGTCAAGACTGACGGGATGCCACCTAACAGGTGGGTCACAGATTTGATCACAAGGAGTCCCTCTAAAGTGCATTGTTAGGCATGCATCTGGGACCGAGTTCACGAAGATTTTCGCTCGTGAAAGCTCTTGCCCACCGCGTCCGGCACCACCGGTGTCGCCACCAACACACGGGTACGCTGACCGCGATGACATGGAGTTTCCGGCCACGTACCGAGAGGTGCTTGGCCACTACAGAAACGAACGAAAGAAAAAATTGGCTGTCGTTTAGCTCTGGTTAAACCTAGTCGAGTAGCAATAGCTACAGACCCCCGGCTGCGCTTAGGCTTCGCTTGTAGTTATACATGGCTGAGCGAGCACGTCTAGGGGCATCGCTTTCACGGCGTTTGGCCAACCGTTCGGCACGCTCCTCTTGAGTCTCTTCAGCGCGCTGTCTCCTCTTCATTTGTACGACGATCCCTGGCCTCCTTCAGGCTGGCCGACTTCTCACCTAGGGTGCCTCGATGCCAGCGCCGCCGTTCAGGGTGGTGCCATCCTTTGACCGCCCGCGCGCCGCCGCTTCCTCGCTGCGACGCCATCTTGAATCACAGCGAGCGGTTGCGATTGCTTGGTGCCGGTGCTTAGTTCGAGACACAGTGCGCGAGGATGCTTCGCTGACGCTTCTACTTGCTGGACAGTGTTCAGCCGCATGAATGACATGCTTGTCAAGTGCATCGAGTATACATGACGGGCTGTTGTGTTCCCAAGTGCACCGGATCGACGCGTAAAGGGCTTCGTTGTTTACGCTTTCCCCGGGACCCAGAGCGAAGGAAGAGATGGGAAGCCCAAGTAAAGCGGTATCACTGGAAGGCAACGGATAGCTCCTACATTTGCAAGGTAAGTGTCAAGAAAGTTTAGACTATCGCACCGTGTTTTTCCTTTAAATAAAGAGTATTCTCTGATCCTCGCTCACGAACTAAGCACTGCACCGATGCTGTCTGAGTAGCCTATGGTTTGCGAGCGCGCGTCGCATAGGCTTTTGCCGTTTTGATCGGCGCAGTCTATGCGAGTAGCACCCTTATTTTAAGGACTGACGAAAATGCTTCGCCGCGAAATAGTCTTACATCAGCTACAAATCGTCATGTAAACCACCTATTTTACTTTTTCACTGGAAGCACACATCGTGTGTCTCTAGTTTTTTTTCCCTCAGTTTATTTTTTCGCTACTGGTTATTTGGGACTAAAAGAACGCAGTGCTTCTTCTGGGGAGAGCGGCTGTTGTGTACGTAGCTGCGAAGCATTGTGATTTTCTCTGATTTCTCAGCAGACATCTTGCGTTATATAGCTGATTTTTAGACGAATATATTTGTAGCGTGGTGCTCGTAAGCCGATGGTCATTCGTGCTCATTCCCGATCGTAGTGGGTACTGTGACGGTCTTTAAATGCCTGTGCATGGTATGCCCAGGTGTAGTAAAGTTAAGGGGCATCATGTGACCAAAATGTTTCGGCGCTTTCTGGCATGGTGTCTGTTGTAGCCTGTGCATTTCTTCGAAAAGTGTGAAGCGAGGTAATATAGCATTACTTCTGCGAAAATTTATTTTTAAGCACTGTAATGGGTTCTCTGTATTTACAAGGCAACTTTTCATATCAATAATCACTTTTGTTGTTTTACTTGTACTTAGAAACACATTGAAGAGGACCAGTACGAGGGAAATCGACAGGATTGGCGCCGTCTGCTAAAGTCAACAGCCCTACATCATCATGGACTATATTTTGGAAGTGAAAAACATTGCTAATCTGTATTTGACTGTCTTAGTTTCATTTACGGTTTTTGTACGCGATACGTATGCAGTGTTGTTTATTTTTTCAATGTAGTTATCAGTGTTCTAATGGTTATTTATAAAATGTTGTGTACTCGCCATCGATGTGTTTGGCTGATGCGACGTATTCGATGGTAGCTGATGTATTCTGGCTGGATATCTTGATTAATATTACCCGCGGTTGCGTTTTCTTGTTTGTATTCTTGTTTTCGGTTTATATTGTGTGTAATAAGGTTGATGTACTCACTTGAAACCCCCCATGTAATGAATAAATTTTAAAAAAACTCTCCCTATCCCGAATTGTGTGTGTCGAGCCTACCCTGCGATTTTTTTTATCTCGTCTTTCAACATAACCTTCAGGCGCCACACAGTACATATTTTTCATGTACATATCTCTTTCATGATTGACTGTACTAGACATTACTAAGTAAATGTATTTTGTGCATCGTTTGGTTTCTTTGTGTACTACGCAAGATTTACACAGACAAGTTACGTTACATGTTTCTCTACAGCACTAACTAAACCTTATTTTCACATCGCAATTATTTTTACACCAGCTTAATCCTGTCAGCACACAGTTTTACGGGCAATAAAAGCAAAATTGCGCGTAGATATCGTCAAATAATTGCAACGAACGCGAAGAGCACGCGCAACGCAAGGAAACCTAACCGCCGTGCGCGAGTGGCTGGCTACGGTAAAAGAGGCGTGACGTGTAAACCAAAATACAACAGCGAAAAAGGAAAACTTCCACACACAGGGGGTCGCAAACCTTATATACCAAGCATCGAAGCGCAAAAAAAATTGTGCGTATTTCAAACACACACACGGCATATTAAATGTGATTGAATTAGGCAACTTGGGGCATGTTCCCGGCGCCATATATTTACGTCTTCGACCTTCGATGAGTTAACGGCTATTGGTTATAAAGATGTGCAGATGCGATACCGATAAATAAATCCTCATCAAGGCAAAGCACTTGGAAGTGCGCCGCGAGTAACACTATTTATGAACGCAAGCGTAGCTGAGTCTGAGCTCGTGTGATTCAATATGGCGGCGCCAGCGGGGTTGTCTCCACCCTGAACGGCGGCGCTGGCATCGAGGCACCCTATTCTCACTGTTCATACTGCGGCCTCATCTATGTCCGCGGCGACCCGAGCTCTCCCCTCCTACACTCCCGGTTATCACAGCTGCGAAGCGCGGGTGTGACGTCATACAGAGGGCGCAGCGAGCGCGCAACGGCTAGAGTCACTGTTTTCCAGTGACTCTAGGCACCCTAGCAACGGCAGGAGCGGTGGCTGCGCGGTAACCTCGATGAGGCGAGTTGCCGGAGAATCGAGGCCCAGGGCGTAACGTCACACAGAGGGCGCGGCGAGCGCTCAACGGCTCACGAGTTAAGCCGACGGGAGCGGACGTGTCGAGTTGAGGTGCCGTTTCAGCGAAGCAGGAGCAGCGTGCCAAAGAGATAAGTTTTCTGATTTTGTATTTCCTCTTTGTTTTTTTAGGAGGGTTAGCCTAGCCAAGCAATCTTTATAAATTATTTTCATGCTTTCTCACTTTCTTGGTCTTCTCGCTTAGGTAAAAGTAGGTAATTTTTTTTCACATCTACGCCTTGTTAGTACGAGATGATGGTTGGTACTAGGGGAAACCCACGCGTGCATTGTTCTGAGTGCGAGCGTTCTTACGCGTTGGAAGAAACGCGGTTTAAGTCAGGACGCGAAGCGAACGGTGCAGATTTTATCTGTAGGATGTATGTGCTAGGGTCGCGGCTAGACCGTCTAGAGCAAGAGAAAGATAAGCTAGCTAAGCGGCTTGGAAAGAAAGAAAAGGAACTTAAAAGCGAGCAGAAGCAGAGGAAGGAGGTAGAAGAAAAGCTAGCTAACGCAGAAATTCAGCTGAGGGCCACCATTCCGCAAAGCAATGGTGAACGCATCGAGGCGAGCACCGTGAATGGAGCTGGCTCCGATGCGAGTGCAGAGGCAGCCGAACCCGCCACGCCGGGAGGCAGTGGCGGAACCGTCAGTGATAGTCACGAGGGGGATACCACTGACGCGGCCGCGGAAGAGAACAAAGCCAAGGGTAAGGATAAGACAGGAGAGGAGGGTATTGTGACCTCGGGGGCAGCTTTCAGCGGTGAGGGGGAAGAAAAGCGTCGAGTAGTCTTTGCTGGGGATTCCAACATGCGTAAACTAGAACCGGCGATAACAGAGAGGGTAGGTGCAGGCGAACGAGTCCTGGTTAGCGCGCTTCCGGGAAAGCCGATTAGAGAGGTGATAGCTAAGGCCAAGGAACGCATGTGGGACACAATGGAGGAGAGACACCTAGTGGTGATAATGGGCGGAGTGATTGACGTACTGCACGGACGAGGAGCAGGGATCACAAAGCAAATAGCCAAAGGGGTCACCGACTAGCGGAATGTTTCAAAGGAAGTGCAAATCGCGGTGTGCACGGTGCCAGAGGTTGAAAGGCAGGGCTATGAAATTAGAAGGGCAATTCTTGCAGTAAACAGCGAAATTTGGACTCTAGCTAAAGCAATGAATTTTACGGTCATTGACATAAACCGAGAAGTGCACCGAGCAGGCCGCGAAGGCGCTTTTGTGTGACGGGATACATTTTAGCGAAAGGGTAGCAACACCGGTCGGACGTCGATTCGCAGCGCGAGCTGTAGCTTTTTTATGCGGGCCCCAGGCAATCAGGAAGCAGGATTAAGCATTGAACGTAGCGAAACACCAGTAAAGGGCAGAATTAGACGACCAGGAGTCAGGAAAAGACACAGAAAGGATAAGAATAGAGAAGGTAAAATTTGCTACATTAACATGCGGGGTGGTCGCAAGCAGGAAAAATGCTGGAAATTCAAACGCAGCTGAATGATGAAGCGATTAGCGTGTACGCCTTGACTGAAACGCATCTAAGATATTTGGAGCAGCCGCCTGTTATTGACAATTTTGTATGGGATGGGTACAACAGAATGACCGGGTCAAGGAAAGGCGCGGGCGTACTAATTAGGCGAGGTCTGAAGTGGCGAAGGGTAGACGAGACATGTAAAGAGCATTTATGGATTAGCGGCACATGGCAAGGTAAAAAGACATGGCTGAGAGTAGCTTACCTAAGAACAGGTAGTGATACCAGATAAAGAAATAAGGAATTAGTTGATTGCATTAGAAGCGATATTAATGAGTTCAGTAAATCGGGCCAGGTTATATTAGTGGGAGATATGAACGCACACATGGACGATTTAGACGGATATACTGATTACAACGGCTCTCTAATGCTGGATCTGTGTGATGAACAGAACCTTAACAGGGAGAATAAGTGTCATGGACAGGTAACCTGGCAATGCGGAAAGAGGCAGTCATGTATCGACTACGCCTTAGTCTCAGAAATGGTCTACGAACAACTAGACCAAATGATAATAGACGAAAATGGAAAAAATCGCCTGGGAAGCGATCATAGACGTTTAGTATTAAAGTTTGGGCGAGATACTAGCGCAGAACATGAACCAATAGCCTCAGAGTTTTTAAAAATGAATGACGAGCAAATAACAGATCTCAAACAACAAAGAGAAAAAAATTGAGGATTTTCCTACAGTAGTCTGGGAATATATGGAACTGGTGGACGTTATGCAGCATGCAATAAGGCGGACACGGCAAAACTATTGTTGGATTGGCAAGAGGAAACCACGTAAGTGGTGGAACAAGGAAATAAAACAAGCTATAGAAGAGCGTAAACTGGCATCTAGGGCTCATCGAGAATCCAAAAAGTTGGGATTACAAAAAGAAGAGGTGCTCCTTAGATGGAATACATACCGAAAAAAGAAAAGGGTTGCGAGTGAGCTCGTGCAAGAGAAAATTAAATGCGCAAGTGAACGTTGGGTGCATAACATTCACAAAAGAGACAAAAGCGCTCCAAAAAGATTCTGGAACCATATAAAAGCACTCGGAGCTCCAACTAAAAACTCGCAAATGGCTATAAGGGATGAAGACGGTAACATCTACGAAGGAGATGATGCGATGCGGTACATCACAGACGTTATTAGTGATAACTTCGGCACGAGAAAAAGCGTAGTTCAGACAACAGATCCAGCAACAGCAGAGAGGCCAGAGAGATCAAAATTTAGCATAGAAAGCTTTTATTGGAAAAAGGCAGCAGAAAATGTCCCTAACAACACGGCAGCAGGACCCAATGAAATCCCAATACAGCTAATCAAAAACCTCGGTCCAAAAAGCAAGGCAGTGCTGACTAATGCCATAGAGCAAGTGATTAGAACAAAGAAAATTCCCGTTGGATGGCGTGAAAGCAAGATGAATCTCATCTACAAAGGCAAAGGAGATAAGAATAAGACGAGCTCGTACAGGCCAGTTACAGTAACGTCGGTGATATATAGAATGACAATGCAAGCCATAAAACTAGAACTGTCGATGTGGGTGGAGAAAAACGATGTATTGGGGGAACTACAGAATGGGTTCAGGCCAGGCAGATGCTTAGAAGACAATATGTTTGTACTAACTAAGAGCACAGAGATTTCAGTAGCTCAGAAAACACCTTTATGGATAGTCTTTCTAGATATTAAAGGAGCGTATGACAAAGTAGACAGGAAATTGTTGTGGGATATTCTGCAATACGAAGGCATAGATGACAATTTCGTGGAGCTGCTGAGGGAGATATATAGAGACAACCAAGTACAAGTGGTATGGGAAGGTAGAAAAGGAAATGAAATGGTGGGAATTCACCAAGGATTGAAGCAAGGATGCCCTCTGTCACCATTGTTGTTCACGCTTTACGTCAAGGGTATAGAAAGACGACTGGAAAACAGCGAATTAGGTTTTGATTTATCCTACATGCGTAATGGACAAATGGTGCAACAGTAGGTCCCCGGACTGATGTACGCAGACGACATTGTGCTACTAGCGGACAATAAAAAAGATTTACAGATACTTGCGAATATCTGTGGGAATGCAGCGTCAAATCTAGGCCTTAAGTTTAGCACAGAGAAATTAGGAATTATGATCTTCAATGAACACACGAATAACTTCGTGGTGTCAATTCAACAGCAAGTTATACCCAGAGTGAAGCAATATAAGTACCTCGGCGTACACATAAACGAAGGAAAGAATTACTAGAATAAAGGGGAAGCCGAATGCAGCAATAATGAAACACAGAGCACTGTGGGGCCACAATAAGTATGAGGTGGTGCGTGGAATCTGGAAAAGAGTAATGGTGCCAGCGCTAACTTTCGCAAATGCCATTATATGCTTAAAATCGGATATATTGGCGGGTTTGGAAGTTAACCAATGATCAGTAGGCCGGTTGGCTTTGGGAGCCCACGGTAATACCACAAATGAGGCAGTGCAGGGTGACATGGGTTGGGCCTCTTTTGAAGTCAGAGAAGCACAGAGCAAAATTAGTTTTGAAGAAAGGCTCGGGAACATGGATGAAAATAAATGGGCGGCTAAAGTGCACAAGTATCTCTACATGAAAAGCGTGGACACAGAATGGAGGAAGAGGTCAAGGAAGTTGACAACCAAGTACAGGATAATCGAAACTGTAAATAGACAACCAGGAATCATCAGAAAGAAAGTGAGAGAAATAGAGACCGTGAATTGGATGCAAAGAATGGAAACAAAAAGGACAATGGAGATTAGAAGGGCAAATCTGTACGATAACACAAAGGCAATTTGCCTTGCTATTTGAGGCTCGAGCCGGTTGCCTAAGGACGAAAACATATCGGAACAAATATTCGGAACTATAGTCGGGTACAACTTTAGAAGACAGGAGGAGGCCCCGCCCAGTTGACCGAAGCGCAGCAGCCAATTCCTCCGCGACTAAAGAAATAGTCCCGCTCAAAAAATTGTGACTGCTTCTAAAACGCGTATTGGTCGGTATAAATAAGATTTGTGGATCTTGTCGAGTGGTTTGGTAAAACTATCATGATGGAAATGCTACCGCACATGCCGGATCGCGAGAGAAAAATAACTCCGTGCCTTCTACAACGCTGTGCGTCGTCTGCTACGGAGCAAGATCGACGGCACCGGGCGTAGCAGTCGCTGGCTTAATAGCGTAAAATTCATATTTACCTTTTGTGCGTTTGCACAACCTTATTTTTTTAATGTGTTGGGCTTATTTTTAATTCATTTTTTTCTTTTTTTTCGCGGTTGCGAACCAGCGATCTCACGTGAGTTCGCCCACGATCGCGCGCGGCATTCCGTGCCAGTTTTCCGCCATGGAGCCCAGCGAGGTGACATCGGAACGCGATCCTTTGTTGCCGAACGAGCCTTGTGTCGCCTCGATGACCACACCACCAAGGAGCCTCGGCAAGAGCGGCCACATCCTGAACAGCGATTCACGCAACATGATCTTCTACCGCTACACGTTTTGGCGTAACAGGCAGCCTGAACGCAGCGTGGAGGACACGAGCAAGTTTTTCGCCGACATGCTCGGTGTCAGCGAAAGGACTGTGTTCAGGGTGAGGGAGGAAGTTAAAACTTCGCATTTTCGGGTGGCAAAGTGACGACGCCCTCGCGAAAGCGCCCACGCAATGCGCATAAGAGGAGACGCAGCGCGAAGTTTGACAGCTTCACGTTGTGCGCGCTGAGGTCATGTGTGCACGATTTCTTTCGCCGCAACGAGATATCGACGGTCGAGAAGATAACTACCGAGTTCTCGGAGCGTATGGAACTCCCATCACTAAGGCGGTGTACTGTGCGTTGCCTGCTTGCCGAGATCGGCTTCAAGCACGAAAAGAGAAGACGCAACTCGCTGCTTATCGACCGGGATGACATCACCGATTGGCGGAATCGCTACCTCCGTGACGTGGAGCGCTACCGGGCGGAAGACCGAAAGATCTTCTACCTGGACGAGACATGGGTGACGGCGGGACACACTCGGTCGATCGTGTGGACAGACACCGTGGTGCAGAAGCGCGGACGCCTGTTCGCTCGAGAAAATGGCCTGACGACGGGTCTAAAACAACCTTCTGGGAAAGGTCAGCGCCTGATCGTGACGCACATCGGCAGCGAGGATGGTTTCGTCGACGGCGGCTTGGATGTATTCAGAGGCCAAAAGACAGGCGACTACCACGAAGAAATGGACGGCAATCGCTTTGAGGGCTGGTTCAATGACGTTCTGCAGAAGTTGACAGCTGGTAGCGTCATTGTTTTAGACAATACACCTTACCATAGCCGGTGAGAAGAGAAATTGCCGAAGACGGCCTGGAAGAAGGAAAATATACAGGAGTGGCTCACAAGCAAGAACATCACCTACGGTGAATGGATGATAAAGAAGCAGCTCCTTGAGCTGGTGGCATCTGTAAAGTCACGCTTTCTGAGCTACATCGTAGACAACACAGCTGTAAGGGCCGGTTGCATTGTATTCAGGCTCCCGCCGTACCACTGCGAATTTAATCCCATTGAGCTTGTGTTGGCCAAGGTCAAAAATGGCATCGCTGCGGACAGCAGAGACTTCAAGCTGTCCACGGTCGACTTCATCTTGAGCGAGAAAATCAAGCAGGTAACGGCGGAAGACTGGAGGAAGAGCATTCAGCATGTGATGGACTTGGAGGCAAAGTTCAGACTTCAGACTTGACACGTCTGGGAGTGAGCACATTCAACCCATCATCATCCAGCTGGGTGAAGATGACACTGAAGAAAGCGACTCCGACTGCGAGCTGTCTGGCATTAAGCCACTCGACGAAGCATAAAGGCTTCGTATTAACAAAAGAACAGCCCTTATTAGAGCTATCAAAGTTTTGCCGGTGGGTTCGCAACAGCCAACCATACATTCCGTGACCTCTCAAATAAATAAGCAGTTCCATTTATGGCCTATTCCTTATAATAGAATCTCAGTTCTGATAAGCAACGTCCTGCACACATTGTACTCGATTTAAGAAGTGGCATAGAAACACATTTAAATGCTGGCATATCTGAATTGAAATGCTATTGTTAACCCTGATTATCGTTGGCGGGCTCAAAATGCTCATTCGGGCAGCCACCGTCGAGTTTGACGCGCCCCATTGTGAAATAGCAGAAGTCAGAGCACGCTTTATGGTTCTGTTAGCAGTATGCACTGGAAATCACAGTCATGTCATAGCGAGTGGTGGTGAAATAGCAGCAGACAACACGAAACTGACAGCCACTGTCAGCAGCTTGAATGCCAAAGCACATTCATGCGATTGCATTGTTTATTTTGTTATTTGGCTCACACAAGTAATGCGAATAAGAGAACAAATACAAGACATCATTAGCTTAGTGAGACCCAAAATGCTCATTCAGGCAGCCACCGTCGAGTTTGACGCGCCCCATAGTGAAATAGCAGAAGTCAGAGCACGCTTTATGGTTCTATTAGCAGTCTGCACTGGAAATCACAGTCATGTCATAGCGAGTGGTGGTGAAAAAGCAGCAGACAACACGAAACTGACAGCCATTGTCAGCAGCTTTAATGCCAAAGCACATTCATGTGGTTGTATTATTTTGTTATCTGGCTCACACAAGTAATGCAATTAAGAGAACAAATATAAGACATCATTGAATTAGTGAGGCCCAAAATGCTCATTCAGGCAGCCACCGTCGAGTTTGACGCGCCCCATAGTGAAATAGCAGAAGTTGGAGCACGCTTTATGACTCCGTTAGCAGTCTGCACTGAAAATTGAAGTGTTGTCATAGCCAATTTTCAATTTATTAATCTGACTCGAGCAACTAATGCGAATGCAAGCACAATTATTAACGTGATTAACTTTGCTAGCATGTTTTTGTCATATTTACGTACCGGGAAAATGCTCAGTAAAGTGGAGCATGTTTTAGTGAGTCACTTTGTTCTTTACAAGCCGTAGGCAAAGTGACGGACAGATTCAGACAGTGATATTGGGGAAGTAATAAATGGTGAAAGTTGCAAAAGCTGTCACAGCACTGCTTTGCTGGACTCCATTCACTTGAAAACTGGATTTGTAATGATGAAAGCGTGAAGACAGGATATGATACCCCACTGCACAATGTGTACCACCACATGTGACGGGCAGCAAAACCATCTGTTTATTAAGACTGAATGCAACAACATAGCACCTTTTCATGTGCCCTTCTGGCAAGCTACCGTATATGCACTGATGCATAAACACATTAACAGGGGTAAGAGACGAAGTAACTGTGAAAGCCACGTGATGCTTTTAACATTTTGTATCTGTCAATGTTTCTGTTCTCACAGCTGATAGAACTTTCTTTGGTGCAAGTAGGTTAATCACGTTGCGGCAACAGCACAAGAAGCAAGGTCGGAATAGAAGGAGAAAACAAAGCAAGGTGACAGATTGAGGAGGCAAGGTAGACAAGAGAGAATGGCTTTAATGACATCGAAGAGGCCAGCCCTGCTATTCACAGGACTTGGTGCTTTCCATGAGACGAGTTAATGGAATTGTAAAGAAAGTCGTGGCTGCAGCATGCTTACAAGAACAAATGCAAAAATAAATGATAGAAATAGGAATAAATACATACACGCACGGAATAACTCACATATTCACACATATGAACACAAACGCGAGCGCGAAAACTAACATATAAAATACAAAAAAGGGCAAAATAACAAATATACACAAACACACAAGAAAACACGCACACACATTTGACGCAGACGCGAGTAGAAATATTAGGAGTCAGTTCACAAGCAGCTGTGGCTACTTTGTCGTACTTTTTTTAATGTACATATTGGCTCTGTTGCCTTCACTGTCATAGGAATTTTTTAGTAGCGACATATCACGACAAAGCGCAAAGCTGTGTTGTGGGAAAGCAAGTCGAGCGCTGACAGCACAGCTTATGCGCGATTGTGTCACAGCAGGCTTTCTACAGCTGGCGCGTGCAGTGAGCGAAGAGTTCTAAGCCACACAGCGACACGAATTCATGCCAAGCTCCCTTGCAACAGCACCAGTCTATCAGTCATAATTTTATATTATCATTCAGGCTGACATTAAGGAAACAAACACTGCTTCCAAACGCCTGACCGTTAACAATCCAATGACATTCGCTCAAGCAGCGCGTGTTAGTCCCTGATTGTTAGCATTGGTGGAAAGCAATCAATCGACGGTGCTACACAACACTCGAACGACGCTGCTAGACGCTCGGCTATCTTATCACACTGCTGCCAACGATCGGTCGTTTGCACGCTGAGCTGGCAGCAACGAATCTTTGCGTTGGAGGTTGCTTTCACAAATCTTTTCTGTTGAGAAACTCGCAGGTTGGTTTCATCCGCGCAGGCTTTTCTCATTTATCCTGATAATGGCTTTGCTCCATCACTTCACCACGTCCGACGAGAAACGCAGGGGCACAGTACACAAACACACCCGCCGCTCATAGTAGGTACCAGACTTTGGCGAACTCTCCTCGTCGTAACTTCACTTAGGAGCAAAACAAAACACCACGGAACAAACACGTACGATGTTTGCTTGCAACGGTATGTCGCCGCGGGATCCTGTTTCCACACGAAGCGCAGCGCAGCGCCACCTATGTTCGCTGCAATCTTTCTTCGCCGGCTCACGGCTCAGAACAAACTCACGCGGCACAAATTGTGCATCGTTAGCTCACAATTATATTTCCGGCATGACAGACCACCACAAGCAATTCGAATTCACTCTGACGAAGGGAGACGCACAGAGCTGACGCGACTCGGCCCAGTTCGAAGCGAGGGCGGCCATGTTAGGCATGTTCTCCTCGGTGGGGACACCGGCCGTCCGGCTCATGACGTCACCTGAAGTGTGCGCCTATTGGTGCCGGCTCGCCTGCATCCGCCTTTGATGGGCAAATGCCGCTGTCTTCTAAAGTTGTATCCGACTATAGATGAGACATGTGTATGCTGCAGTAAAGATCCAGAAACCACTCAGCACATCCTGATGGAATGCGACGGGATCCACCCAGCGAGAACCGTAGGTAACGTGCAACTCCCAGAAGCGCTTGGGTTTAAAGTGGAAGGAAACATAAACAGATCAGCCGTAGAGATCAGCAAGAGACGATTAGAGTACTGGTGGAAAAAAAAGCAGGGAAAAGATGGATCGACCTTATCTCTTAAAATCAGGCAGCGGTAGAAGGTAAATTTTTGAAAAAGAAAAATAATAATGAGAAGTATACAAAAATGCTAGATAAAGAACATGTATAGTATACCTAATTAAATCAAGCAGGCTAGGTGACTATTTGTCGCCGCCCCGTTTCAAAGGGGATGCCAATAAATCATCATCATCGGCTAGGGCGCCTCAATGCCAGCGCCGCTTTACAGGGTGGGGATAGCCTTTGAACCGCCGCGCGCCGCCGCTCTGGGTTTTCGGCGCCATGTTGGTTCTTTCGCGCCGGCTGTCGAGCAGAACGGACGCGCGCTCGATTTGCTTTCTTTGTGGCGTTGTGGTGCGAGAGCGCGTGTTTTGTGTAGTCCCTTGTGATGTTCGTGCTTGTTGACGAAACATGACGGGCTGCTTTGTCACTCTGTGCACTGGATCGACCGCAAAAGAGCCGCGGGTATTTTGTTACCGCTGCGACGTTGAACAAGAAAAGGACAGTGCAAGTAAAACGTGACAAACGGACACAACGAAGATATGCGAGTGAGGATCATGATTTCGTTAAGGATAACGTCCCTTTGTAATCTTTTCATTTTCACAGAGAAGTTGCTTGTATATGTTGGCGTGCCTTCTCTAGTGATTATAAGGCTGCAGTATGGTGTGATCGCCATGTTTGACTTGTTGCAACGGCGTAGATTTATTCTAGACGTTTGTGAATTGACTTTTTTTTTGTAGCTAGAACTATTGGGGCACTTGCAAACTCGTTTCCTGGATACGCGATCGATGACAGTACCTACCTGGTCGATTTTTTCTCAGCAAAAATTAAACAAGCACAAAGCATCACTCAGTCGGAAGAGAGTGATGAGAGAAGCGACTTCATTCTCGACTTAGAGGAAGTTTCTTCTCTTGGGGAAGATGTGCTCGCCCACTTGGCAAGCTTTTTGTTAAAGCCGATTATCCGCACTGTGGAACACTGCTCTGTGTGCATGTACATGCTAGCGGCTGAAGAACCTGGACAGGAACACCACCTTGCTCAACTAAATGAATATGTCCAAGACGGCAAATTTTAGTTTATGCAAACAGACAAATTCTCGTTTTTGATTGTTAATGTGAGGGCGTTCTCAAGTCTTTTGCTAAAGCTCAAGATTTGAGCTGCCTGAGAAACACCATTGAAAGCACTGAAGTAATTATTGGAAATAATGTAACCTTGCCAGATAACCCATGTTATCAGCACAATGTGATTGGAAAACTTCTTGAGCGATTTGTGTCCACACATCTCTGCATCTATCTGCGATGGCTTGACATTCCTGAAAAGGCAGCTGAGTGTTATGCTAGCAAGACTGTAGCAGGTACGAGCGTGCAGTAGGGCCAACCACATTTTAACCAGATAACCTCCCTGAGAGCTTATAAAGTGGATTAATTAGTTCTTACTTTTATAAATAAATTGTGTTTGTTGAAAACTGTTCTCAGTGCATTTTTCTTCTTCAGCAGGCAGCTGAACTGCTGCAAGCCTACTCACGCGACGTCTCCTAATTTTTCTCCCAGTTTCATAAATATGACGGGAAAACCCTCAGAAGCAAGATTACTATTAAAAAAGCTTCAAACTTAACATTTCATCAAGTGTACAATTCCAGTAATATTTGTGGGTCGTTTACCAGTGAAATCAGTAAATAAAAAAGGGGGTATTTACGCAAACCAATCGTGCTACCTTCAGGTTGCGATACACGCGAAAAGTGTCGGACAACCTCTTTTGAAACGAGCACTCCATGCAAGCAAACTGTTTATCAGATGGTAAAGCAGAAAATCTGCATTTAAATCGAGTCGGTATCGCCCTTAGCTCGCCCGCCGTTATCTCGGGTATCTCGGCTACTTGTGCGTCGCACTACATTACAGCAGTCAAGCAAGACAGATGGTCACAGGAATATGGAGACTTGAAGTAATCAGCAATGGCCGAACGAAGCATTAACAAAAAACCATGGCGAAGACCGGTGTCATCGTGGAAACCTTGACATGCCTTGTTCAGAAACTCTTAATTGCGTTAGAATATTGGAATTCAGCCAAATTTGCCAACTTCAACCATCTGCATTATGCAAGCTTTAGTTGTTCCTCCTACAGCTGCCTGGTCTATTTTGTTGCGAGGTTACTTTACTAAAGGGCCGTTTATAGTCCGACGTTATGGGCGCGCGGGCGAACGTTTGGTGGTTTGCGGCCAGTCACGCTACGCCAGCCGAGATGCCATCCACTCTATTAGCGGTGAGAAATTGGAGTGGCGCCCTCTTGCGGTGACGTCACGCCCAGGACGCCGCTCGCTCCGGCTCTTTCGGCTGCCGTGCGCGCTAGTTCGCTTCGTGCATGCTCGGTGCATGGGCGCCAGCCGTACTTTCTCAAGGATGTTTTGGATGCTTTCTGCTGTCCGCTGTCACACCTAAAGTAAAGTGTCTCTTTCGAAACTGCGTGAATAGCGAAAATTTCTTGTTTGAATATCGAAGCTATATAGAGTTGCAGGGGTTACTGCTTTTGCAAAGCAGAGGTGCGCCGTGTCTGTACAAAACTATTGCGTAAGAAGAATGTCTGCAAATTCAGCATGGAGAATTTTATTTTTCACTATGGTTCGCTACAAACTTAGCATTTCTTTAGTTCTTAATTATGACAGACATTTCGTTTCACACGGAACAGTAATATTCGTATTTGGTGTCAACTTTATAAATATAAATCAGTATGTTAGAATACGATAACACCGGCTACGTTTTCATCAAGCTTCTTATTGCTTTGGTTAGTAGTTCTACTCAAATCTGGGCGATGTAGTAATGCGTAAAAGGAAAAGATAGGCGCCCATTTTTTACGCAAAATAAATTGGCTACTATTTTCATCGTTCTCCGAAGCAGCCGCCTCGAAAAAGCATTCTACGTGGATTTTAACCCGACTGCGCTTCATGTATGTATAGCAATCACCTGAAAGAAAATGGTCATGGTTAAGATCAAGAGCCAAGCCTTTGCAAGCGATGTATTGTTTCATAGTGGCCTGAAGCGTTCTTTATCGGTATGGCACACCTCCTGCAATGGAAGCAACCAACTATCGTTAGGGCATGTCACAAAAGAGCGCGTAATCCAAGCGCGCGCCGCGTGTCACGCAAGCAAGCGAAAGAACACGCCGGCCCCGCGGCAACTTTAACAGAGGGGGAGAGCGCATACGCCTCAAACAGCAACGCGAACAACGGCGCCTAGACGTCTAGAAGAGCATCGACGAAGCGACGTTAACCGGAGAGAGAGAGAGAGAGAGAGCACACGCGCGCGCCGAGACACCTTCTCACCCGGCGAGTCGAGAGATAACTACAGCGTGAGCGTGCGCCAACAGCATGAGTCATCATCATCCCCCCTCGACAACACTCCGACGGTGGCGGTCGAAGGCACCCCCCCCCCCCCGAGAAAAGAATACAAAATTCCCAGGCTTTGGCCACACTACGAGATCACGACTCCGATAGGAAAGTTCAAGAACGCCTGTGGAAGCTATATAACCGCCGTGCGAGAATCATCAGTTGGAGTTCAGTACGCACCGGTGAAGTGATGTAACGTGAAGACCGAGCGTCTGCGGAAGAACAGCATTCCCCGGCAAGCTAGTCGGCGAGTTCATCGAGCGTCTGCATTTCCGGAAGAAGTTCCTTCTTCGAGATTTGCCCCGAGCTACGCCGAGATCGTCTGACTCCAGGACCAGCACGGTGAATACGATTGGACACTTAGTGTTCCTATTCATTTTGTAATTTACGTGTTGGACTTTTAGGGCTTGTCGTGAATTATTTTCTTGTGTTTGTTAATACCCATTTGATTTGTATTGTGTTGTGTCTAGCCTAAGTGTGCACGTGTGTGTGTAACTGCCTTGTGTGAAGAATATATTTTGTTGTGTTTTCACAACTCTGGGCTCTGACTCGGTCTTTGGACAGCAACCGGCGTTCGCTGGCGCACCAGAGGGCCCATTCTTAATTGTCCTTGCTTTCGTGGGATTCTGTTCGGAAGCTGATAAATCGGCTTTGGAATTTGGTCCGGGGTCTGCGCCTCGTTCATGGGGTCTGTGACAGGGCGTTATAGCGAGGCACACACTGTTCGCGAAACCCATTCGTTCACTACAACTTCGAATTGAAACCATGAAGCCCAAACCGCCTGAGAGCGATTTTGTGCGCTACGGCGACGAGCGACGGCTTCGAGCGACGAAACGGCCCGTCGCGCGAACAGATCGCTCGTTCTTGTCACTCGATCGCTCGGTTCTGAAAGTCTAGAATTCGTCACTCGTCGCCCGGAAGTGCTATGAGCGACTAGCCAATAGCGCGAAGCCGGAACTGGATATACATCAGTCAAGTACTGCCGATTGTGGCACGGAACGAGCAAACGACTGAATTTTGATACGTGCAAGGATAAGAACGTAGTGCAATTGCCCTTTAGAAATATTTATGCTGCTCTTTACACTAAAACACATCCACTTAAATTAATAAAGCACGCGTCACGCCAGTTTCGGTGATTATTTGCTGTCCTCATGCCGGCAACACCGGGGAGACGTCGCTCGTCTCGTCGCTCACATGCGGTACGTACGACTTGTAGGCGACGAGCGAACGCAAAAGCTATCTCCATAGCGTCGCTTGTCGCTGTCGCGCGCAAGATCGCGTGCATGCGGTTTATACTTGAAGCAGTGCTTTACAGCGCCAATTGGAAATGCCTAAAATATAAAAGTACTGAAACTTGGCGAGTTGGTACCTATTCATCTTCAAACTGCAGCGCACACACAAGAAACGAGGACACAAGGCAAAGGTAACACACCAGTGCCTGTGTGTCACCTTTGCCTTGTGTCCTCGTTTTTTCTGTGTGCGCTGCAGTTTCAAGATGCCTATAATATAATTGATGCACTGGAAAGCAGCTTTGGCTGCCTGAAAGAGGAAAATCTAACTACCGTTTGCATGACGATGTGTCGAACTACAATGGTGTTTAACTATACCCACTTAGAACTACTCGCAGAGTCAGTCCATGAAAGACCCCCTCGTATACCCGCCCCATAAAGCAGACACTATATAGAAGCCTCATATGAACTCAGTTGAGTTTTGACCTCCTTCGGTGAATGCTGATATTTTCAATGTGTCGTATACCACTAAAGAATGAAGCTTCGGCTTCTTGCTGGCTGCAGCCATATGGTCAAAAGCCACATTTCGCCCAAAACGTTGCGCCGAGCAGCTGTGTCTGTTTCACCAAGCAGATCGGTCACATCGGTTCCCCAAGCAACAAGCAGCGGTAAATTGTTGAACTGAGTAGAGCATGTAGCACTGAAAAGCGAATAAATATTTGTCCATGCCTTTTTGTGCGCGGCAAGCAGCTTAAATAGCTCGCCATAATTTAGTGGTTTAGTGGCCTCAATGATCTTTACTTAAAAATACCACCGCTTAAAATTAACCGATTAAAAATGGCCTAATTTTGAGAAGCCGTTGAAAAATCAAACGGCACTGGCAGAATCTTTACTACAGTCCTCGTGCTACTGCCGAACGTTCGTGTCAATAAATATGAAAATTCGATATTTTGCCATGAACAGCTCGTCGTGAGCAAACAAGTTTTAGCGAGTTTGAGGTCAAGGTAAATGTTGTATAAATCAAATATAGGCAACGTTTCTTACATGCTTGTTGCAACACGCAAGTATGGTCGCTTAACTGGATCGTTCGAGGCTAAGTTTTCGCGTTTATGCTTTTATTATCCACGCACGCTACCGCTCCAGAGTGTAGAACTGCGAATGAAAAACCCACACCACTCTGGACTGGGCTCCGTTGGCCGTGGCACTGTAACGTTGTCCTTGAGAAATATATTGTTGTATAAGCAATAAGTTCTTTCAATAAAGTTTGACGAACGAAGACATCGTAAAAATATGTTTGAGAGAACTGTCTAAGTGTACTAGCATAGAGAACGAGAACGAATAAACGGGAACACTGCAAAAGACGCCCGGACGCAGCCTGAACTGTAGCAGACGACAAGCGCGAATCCTTGCCATGACGTCGTGGATGGATGGATGGATGAGGCTGAACCCTTTAAATCGGGCGGTGGCATACGCCACCTAGCCATGGCTATTAACATAATTTGTACTTTGTGGTGGGTGAAATTTCACCCCTGCCTTAATTTTATCCACCAATCAGATAACCTCTGTTTGGTTATTTCTACCCGCTTAAAGTCTATTTTGCCTTCACTGTCCCTAAACCCCAATGCTTTGAAAAAATCAGCCCCGTTGCCTTGCACTGTAGGGTTAAGCCCCTTACAGAAAAGTATGAGGTGTTCAGCCGTTTCCTCTTCTTCTCCACACGCACAGCACAACGTGTCTATACCTTGGTGCTTGACTCGGTACATCTTAGTCCGCAATACTCCCGTCCTGGCTTCAAACAACAAAGAGCTTCCCCTAGAATTATCGTAGATATTTTCTTTGGCAATTTCTTGCTTGAAAGTTCGGTATGTGTCCAGTGCTGATTTCGTCTGCATCCCTGTTTTCCACAGACCCCTCTCTGTTTCCTTAACCTTTTTCTTAACCGCTGTTTCCTGGTTTGCACCCCTCCTGCAGTCCAAATATTTGATTGACAGTTTTCTGGTCAGCTTCCTCCATTTTGTATCAACATTCCTCATGTACAAATAACTGAAAACTCTCCTTGCCCACCGCTTTTCTGCCGTCTCTCTCAATCGCTCCTCAAATTCTATCTTGCTGCTGGCTTCCCTGCCCTCGAATGACGTCCATCCCATGTCACGCTGTACCCCCTGATTTGGTGTATTTCCGTGTGCTCCCAGAGCCAGTCTACCTACCCCTCGCTGCTTAACTTCCAACCTTGCTCGAACCTCTGATCTCATGCACAGGACCGCATTGCCGATAGTCAAACTAGGAACCATCACCCCTTTCCAAATCCCTCTCACCACTTCGTACCTATTGTAATTCCACAGTGCCCTATTTTTCATCACAGCTGCATTTCTGCTACCTTTAGCCGTCACATATTTTTCATGTGGGAGCGACGCTCACAGCGCCCCTCTTGGTCGTTCTAGGGGCTAAAATACTGCCAATACTTCAACGCGCGCGCCATCCGCAGCTGTCTTCGGAGCCTGCGCAGAACGATCCCCAACCAGCGCGCCGCTTTGAACGCCGCCGGCGAAGCGGCGTGGGCGCCTTTCTTTCTTCGCGCGCGATGCATTGCGGGTTGACGGTGCCGTCGCCTCCGACGCGCGAATGGGTCAGGAGTAGAGTGTACTAGACATATTCTAGTACACTCTAGTCAGGAGCCATTTCGGCGATTTCGGCGCCGGGCCCGACGGGGCGCGTCGGAAGCCCCCGGTTACGTTGGCTGCGCCGGTGCACCCGACTATAGACCTTTTCATCGGGCGAGGAGGAAAGGGCGCGCGACGAGCTTTCCCTCATCTCTGGCTTGGGCGAGCCGGCGCGGCTTGAATGTGTTGCCGGTCGCGCGCGGCAGAACGATTCGGATGTGTTTTAGCTAGTTCTGAGTGCAATTTACGGGATGTCAGTTATTTCGAAATCGTCGAACAACCACTGGGTAGCCTTTAGGTGGAGCAGTAGCTACAGTATCAGGAAATTTCTCTTGGATGTGCAAAAATGCGACGCGCATCATCAGCCGCGGTGTGTGTATGTGTTGTGAACTATGTTGGATGTATCGGTTTTCACTCGACGAAGAGTTGTTCTAAAACATTTGCATCAGCCACCGGCATCGATCTCACGCATTTTAAGTCTAGTAGACTTCAAATCACTATGTTTACGTTAGCCTCCTGCAAGAGGCCGAAGGGTTTGCTCAACACAGCAAGCACTGCGTTTGCCAAACCATCATGATACACACAATTGCTTCGTGCTTAGATCAGCATTGCCTTTTTTTGCCCTGTAAGGTACAATATACAAAGGGGATCGCATAAAGAGAATCCAATAGCTATTTGTAAGGACACAATTTCCGTAACGTGGGTGAATGCGTCGTAAATAACTGAACTTGGGAGACTGAAAAAAAAAGAGTTCATATGTTCTTCTTTTGAGGCCAAATAAAACACAACGCGGGACAACGACGCAATATGATTTCCCATGGTCGTGCCGCATGCTTGGACCACTTGGACCATACGCTATATAGAACAAACAGATCTATAGCACAGCATTTAGTACTGCCTCGGACGCTCGCGCAGTCTGCAGCTGGTCGTTCGGCCACTCGAAAAGTGTCATTCACACTGTACCATATGCAGTTATTATTAACCAAACTATATCATTTGTGGGCGGTAACCTTGCCCAGCATACAAGGCAGTCGCCCAGTGTATCTACACATAACAACTTGAACGCTTGTCAAAGTAAACAGCACGACTTATTCTCCAGCAGAACGGTACCCATGCTGTTAAGATCGTCAAATATTTCGCAACTACTCGTTACAGCTAAACCAGAGCTTAGAATTACAGTGCCGAGAATGCTGCAGTAAGGTAACATATTCGTGAAACGAATTTTCAGAAATACCTAACTGATATCCGAGGCTGATTGTAAGCTCAAACAAACGCGCCCACCTCGCGCTGGGTGCTCCGTCCGCCCTAACACCAGCAGTTTACTCCAGCCGCTTAATTACTTCAGACTTAAATTCCTTCACTACGCCTCACAGGACCATACCCCACGTAGAAGACACCATTTCATGCTAAATAGACCATGCGTGTACGAAAAAATCCATCAGAAACTGCCGCCGAGCGTATACCACAGCATACAACACGGGCGTTTGCCCAAGCCAGCAAGCCAACTGGCCATAGATGGCGCCACTGCCTACGCAATGGCGGCGCCCATGAAAAAACGGTCTATAGAGGGGGTCGTTTTCGCCAACGTGACGTAGCGTGTGCGCGCACGCGCGTTACGTCGGACTATAGACGGCCCGTAAGTCGCCTGTGCTTCAGCGCTGCGTTTGACTACGCTTGCTGTAGATTGATGGCATTACGAACAGTTGCCTTTATACATATCATCGCAAAAAAAGTAATGGACACGTAAGATGCGAGAAGAGGACCAAAAAGGAAGAAAGCATTTTTATTTTCTCACACTTCTAGGACCATGGCTTCTATTCCCAAAAAGCGTTCTTCCTCTACAATTGTTCGTAAGAGCATATGTCAGCTAATCGTCATGCTGTACCTATTGTTAGCAAAGGAAAATAGAAAACGGCTCTTAGGAACAAAACGATTTGTGAATTTGGCCCCTACTGATTTACTTTATTTTGTGCGGATATGTATGAATTCAACTATAACCAACTAGAACAAGATTGTGCAACGATGGCGCGTTGTCGTACAAATGTTTCAAGTGCCGAGAGATGGAACACAACTCTTGCCGGTGTCAGTCATTTAATTACCAAAGAGATTATTGGAGTGCTACCAAACGCCAATTAGACAATAGACCACTCACAACAGCAGATATTGGACGCCGGACGCCAGCGCATTCCGCCAAGCCACTTGAGCCATCCGGTGCTTACCAAAGATGGATGGATCAACTCCGCCCGCCTTTCAACTCGCAGGGAACATTGCTGACCGCGCGTGCATACCTATAATCTCTTATCACCCTTAAGGTGAAGCCATTATGCAAGACTTTGCGCAGGCCCTCGCGCTTATGCGGGTCTGCACACACACACATGCGCGCGAACACACACACACCTCAAACACGTACACATGCATGAATGCACGCACACACTCACCCACGCACGTGCGCGCACACAGACACACATGCACGCACACACACACACACACACACACTCACAAACACACGAGCACACCGACAAACATGCACCCATAAACACATGCACGCACACACTCACTCACAAACACACAAGCACACACGCACGCATGCGCACAGACACGTACAAATGCGCGCACGCACGAACGCATGCATATAAGCACACACACACGCGCGCACACTATCACACACACGCACGCACACATGCACACAAGTGCGCGCGCACACACACACGCACGGACGCTCGCATATACGCACGCACACACACACACACACACACACACACACACACACACACACACACACACACACACACACACAAGAACATACACACATGCACACTTGCCAACACGCGCGCGCACACGCATGCCCGCACACACAGGAACGCTTACACGCACGCGCACAAAGACACACATGCACGCACGCACGCATACGCACACACACTCACACACACGCGAACACACGCACAGACACACCTGCACGCACGCACACACGCACACACGCGCGCATGCGCGCACACACACTCACGCACAGACACGCAGACATGCATGCACGCATATACGGACGTACACGCGCCATAACGCGCACACGCACACATGCACAGACACTCACGCACACACACGCACTCACGCGCGCAGACAAACATGCACGCACTAACACACGCACACTCACATACATGCACACATACACGCACGCACACATGCACGCGTATATATACGCACACACACGCGCACACACACTCACTAACAGAGACTCGCAAGCACGCACACATGCACGCACACATGCACGCATGCACGTGCACACACTCACGCATACATATGCAGGCACGCACGCGAACACATGCACACACGCACCGAGACACATATGCACGCACGCACACACGCACACACATACGCACATTCGCGCGCACACACACACACCGAGACACATGCACGCACGCACACACGCACACACGCACACACATACGCACATTCGCGGCACACACACACACAAACACGCGAGCAAAAGAAACCTTTACGAAAGAGGCATCAAGGCGTTATTTCAGCGTTTGCACAGAAAGGCTTGTATTAACGCGGCAAAACATATCTCAGAGCATCTTTTAACATTCTTAGCACCACTGTAACAAACTAAAATATTTCCAGCATCTTTAAATAAGCAAAAGAACTACTTAGATTCATTTTATTCACCAGCCTGCCCAACCTTATCAGACGAATAGTTAGCGGGATAAGGAAGGGACCAGAAAGAACCACGAGACGAGCCAACTTTACCTATTCACCTATTTGTTAAAGAAATTTAATTGTTATTCAACTGAATGGAACTGCATGGGAAAATATATTTGTTTGCCGAGACAACGTGCCTATTCACATAAAACTCTTACGATAAAATTGTTCCTGGTGCTGTACATATTATTAGCTAGGAAGGGCGGGCAATACCAAAGACCACTTGTGAACGAAAAGCTTTGTGAATGCGGCCTCAGTTGTTCTCACCACTGCCTCGCACAGTGGCAGTTATGCTGAAGTTATGGATTATACAACAAAGTACAGGATTAAATCTAAGAACGAAGTGTTGCCTGCGGCGAAATCGGAAGCTATCACTGCTGAATGACAGCGTCGATACGTGAAAGCTCCAGGTAAACGTTAAGCACCAGCAACTGTCGAACAGCGTCGGGCTCGTTTACTAAATAGTGCGGCTAAACTCACACTTCGCCGTACCATTAAGATGTTCCAATGTGCAACCTGGGCCAGTATTTTGTAGCGACGCGTTATGCCTTATTCTATACTAGTCTTATTATCCACCGTTCACAGCCGGTGATCCCGTTGATAACGCGTGCGGACCGTCGCTCTGACCACTGAGCAAGCAGGATAAGCGTGAAAAGGCATTAGCATATGAAAGGCATCGCTACAGAATACCGGCCCTGATTTCGCTCGCGCGATAACAGCAGCGATAGTGCACTCCCAAGAAACTTCCGGTCACGGGCCTTATCAGTCTACTGTGCCGGATCACAAAGCGCACTCATGAGCCGCGATTTTGTAGCGATTCCTTCTCCGATGGTATTACCTTTAGCACTTTTCGCACTTTGTCAGTGGTCAGAGCGATGTCCCGCCTGCGTTATCAAAGCGATCAGCCAGCCGTGAACGGTGGATGATAAGAGTGGCATATAATCGAGCGGAAGGCATCGCTACAAAATCGGGCCCTGCTAATCTGTATAACCGCCATTGCCTTTCTTGCTCGCTATATTTAGCGGACTACGTAATTGAGCCAAACCGGAAGCCGTCCAGGGCGCATGTTTGTAAACAGTGAAAAGGTCTATACAGCAACAGTTTGCGTCCTCGTGCACCTGCATTTTGTGGCAACGCTTCTGCTGCTGCACCTTGTTTGCGAATGACGATGTGCAACGAGATATAGGGCGGTTTCTGCTTTTTCCATTTTTTTTAATTTACTTCCCCTTCCCCCCTCCACCAG
This sequence comes from Dermacentor silvarum, assembly GCF_013339745.2. NCBI lineage: Eukaryota > Metazoa > Arthropoda > Arachnida > Ixodida > Ixodidae > Dermacentor > Dermacentor silvarum. The sequence continues at coordinate 330,723,710 of NC_051154.1, read as the reverse complement.
TATAAAGCAGCAAATCACGTGTATCAAGGTGGTTACTTTCCATCTCTCTCTACAACTTTTGCTTCACTGCACAATTTCATAAAATGTGCGTGCAAAATACCTTAGTGCAACGAGGTTCGAAGATGACGGCTGTGATGAAGCGCGTGGCACGCTAATGCACGATCGACAAAATTGATGCAAGGTTAAATTATACTGCACCGAAGTAAGCTATAGGCACGGCAAGGTGTTGAATTGGAAAACGGCGATCAAGTGCCACGATCACTCGAGAACAATATTTGGGCCGTAAATGCCTCCACAATCGGAATGACTGGCGACTGAACGCTTCTATTCTTGCGAGGAAGAGTGCTCTCTGAAAGGGTTGTCACGAGGCAAGTTTTTCGAGCTGCCGCACCCTGCGGCTACGGTAGGCAACTGCAGCCTTCGAGCCACCGCTTACATATCGATCTGCTCTCCATTGTCGATGAGAAACGAACGCCAAGCGTTCGTTCAGTCTTCGCCTCGCCGCCATCATTTCTCTACCCGTTTCGTCGCGACGCAGCGTCGCTGTAGGAACGCCAGCCATCAGTCATACTTTTCAAAGCGTCGAGTTGTCCCTCCCCCTTCTCCTGCAAGTGCGCCGAAGTTGTGCCCATCTAAGTCATCAGAAGTGAATAAGAATGGCGAGAAATGAATAATGACATTTACAGAAAGCAGACAACCGTGCACCACTTCGTCTTTCTGCCGTATCACATTTAATCAAATTGTAAAAAATGGAGGACGCTTAAGCATCGCCTTTAAGAGCGGAACGCGATAGCATTCAAAGAGCCCTGACAGCTTCTCACGCATTCCGGCAACTGCAACTTATGTAACCGTAATGCTTACCGGGAAACGCTCGCGGCGAACGCCATGCACGAAGGCGAGCTTTCTGGTTGAAACGCGTCCTATTTAGCGTGGGCCGATACCGCAGGTAGAGAACAGCTGCGCTAAAACAATTACATCTTTTCAGGTTTCTGTTATTGCTTAGCCCATTTAATATTTTAGTCTGAGAATGTTTAACGTAAAATACATGCGCTGTAGGTGTTTTCTTACATGAAATTTGTTTGTGGGCTGTCATTTTCGCAATTCCGAGGAATAACTTTGTCAAGAATGTGACACAAGCTATGAGCAACTTTAGTGATACAATGGTGTGGCCGCATACACAGCGTGTCATATAGCCACGTGTGGTATATACATATACCTAAATAATAGGGCAATTTTCGCTCACGGGACGCCGGCGCCGACACCCACGCCACCACCGACACCGGATTTTTGGCGACATGGGGCCCTTAACGCTATCGCGTTAATAATGTGCTTGGAAGTCACACAGCAAGATAGTCGTAATTATCCCATGGGGGAAGATCGTCAGTGAGGAGACATCCTCAGCGCACTGACATGCATTACTGGAATGTCGCATTTGTTGGCAGATAGGAATTGATACATAGCTGGCGTCTGCAATCAGACGGCGCGCTGGCTAGCTGGAAACAAGCATGAGCACTGAAGCTTTGCGCACGTGTCAATGAGCACTGCCAGTTCAGTGCAAGAGTGGCTCAATATACGTTTTCACGAGGGCGCTTCGGACAGTCTGGTGTGGAGAGTATGTGTCAGTGTCGCCTGTTCGGACTGGACTGTGAGGTTGCCTTGCGCTTGCGTTGCGGAGTGGTAGCTTTCCTTTTATGATTCCGTTTAATTTTTAATATACATTGTGCATGTATAGCACTGTGCACTTTATGGGTTCACAAACAACCAGCGGAAAATAAAGATTTTGGGGACTATAGTGTGTTCACAATACAGCACTCCGCGAGACCACTGCTGATGTGGTATGTTCACGCTTCACCGGTTTCCTGCATCACCTGAGGACTTAGCATTTCAGTCTAATGTGAACCAATGTCAGTTAATTAACCCGTTAAGTTACGCATTTTGGTAAGCCCGTTTCGGCACATTTCAGATAGGTTCCGAGAATTGTCATCTCTTTGATGCAATATTTTCTCGTATGCAGTGGCAGAGGCTACATTTGCTATTCTTTCAAACACGACTTCATTCCAGTGCCTAATCCGGGGGTCACACGGCGCACTTTTGATCGTGATCGAGCCCAATCTGGATCGAATTTCTCGGCGGCGATTGGCGTCCTTAGTCAATCTGCGGATGGGAGCCAATCGTGGTCGAACATATCGATCCAGGTCGTGCTCGATCGCGATCAAAAGAGGCCGTGTGACACCGGTATCAGACAAATTGAAGCATTCTGCAAGAGAACTAGTCGGTAAATACACTTCGCAACGATTTGAAAAAATCGTGTCATATCGAAGATAAATGCAGCCCCTGTGTCCGCCAAAACATTGTCTCTGCGTTCAGACGCGCCCTGCGTGGCCCTGCAAATAAAGGTAACTACGAAATCTAGCACCTGAGCTGTCTCAGTTCGCCGCAGGTACCGCGTAGCTCGAGCGCTACGCTTCTGCTTTGACATTTGGTTATAAACACCGTGCGCTGCAGCAGATTCGATAAATTTTGCATGACTGAGCTGCTGAAAAGCGTATGGAGTAACCACCGCATATCTACCAACCGCTGACACGCGTCGGCGGGCCGCCGGCGCCTGGTCCTAAGCATTGCCCGACAGCTACGTACGCGCCTGCTTTCGCTAAATAAGGTAACCCTCAACCGCAAGCGTCATGGTGATCAGATTCAATCGACGACTACAATCACATGTGCCCAGCAATAACAATGAAAGTTATTTATTACATTCGAGGGGCAGCAAAGAACGGGGTAATAAATGCAGCTACACTAACGTAAAACCTGGGGAAGAGCGAAGCAGTGATGCGCCGGTGCTGGAGTAGCGCTACAGCCCGGGCGTGATCACACGCGACGGACGCCGACAGCTCGGGTCCCTAAAATACTTCGCACTTAAAATACCGCTGATTAGCACGCCAAGTCTCGTCGTAGCAGACGCGGCTGCCACCGCTACCGACGACGAAACGCCCCATTCATGATACGCGGACTGGGCTTTCTATTGCCATTGCACTTCACACTGAGCGCTCACGCCGAGCACGTGAAACACGTAACAAGTCAAGCGGCGCAAGGCAAGCGAAGCGAAAGAAAATAATCGAAATAATGCTCGGCGAAGTTCACACAACCGAAGTGCGGCCAGCCTGCTCTCGCAAGGCTCACAGTCCAAAATGTAGGCATAACATGTTCTGACGCTAGACGTCGCACGTGTCGGGAAATGGCGCTACTCAAACGTCGGTTTGTGAAAAGGTCTATAGGCAGCGTGCACACAGAGGATAGCGCGCCGCATTAAGACGATGCGCGAGACTCTAGTCCCCTTTCATAACCACGCGTTGTTCCAGTGTTTCGCAGTGTTCTTTTTAGTTTTAACACAGGGTCAAGGTGTGGATCACACTCGACTGCCCCGACGAAATCTGAGTGTACCTGTAGCCCGGCGATATCGGCGGCCGAGTGCCTGTCGACGCCAATGACGAAGACTCCAAGGCCGTACTCCTGGCCGCCGCGGATGGTGAGGCCCAGGCTGCGGCCCTTGTCCACGTTAAGGCTCACCTGCGCGTGTATATAGGACGGCTGGGTGAGTGTGGAGGGAGGGAAACACAATGAGGCCGTTCAACCTGTGAAAGCAACGCACGAGCTACGATAAAGGCAGAAGTGCGAAGTTCCGCACGTATTTTGACCACCCGTGGTTCTGTAACAGGCGTGACAAACAGAAACGTATACCTGCGTACAACCCTCATCGGGATGTGGCCACTGCGGCAGGGAATGCAACGCGGGACCTCGTGCTGAAAGGAGAACGCCATAGCCGCGGAGCGAACGCCATCAGGTCAGACAGAGATATAATGCGCACACTCCGTTCCTTCTATTTGCAGGGACGTCGGAAGTGTTTCGTGGAGGCGGATAAGGTCAAAACGGAGTTATCAGAGGGAGCTCGGCCCCCTCCATGTCAGAGTAATGTCTCGCCAAGGTGCCTGAGCAGCCAACGGCTTAGGTGTGCGTCCGCCCCCCACGTGTGTTCCTCGTCTCTATCCTGCATAGCTGCTCGTCTGCGGTATCCGGTGAGCTAGTTTGTTAATGATTCCTGGGTCTGGCTAAAGCCGCCCGTGGTAAGTACTTCCACTGACTAACTCATTGCTCTTAGGTGCTTGCTTCATGATTCAATTCCGGTTGAGCGCTTCTCCATTAGTTGGGCTGTCGGAAAACGCTGCCTACATTTGACGCCGCTGTTGCCTGAAAATTGTGAGGCGGCGAATGAGAGAACGTATTAAACGTCTGCAAGCATTGTAGGGATGCGTACTCGCCACTGCAGCTGAGTGGCTATCCTTCACGTTGTGCTGCAAAGCACGAGGTCGCGGGTTCAAGTCCCGGCCGCGGCGGCCACAATCTGGTAGGAGCTGATCGCAAATAAAAAAAAAGAAGCCGCAGTTGCGCCCGAAGGCGCAACCAGGGGCCGGAAACTCCCTATACCTCCCATGGGACGCTCGGTCCCACACCATATACATATATATATATATATATTGCGAGACAGCTGTTCAACCTCGACGGTTTATTATGCAGGCCGTGCGCTGAAGCGAATGGCGCTGGCCATGATGATGAGTATATACAGATGAAGAAGATGAAGGGGTAATATAATGCTCACAATATATATAAAAAGTAGCGCCAACCACTTCCCTCCTCCTCCGTTCCACTGTCGCGCTCGACGCGGCCAGAGCGATCGAGGCGCGATATCGACAGTGGCGCCACCTACGTCGGGCCTGCCGTGGCAGACTACAGCTAACGCGTTACCAAAGGAAATGTGCGGAAAACTTCGATCGCGCCCTGAGGAGAAGTTTTTAAGGCGCCATTTTGCTTCGTCAGTCAGTACCTGGCCTTAATAATGCCGTTTTCGAAGTAGCAACGCGACGATGCGAGACGGCGCAAATACCAAGTGTGCAGCAAGCGTTTACGCTCGCCGGATTGTAAACAAAAAAAAAGCCTTTTGCCCTTGCCTTGGCGGTTGCGGCAACTGAAGGCGCAGCAGCATGCCATCACAACGAAGTTCTTGTCCCTAACACGTTTGATCCGTTTGTGCGTACAGCACTTTTGTCGTACAGGCCCGAGAATGGCGGTCGGAGCGCGCTGGAAATAAAAAAAATATACAAAAGCGCAACGCGTGCTTCCACGTGACACGGATTCGCTAATGGGGGAGCGGAGGAAGCTGGGGCGACAGGAGGCGGCGAGGAGGAAACACCGGGGTGAGCGCGGTGGCGGCAAGATCTAAGAATGGCGCTACTTTTTATATATCGGGGTTTTAGCCGGTACGTGGCGGCAGCGCCGCTTCCACCACTAGCGGCTGCCGGATATCCCTACTGGAAATAATTCACAAACAAAACAATGCCTCCATGACGTCACTGATGAGGTCAGAAGGTACAGGGAGAGGGCGCGAAACCGGGAGGAGGGGGGTTGTTGCTGAAGCCCTCCTTTCCCACTTCGCATGCAAGCGGACTGTGTGAATGCTCTCTTGAAGGTCCGCTGGCCGTGCGGTGACATTGGCCAAATCGCGGAGCAGAACCCGCTGAAGTGTGTCGTGTATTAGGAAGCGCTTTCTTCTTACCAGGTTTACCTTGCAAGCTGCTATTCATTTTCTAAACCACTGGGACATTGCTCGTACGCACCACGGCGCCAAGCAATTGTAATGAAAAAAATATATATAGCGAACCGTTGTCAATTGCGAATATTCGTGGTTAATATATTACATTCTGTCATTTCGTGAAAGTAGTCGATTTGAAAGTCCTAACTTGGGGTTGCGTTTAGGGCTACACTTCAACTAGTCCACAGATACAGTGGGGGGTAGCAAAAAGAAAATACCTTCCTGGCACCATCACTCGTTAATTTTGTTCTTGTGTTGTGAAGTGGACCAACTAAAACTAGCCGATTCCTCGGCTAGCCAAAACTCAGCACAACTAAAAGTTGAACGCTTTCCTTTTTATTCACACATTCGGTACTGGAAAAAGGCTGATCTCCACGCAGTGCGAAAGTGACAATCTACAGAATCAATTTTCATTCACAACGGAAATTTGTACATAATGAGTGAAAATAGATTCCAGAAGATCCAAACCAATGCGAAAATTATTAGCCACCACGGCTGCGTCTTTCTTTTTTTTTACCCTTGGCTCTGCATGTCGACAAAGAGTGGACAAAATGTAAAGCCCAAAAACACGTACTCAAGCCCTTCATTACAAGTATTTCACCGGCAACAGATGGGCTGCCGTCATGACGAATGAGTCGAGCGACACTGCTCTTATGTCAGTTCACTCAGGCTTGCACATAACTGGTTTACTCATGCAAAATGAATACCTGCTCGGAAAATAGAGTGAAATACTTGTGCTTATCCGTGGTCATTAGGAAACTTGAATAACTTCGCAGAACTGGAATTGTCGGTGTTCGAATACCACAGAGCCGCGCAACACACGTGATGCCCCGATTTAGCCATCTTCGTTTAATGCATGGGCGACCTGATTTTCTGCGTCTTCCGTTCGTTGCACACTTGATCAAACTTCTCTGTCTTATCTTTCCTATCTTCACACTTGGGACGACAACCGAAGCAGACGACCAAGCGCGGTCAGACTTGTGATATCGCTGAGTGAGTGGCAAGGGTGAGCGGAGGCAAGCTCGACGGACGCACGGTGGCTACCACTTCGCGTGCTTCGCCCGATTTAAAATTCACAAAAAGACAAATAAGAGAAATACCTTAGGATGTCCAGCAACCGCTAGGAGCGCGCATGTTCCTTGAAACCGAAACTAGCTTTACTTTCCGGGGCCTGGCGAAACATCGATTACGATAGCAAATTAGTAGACAGCTATAAGAATTACGAATAGTAGTTTTATCGGCTGCATACACTTGGAAATATTCGCTTACTAACTAGATTAACAACCATACTGACAGCGCGCACAGGCAAACATGAACACATAACACTCGATGACCGCGGACACTCGCTGTGAAAGCGCTGCAGCAGCAGCGAGCTAAGTGACCTTCGTGCTGTCTACCGTTTCTACGCAAACTGAGCGACGATAACACTATAAAGAAATGCAACAAGAGGGGACACTCGGCAAAAACTGGCAACAGGAAACACGTCACCATACGTCACGTTATAGTATTGATGCCGAACGTTAGCTGCCGCGAGCGTCGAAGAAAACAAAGTGAAATTAAATTAACAGACATTGATTTATTTTTAGAATTCTCTGCCAGGAAAACTAAAACGTTTTGGGTATAAATGAACTTAACCTTTTCGACTTATTTTTCTTGCTTTACCTAGCGACAGGCCCATGACGCGCCAGATGCATGCGTCAGCCGCCAGACACTCCCCCGAAGCGAGCGAGGGCGGCTGCGCGCGCGTTTGAGCGCTCGCCCCGCGGCGACCCGTCTGTCTCCCTTTTTTTCAAATGTAGCCTGGTTTCTTGGACTCCCGGCGTATTCTTGAGTTCCTTCTGCATTGGGACTACGGAAAGGTGAGAAATTTTGTTTCACAGTCTACGACGCAATTAGGCTTACGGCACGGGACCGAGACTTAGCGAAAAACAGCTCGGCCGTCCTGGCACAGTTAATTTGAGTTAATGAATCGTGCTGGAATATGTCTCCGACGCTTCCTAGGGGATTATTGTTACTTATTTTGGTTTTCTTGAGGCACACTGGCCGCACAGGGCGCTGTGACGCAGTTAGTGAGAACCAACTCGGCCGTGGTGCATAGCTTATAGTGCATCTCGCTAGGAGAAATTTGTGCCGTTTTCTCTGACGTCAGACATTACTGAAAAGTAATTTTCTTCCTTATGGGGGTACTTTTGAGGCACGCTGGCCACACAGCGCGCTGTGACGCAGCAATAAGCAGCTCGGCCGTGGTGACAAAATTAGATTGGCGTGTAATAAATCTTAGAGGGAAAAGTTTGTGACGTTTTTTGTGGCCCCGCAACAACATATACCTTCTTTCCGTACTCACGCCTGTTGAAAACGCGGTGGGCGACAATTGCCAAAAATGATGACATGGGAGGTTGTTGCTGGCGCCGGCAGAAAGCGCAAAAGATTACGCCGAGGAACCTATCAGAAACTTGTAATTCGAAAATTCAGTCTTCCAAAGGACTGAAAACAGGCTTTGTATCCACGCATTTGTCATGAGTGCGAGTAGGAGGCATTCTGCGGACGTCTAGCATGGTCCGGCTGGGAGCCTCTGTTGCGTCCATCTCTGCGGATGTAGCATAGCGTCGTGTCGCCCGAGGCCAAGTTTTGGAAACGCGAAGTCGCCCGTGTATTTGTGCTGCTAAAGTGCAGGAAATAATGCCCGGAAATGGGGGAATGCTTGGAAATCAGATGTTTTCATATTTTATGATATTACTTGGGATAAGTTGGGTATTTTTTACGCCATTTATGTAAAAGTGAATTGCTTTTGTTTGTCATGCCGCCCATTGACCGCTTTCGCACGTTTCGCCTCTACACGCAGTATTCCTATCTCTAAATACCAAAATGTCACATGCTTGTAACATGCTGTTAAATGCTTGTAAGTGTAACATGCTTGTAATTTACTGTTTTTCAGCTGATGCCGTCCGGTGGAGATACGGGAACTAGTGCTTACCTGGGGTCACAACGTTGGATGAACGCACCAAAAGCGCGGAACGAGCTTTTTATATGGCGCAAAATAAATATTTCCTCATTTCACAAGGGGTCTTCCGTCTACCGCGTGAAATTGCACGAGGCACAGATTCGATGGGACTTGACAAGATCGTTCGCAATCATTTTTACTAAATAATAAACTGATGCCGCACGAAGACCGCGCGCGGTCGAGCAAAAAAAAAAGAAAAAAAAGGGGGGGGGGGCGCAGCCGGCGTGCTAGCTAGCGTTCAAAATGTGCGCTCCCAAAACCGAAAACGGAAGTGACTGATGCCGACCGCTTGGCGCGCTGCAGTCATTCGGCCGCTGGTCTTTATGGGAGCGTCCGCTCTTTTTGCATTCCTTTCTCTATGATAATACCGCAAGCACTAAGGTATGAGCTGCCTGCACATCGCTGTCAAGATAAGGCACGCGGGGTCGCGTGCCTTATCGCAGTACTCAGTTGGCGCCGGAGTAGAACGCCCCCCCCCCCCCCCCCTCCATTCCACGCTGCCTCCCCGCTTCCCTCCCTGCGCGCGCGAGATTGAGCCGCGATCGTCTGTTCCCCATGCGCCGCGGTCGCGATATACACCGTTGCTGTTGGAGGACAACGCCGCCCCCTCCACCCCCGAAGAGGTGTATTCCGGCGACTACATCGCCACAGGCAGCCTGCTGCGTACCTTGTGCACGGGTGCTCCCCACGATGCTGGCGGTGACGTGGGCCGGCCGTCGCGGGTCACCCAGGCGTATCCGCCGTGCCGGGATGGAGAAGCGACGCTCAGCCGCAGGGTCCGGTGACTCTCCAGAACCTGCGCCAGGCGACATTCATTTGCAGGGGAACGAGCGGCGGGCATTTCAAATGACGATGTCTATAAATCTCCGCCGATAACAGTTGTCATACAAGACATTTTATCCTGGTCGCACAGGGTCGCCTAGAAGAAGCTCGTCATTCATATGCAAGCCTCCAATGATCGAGATGAAACATTCCAGATGAGCTTGCAGATGAATCTTTGATATCAGTACGTATCTGCGTTAGGTCTCATACCTGTCACACATTCTCCTTAAGGTGAAAACAACGTTAAAATATATTGAGTTAAATAAGAATGAAGTTTTTCTCGCGACAGTGGACAATCATGTATAAAATTAGCATTGCCATGTTTATGTGATACTCTGAACGCAAACAGCAACACTGGTATTATCTTGCGTTCCGCGTTCAGTCTAAGTGGCACAGACTTCTTACTGCAATGAGCTGTTGCGCGCCATGCTTATTTATTTATTTATTTATTTATTTATTTATTTATTTATTTATTTATTTATTTATTATACCACAAAGGCCCCAAGATGGGATATTATATGAGGGATGGTATGCATGAAGAACGATGAAATAATTCTTTTCACTGTGGCAGCGACGGCGACGGTGTGCGGGCGCAAACTAATTCTACTCTTCGAATACATTGCAGTTGCCTGTGCCTGCCCAATCTGATTGGCCGGATTCCATGCCAGCATTGCCATCTGTGTGAGGCTGCCGCAACCTCGGATTATCGCTCTCATCTTGGGGGCGGTGTTCCCGGGAATCGCATTCTTTTCACTGTGGCAGCGACGGCGACGGTGTGCGGGCGCAAACTAATTCTACTCTTCGACTACATTGCAGGTCGGTGTATTCTTTCTATCGCGCTCTTGCGCACACTGCTCTCCCGTCTCTGTTGCTGCCATGAGTGTTGCCATGAATAGTGTAGTACTTTAAGCTAATGTAGAGCCGTACCTGGTCACTTGCGCTGGGTTCTATTTTTTTGTGAATGCCTTCTATTTTCTGCTGTGTTGTTGTCTTTTATTGTCAACCTTCAGTCGAGTAGGGAAATGAATTCTAGTGGCCTAAACGACCTTGTCAAGGCTATGGCTGAGAAGCAGCCGGGAAGCATTAAAGAGCTCGTCAAGGTATTGACTGAGTTGGTGACTAAGCTCGATTCATTCGCGTCAGACATTAAGAGTGACGTTGCTCGTATCAGTACCTCAAACGGTGAAATTCGGTCGGAAATCACTGGTCTTCAACAATCTGTACATTTCTTGAGTGATGGTTTTGAAAAATTCAAACTTGATGTTGAGGCCTTCCGTGGTGAGCTTTCTGCTGTTAGGGCTGATAATTAGCAGTGCCGCATGGAAATTGAAATCCTCAAAAAAAGAACTGAAGCAGGCTAGGAGTGAGATAACTGAGTTGAAACAGTACTCCAGAAATATGAATGTTGAAATTCAAGGGCTTCCGCTTGTACCAGATGAGGACCTTCTGAAGGAACTTGGAAAACTTGCGGGGTATCTGAAGGCCGGCGTCACTGAGAATGACATAGACGTTGTGCTTCGTGTGCCATCCAGAGATAAGAGTAGGCCGTATGTGGTCGTAAAGTTTCGTTTGAGAGCTGACCGGGACAGAATGCTTTCGGCAACAAGGAAACGAAAACTGAATGCAAGGGATTTAGAGAATGACACAGATGCTTCGATCTTTGTAAATGAGCATCTCTGTCGCGAAAACAAAATTTTGCTAGCAAAGGCGAGACAAGCGAGGAAAGAGAATAAATGGAAGTTTATCTGGGTGTCTCAAGGCAAAGTTCTCATGCGGAAATTGGAAAAGACACCAGTTTTCCGCATAACGTGCGAAGAGCACTTGGCGCAAGTTGTTTAATAGGTCGTCACGGTGGAAAAATGGTTTTCTTAGTTGTGATCCTGCATATAATTTTCCTTTATTTTTTGATCGCTTTCTTAGACAGGAAAACATAACCCTGTCCTTCTGTAGAGCTTTATATGTGTCTAAGCCTATTTTTTCATATTACACAGCACTTTGTGTAACCAATGCCCCTACTCTTCATCAATATTATGCAACTGAACTTTTGTATAATGCTTTCGATATTTCTGTGTGCTGGATTAGTGCCATATATCACTTCTCTGTTGTCTATGCTAGTTATTTTAACGTTGCACAATGAACGCATGACTTCCTAATTATTCAGCCTCATTTTTAGTGAATACGTTTACCCTATTCAAGGGCTGCTGTTTTGTTATACTTGCTATAATTAATTACTGTATACATATGATATCACCACTGTCTACTAATGGACTCTAATACCATAGGTTCTAGTCCATCGCAACTAAATTCACGCATTGTAGACCAGCGCATATCACGCCTCGCTGTGCTTCACATTAATATGCAGTCTGCTCGTTGCAAAGAGGACCTCTTTGCTCTTCTTGATGAGTTTAAATTTGATTTTTCCATAATTTTTGCTAAAAGAAACATGGTACCGTGATGACTGAGACGTTATTAATATCGCAGGTTATAACTCAGTTTATTTAAATAGGAAAACAAGGACAGGAGGTGGCGTATGTATGTATGTTAAACATGAGATGAGATATGAATTTCTAAACGAATGGTATCAATGCACGGATGATATTGAAATTGTATGTCTTAAAGTAGGAAACTGTGTGTTTGTTGCAGTATGCCGACCACCCGATGGCAGCATAAACAATTTTATACAGTTGTTAGATAACATATTTTCCTTTGTTAATGACAATGGATATAGACTCGTCTTGGGAGGTGACCTGAATATTGATGTTAGGTAGCACAAATAAGCAAAAGGATCTTTCGGCACTTCTTGATTCCAACTTTTTTTTAAATGTTATTGTCACTCCTACTCGTATTACTGACTCGAGTGCAACATTAATAGCCCTGTTCATAACAAACTTTCCTTCTGATTCCGTACTTTCTGGCCCTATTTGTACTGCTATCAGTGATCAGCCACCTATTTATCTTGTTGTACACCAATCCCGCTGCACAACCAGACAGGCTGCTTCTGCTATATATTATAGAGCTGTAAATTTAACCTCTTTCGCGCTTTCGTGATGGAATTAAGCAAACGCAATGGGATGACTTATTTTCTATCTCCTGTGCTGACTTAGCTTACGACTATTTTATCCGAGCGATCACTTCAGTTTATAATAAACATTTCCCACTTCAGGTTTATAAAAAAACCAAAGCGTGCCCGCAAACCTTGGATGACTACAGAGATTCTAAAAATGATGAAGGAGAAGGATAGGCTATATCATGCATTCTTAGTTAACCGAAATCCAGATGCTTTGAGAATGTTAAAAAATGTAGAAATTTGATCATTAAGTTACAACGGCAAGCAAAACGAATTTATTATTATACCATGTTTGAGGGCGTCACAGATATCAAACAAACGTGGAATAAATTACACTCCATCATATCTCCAGGTAGAGTAAGAAATAGTTTAGAAGAACTTGTAGTTGACAATGAAGTTATCAAAGGCAAGGAGTTAGCCGACCAATTCAATGAATACTTTACCTCTGCAACTGAGAGCTCACATCGATTGCGCTTTTGATTACTTACTCGTGCCGCTCAAGGAATCAATATTTCTTTGCCCAACTGATGAAACCGAAGTATTAAGAGTATCCAGAAACTTTAAGATGAGTAAGAGCAAGGATATACACGGTCTAAAAATGGAGCCGATTACATATATTGTGACAGAGCGACGAAGAAGACGTTTAGTCATGACTTGAAGAAGACGACGCTCTGGACTTCGCGAGCTATGATCTTGTCAGCCGCTGCCATACTTGTAAATACAGTGTAAATATATTTCTTGCTTCTTTTCCCCGTAACATTTTTGGTGGAGGTCTTATTATTATGATCTTATTAGCCCGTGTGTGACACATATTTACAATCTTTCCTTACGAACGGGCATTTTCCCACAGAATATGAAGAATGCTAAGGTGACGATAATATACAAAAGTGGAGATAAAAACGTTCTCGGTAATTATACACCTATTTCACTCCTTCCCCTATTCTCCAAGGGACTTGAAAAAATTATTCATCTTAGACTGTCAAACTTTATTGACAAACATTCCGTCATAACAAAATCGCAATATGGATTTAGATCAGGCGTTTCAGCAGAAAGTGCTCTACTGTTTCAAAAGAATTTATTCTTAAAAATATTGAAGCTAAAAAATTCACACTTGGCATATTTGTAGATATGTCCAAGGCCTTTGATAAAATTATTCATGAAACATCAATAGGAAAGCTGCAGTGTTATGGAGTTCGTGGTGTTGCCCTCAATCTAATTCAAAACTACTTAGCTAGCAGACATCAATGTGTATCGATAAGCAGAATTCTGTCTTCTATGCAACCTGTTAAATACGGAGTTTCCCAAGGCAGCATATTGGGGCCGCTTTTGATTGTTATATTTATTAACGATATTGTAAATGTTGACCCTTCAGCCCAATACATAATCTATGCTGATGATACTAGTCTTTTCTTTTCAAGAACAAATATTCATGATCTCGTGAATCTAGCCAACTTGACATTAGATAAAATATGTGGCTGGACACTTAACAATTCTTTACAAATTAACTGCTCAAAAACTAAAGCTGTTATTTCTCCCTCTAAATCCCCGCTTTATGAACACGCTCATTCTTATAATCTCATGTTGAATAATAATAAAATTGAATTTTCTTCTACAGCAAAATCTCTAGGTGTAATTTTTCACGAACATATGAAATGGGATCACCATATGGAACTTTTACAAAACAAACTTTGCAAGGTCTTAGGCGTACTGAGAAAATGTCAGCGTATATTGCCAGTTCCTCAAAAGCTTTCGATATTTAAGGCACTCTTCTCATCACATCTACGTTATTGCAACTTAATTTGGGGTAACGGTACACAGCAATCCATAACTAATCTTGCTATCCTACAAAAAAAGGCCCTACGTTCTGTTGCAAACCTACCATATAATGCACACACTTCAGAACTATTCGTTAAATACAATGTAATTAAATTGAACGTGCTATATGAATACTTTATTACTTTCCTTTAGATCTGATATTGTGAAAAATCGCGATTATATACACAGTGCAGCTAACTTGCAACTAAATCCTTCTTCGCGCCAAAACACATTCGCAACAATGGTATGTGCCACGGCCGCGCACAAACTATGGCTTTCAACATTAGGTTATTGCTTGCCGAAGACATTCAATAAATTCAAGATTTCTTATGAAAATGTTCGCACACTCTCTAACACTTCTGTTTTAAGCATGATGTGTTAAATATTTTGATAGTTAAATTTCACTTTTTGTAAATGTTGTCTGTGGATATCATGTGTTTTCTCATTTGACACCGATGTTGAAATGTACTTTTCTTTTACTGCCATGCTGCCATAGTGAACCGGGGACGTGAGGCTAGTCAAGCTGTTTTTAATGCAGCTTTTTTTCCCTCGTCCCAACCACTTATGTGAAACTCCATGTATGTGGTAAATAAATGAACTTGAACTTGAATGGTGAATGAAGAATTTTCTAACGCAGAATGGTTCATAACTTTCTAGTTGTTCACATCACAATATGTCATTCAGAGCTTCTGTGCTCATCTACATATCCGCTATCTAGGTAATGCAGTAACGGTAGTGTGTGGCATGCTGAATTTCTTCAACGACACTTACCAAACGAATACCTTGTCATCTGTAATGTTGGTATAGTATTGATGATCCTGAACGCTTTATTTTTTTATTTGCTTCATTGCGCCCTATTTCCTTTAGTTTAACGTTGTACTTTTTTTATTGAGTTCAAAGTACATCCGTAGAGTAATTTTGGCGCACCAATCACAAACTCTATTCCTTCGATTAGCATATTAAGAAAAAGCAAAAGTACAAGGTTAAAAAAAGCCAGCTTCGCCAGAAGGGCTAAGTAGTGACAGTGATAGAAAAGTTTAGCGTTCTTCTTGAAATGCTCCGCGGCGTTCTAAATATACGTGAGTGCGACCTGTTGGCGCGATGGAGCAGGTAAAGCCATTACATAGTGCTGGGCACAAGGATCAACAATCTGGCAGCCACCGGGCGTCTCACAACGCCGGCGTGATGAACAGCGCCGTCGGTGGCGTTGCAGGCGTCGCACCTCGATGGCGAACGAAATGAGACCGACGTGAAACCTTTACTAAACGCCTGCATTGAAATATTACACAACGCTATAGCTTGGCATTTAGTGCCTGTTGAGCTCGGGCCAGTGACACAGCAGTTCAGTAGGAACTCTATAGTGCGATTATAGTGCGGTACGTTTTACATACCTGTCTTGTGTATCTTTTACACTGTACTCATGTATGTGCCCTCCCTGCTATGATCTCATGTGAGATCAGCAGTATTGTTAAATAAATAAATAAATAAATATAGTGTGGTTCAATCGCCACCGATCGCTATCGCCACCGAGGCGATTGAGCGTAGCGTTGACGGTGCGCTCACTTCGCTTCGTCGTTCTTGCTGCGAAACGCACTCCGCGTCTCTGGAGACTCCCTACGCTACCACGCGCTAGCGGCGCATGCATCGTCAATATTGACCCTTTTCGCGGAGAAGTTTGTTTTAAAGAAACGAGATGGCGCTTACGGCGGCGCGCCATGCCTCTCCTCAGCGACCGCGCACGAATACGAAACCATTACAACTTCTACCTTGCTTCTGTGCGATCAGCTGTCGGAAATGCTACTGAGTTTTCGCTAATGCACTGTTCTCTATTCACTCTGGTTTGAATCCTCTGGTTTGAAGACGTATGCAGTAGTTGGCTGCAAAAATAGTGACTATCATATTAGGCAATGTAATGAATATGTGGGGCCAATTCGCGGACCGCTGCTGCAATTGTCCGTACGTGGTTCCGGCACTTCGACATGTACGGCTCTCCTCGAGGATACACAAATTGGATCATCCGCCTGCGTTGTATTGCTAACCTTCAAAGAAAGGGCTTCAGCCCCGGTACGTCGGCAAGAGTGAGTACTGCTCTTTAAACAATGATAATGGGAGTAGCGGCGCCTCCTGTCATAGTAGGTTTCGCACAAAGTATTTACGGACATCTACCCCAACCAGTACGAAAACTTACATCCACTCTTTCGCCAACGTGTCAAGAATACGTTAATGGGCGCACACTTGAAAATATGCGCACTATATACGCACAGTAAGTGACGATACTACATCAATAGCGCACGAATGGTCGAAGCTGAATGTTTCGTGAAGGTCCACAAGAGTAAGCAAGTTACTCGCGATAATACGCATTTGCTACAAGGTATTACAATGTGCAGAACAGCTACGTTTCAAGCCTTGTGCGCAGCAAGAACAAATCTATCGGAACTTAGCACACCCGCGAGCGATTAGGCAGAAAATAATGAGATAGTGGCCGCACCGAGGAACTTCACTGTGTCAGAAACTGACAAGCCGCTGCTTCAAAATATTTGCCAAATAAAATACACAGAGCAAAACCATTACAATTACAAGCAAGGAGGCAACGGAGGCAGTTGACGCGTCACCACGTGATCAAACATGGCAGAGCCCACGGGATCGCCGCGAACAGGGTCACTAGCGAGAGAGCCCGACGATGGCTGCGGCAGCGGCGGGACGAGAATGCGCCTCGAGCGTCCGTATAATTGCTGTCGCAATAAAAGGAGGGGTACACTGTAAAAAAAATTGCTTTGGTTTTACGGCAAATCTGCTGGTAATTTGTGACCGAACACTTTCCGTAAGTAAAGAACGGTCATTTCCGTGGAACGGACAACCGTAAAAATAGAGAGCGTATTACAAAATACGAGTGCTTATGTATTCAGAAAACGGAAGACTCTGTATGCTGAATCGTATGGTTCGACCGTTAATGTACAGGTGCTTTCCGTATTCAGAAAACGGAAGGCGCTGTATATTGAATCTGTAGTATACGGTCCAACCGTTAAAATACAGGTATTTTCGTATCCAGGAAACGAAAGGCTCCGTAGGCTGAATTTGTACTATACGGTCCAACCGTTAAAATACAGGTGTTTCTGTATCCAGAAAACAAAAGACTCTGTATGCTGAATCTCTACTATACGGTCAAACCGTTAACATACAGGTGTTTCCGTACTCAGAAATAAAAAGGCTCCGTATGCTAAATCTGTACTATACGGTCCAATCGTTAAAATAGAGGTGTTTCATGCATTATGTTTTACAGAGCATATTGATTATTTAGAGAATGTACTATTGGGGACAGAAGTGCCCAAAATGTGCGAATGACGACCGAATTTTAATGGTGCACTTTCTGCTGGGATCAGCCACGCTAACATTTGCATTCGGAAAGTGGTCTGCAACGCAGATGATAGCGGCTGATAGTGCAGAGATGCAATTTGGTCGACACTCGCACGTCCTGGGCACTTTTGTCCCCGATAGTACATATCCTTTAATGCAAATGTCATGAATGCAGCTCATTGCAGAAGCCGCAGGTCGCTATGGAGAAAACTGTCTGGCCAACACATTGAAATAGCTCAAAAGATCAAACACTGCTTTTTGTGATATGAATGAATTGCACGACATATATACAAATAAGTGCAAAATTTTATTCGTCAAGTACTTTAGATCACAGAAGCAATTTTATTTTCTTCGACCACTCGTCTTGTACTTTTCCTGGTGAAAGCTGTTCCCACATGCCTTGCAAGGATAAACTTGCTGCTGTTAGGAGAAACAAATAATATTGGTGAATTTCCATCCTAAAGGAAGTGGCAACAAAAGACAATCACAGAACACAACAAAGCGGTAACTGAAGTATTAAAAAACCATGAACGTGGTTCAACATTGTCAAAACAAGGGATATTGCTGTAGCCAACATTTCGACAGATACGTGTCCTCAGGGCAGCAGCTGTTTTCCTTGGCAGTGGTTTTTGATGTGCATAGCTCACTCGCCCCTACCCTCATCTGGTGCATATAGTAGGTCAAGAGAAACCAAAGTGTTAAAATAAAGGTAGGAAGGGTGTGTTTCGCAGTGATTGTGATGGAGTGTGTAGGGGCACTGCTGTAAGTTGTTACAATGAGTAGGGATGACCTAAACAGAAAACGATCTGTAGACCTAGTAGACCTATTCTTCCCAGAAATCAACATAGGAATTAAAATAAACTGTTTGGACATTTGGCAAAAAAAAGCAATGAAGAGTTAGGCAAAATAAACTTTTAACATGATGTGTCTGTTTAAGATCAGTGGAAATGGTAAATTAAGGTACGTTATCAATAAACATTTCATCAAGATCCGATAAAGAAAAAAAGATATTGGTCAAATAATAAATAAGTAAGGACACCAAATTAAACTGGGTATGACCATAAATAGTAAAGAACAGCCTGTGAAAAAAAATGGGACGGGAAATGATAAAAGGTGCAAGATAGGGAAAAGTTTAGCACTGTTTACTGTATGTTCATGCCACTACTGACGACTTGAAATTTCAGTCTTCCTGCTGAAGCTGTATTACTTGGATAAGGAAATGGATCACTTTGCAGACAAGTCTACGTTCAGATTCTGTTCAAATCTTCAATGTAATTTTATGGAAGAAAATGGTATGGACCGTCCTACTGGATGGGCATTCATTCAGCAGTACCATCCACAAGTATTAGCTTAAAATTTATTGGTCTCACTGGACCTTAGCTCTTGGGAAATCATTAGCTGTTTTTTTTATCACAGAAGCCTTCAAGTTATATCGGTTGGCAGGAGTGCTAGCACACAACTTTATACTTGTTGCCGCAGTCAAAAGTGATATTTGGTAACAATGAGTAAAAGAAGCAAACAGCATTCTACAATACTGATTCAAGTCAACCGAAAAAGCTGCTAAAATGAATGTACCCTGGCCCCCAATACACAATAATTGCACATCACATTGATGGTCATCGTGTCGATCATGCTATTAGAACACTAGGCATCAAGTGAGGAGAATAAGGAGATCAAAAAAGTTAAATTATGGGGTTTTACGTGCCAAAACCACGATCTGATTATGAGGCACGCCATAGTGGGGGATTCCGGAAATTTGGACCACCTGGGATTCTTTAACGTGCACCTAAATCTAAGTAGACGGGTGTTTTCGCATTTCGCCCCCATCGAAAATAAGGGGATCAGAGGGCACATCCTTTTTTTTTCGAACATTAAATGTACTTCGTCTTAATGTTGCCTTCCAACTCCGAAATGAGCAGTTTGCGAGATGGTGACCGACACATAAGAAAACTCATGACATTCTGTGCAGCAGAACATCACGCGCAAATACACTTTTTCCTGCAAAATGACATACTGTAGTGAAACCTTGTGCACATGTGCCAACCTTAGAATTTGAAAAACACCACAGTGGAAGACACAAAGTGTTAACTTTGCTGGAAAATACTAAAATTATATGATTATTCATTCAAGATTCGCCGACTTTGCTCTCTACAGGTGCTGTAAACAGGCACCCTGCTTTTGCAGTTGTAGTAACAATGATCTGTAGAGCAGATGAGGAGAAATGGTTATAAAGTTTACGCAGGAGTATACGCCGCAAATGACAATCCACTTCACATTTTAATCTGGTAGAGGATGCGTACTCCAAAATAGAAGAAACTAGTGTACCCTAAAGATTTCTGTGGCCGATGCCTGTGCACAGCAGGTACACATAACATGGCAGTTGCATTTATATTCCCCAAGCTATAGTTACTGCAAGCTACTGCCAGTGTACTGGTCCACAGCTGTAATACATTTAGGGCAATTTAAAACTCTCTAATGAATTTATCTCATATGACAGAATTGGAATGCAATATCTTGCAAATAAGTGATGCTGTATGTGCCGTCCCATACAATGAAACACCTTTGAAAAACCTGAATAGCCACCTGGGCCGTGACGAGAGGTGACGTGTATTCTGTGTAAACTAGTACAGCTGCATAGTGTAAAGCTCTGGAGAGTGCATTTAGTAACAGCTGTGAAGCTTTTTTCTTTTGTTTAAACTGCACACAGTAAAAACCTCCTTACAGTTTTGAAAAACTCTTTTTATTAATAAAATTTTCTGCGCGCAAACAAACAAGGACGAAGAACCATTTGCTTAGAACCCAGAGATCTGCTCAATCCAATCAACAGGACACATCAACAGCGCATATAACAACACGTGTGATAAAAATGCCACGGATCAGCGCGACCCCGTCAACATAAAAACAGCAATGCACATAAAACGAGCACTTAAGATGAAACTATGTTAAGGATAAGATGACAGGAGCGAATTCTCTTTATCTAGCAATGAAACAGAAGGATGACTGATGCATTTTTACTTTGGTTTTGCAATCCAGTGCACTTCCACAATTTCCCTCGCGGTTTGATTTCGTTGCCTGAACAATGTGCCAGTGCTTCTAAGACAAGGTGAGCACGCATGTTCTTGACAATGCATGGCGAAATGCTTACTAGGGCCACCTTTCAGACTGGACAAGTGTTCCCTTAGTCTTGTGTTAATGCATCTTGCAGTCTGCCCTACGTACACATGACCACATGTCATACAAACCTGATACTCAACATTCTTCGCACAATCAAGAAATTGGTTCTTATGCGGATGTTTAATACTACATTCTTTCTTTGCATCACCCTTACTTTCTAACTTACTTTTTACTCTAGAACACACATTACCTCTTTTGTTTTTAGCCGAAAACACCACTTTTACTTCATAACTCCCAGCCACCTTTTTAAGTCTGTGTGAAAGGCCATGCACATACGGAATCACTGAAACCTTGGAAGCTAATTCTTTCTGGCTTTGTTATTTTGTGCATAGTTCTTTATCCTGTTTAAGTTTTTCTTAAGTCTAGCACATGGCGCCAGCATCACAGCGAGCAGGCACCTACCCGGCCTCTCTCAACCGATCAACTTGCTCAAGAAAGGCAATGTTTACTGTGCGGAACACGACTTCAACAATGCTGACCGGCAACATGAACTGACTATGCCATTCTTCACAAGCCTGCAATGGTTTTAGGCATAGTTCATTAGCGGTTTTCCAGCTCGGGGCGTGAATGACCAACACACATGTTCTGGTAGAATTTCTAACTTGACATAAAGGAACTGTAGCTTGTTATCTACCGGTACTTCCGAAGTAAAAGTCAAGCCTTCAATAGTAGTAGAAGCCTTTGCAAGGGCTTAAATTTTACTTTGCAAGTACTGGTAGATAAGAAGCTACAGTTTCTTGTTAACAAGCTACATGAACTATGCCTCAAGCAATTCCAGGCTTGTAAAGAATGGCACAGTCATTTCATGTTGCCACTCAGCATTGTTGAAGTCGTGTTACCGCACTGTAAACATTGCCTTTCTTGAGCAAGTTGATCAGTTGAGAGAGGCCGGGTACCTGCTCGCTGTGATGCTGGTGTCATGCGCTAGACTAATGAAAAAACTTGAACAGGATAAGGAACTATGCACAAAAAATGTAAGGCAGAAAGAATTAGCTTTCAAGGTTTCAGTGATTCCATATGTGCATGGCCTTTCACACAGACTTAAAAAGGTGGCTGGGAGTTACGAAGTAAAAGTGGTGCTTTCGGCAAAAAACAAGAGGTAGTGTGTGTTCTAGGATAAAAAGTAAGTTAGAAAGTAAGGGTGATGCAAAGAAAGAATGCAGTATTAAAAATCTGCGTGAGAACCAATTTCTTCATTGCGCGAAGAAAGTTGTGTATCAGGTTCCTACGACATGAGGTCATGTGTACGTAGTGCAGACTGCAAGATGCGTTAACACGAGACTAAGGGAACACTTGTCCAGTCTGAAAGCTGGCCCTAGTAAGCATTTGGCTATGCTTTGTCAAGAACATGCGTGCTCACCTTGACTTAGAAGCACCTCCATATTGTTTAGGCATCGAAATCAAATCGCGAGAAATTGTGGAAGCGCACTGGAATGCAAAACTAAAGGAAAAATGCATCAGTCATCCTACTGTTTCACTGCTATATTCGCTCCTGTCTTTTCATCTTAAGTGCTTGTTTAATGCGCATTGCTGTTTTTATGTTGACTGGGTCGCGCTTATCCGTGGCATTTTTATCAAAAGTGTTGTTATATACGCTATTGATGTGTTGTGTTGACTGGATAGCACAGATCTGGGTTCTTAAGTAAATGGTTCTTCGAAAATAAAACCAGTTGTTAGAACGGGATCGTGCTTGTGTTGCTCCTTTTCTTCGTCCTTGTTTGTTTATGCACAAAACATTTTTAATGAATCTGTTCCACTTAGGCAGACTCACAGTTTTGCTTCCTTTTTTTAAAGGTAATGACACGTATGGCTATCACATACATGTACAGTATGACCTTCATTCCCAAACAAAGTGAACAGCACTACCCTATGGGTCAGGTGCCTTGTTTCACACATTCTCCCAAACATTATTAGCGCGGGACGCTGATGTTGGCAGGGAAACTGATTTATGGAGCAATATAAAGTATTAAGTACTCAGCTCTTAATGTTTTCTCTGCTGTTTAAGCATCTTATAGTAAGAAACTACGGAATACAACATGCATAATTCACGATGCAACCCCTTTGGAAGTATTTAGTAGTCTGAATTATTTGGATTGCATATTTAGATTAGAAGGATTTCATTCCACTGCAAGAATGGCATCATCCCAATAATTCTTGCATTTGGTGCTATATTTACTTTTATTTCAGTTGGAATGTAGATGCATCGACAGCGATATCGCTTGACATGTCTTCGATCGACTGTTTCTCCAAATTAAGCAAACTCATATTCTGAAATGACCTTGTAGATGATACCAAGAACTTGCTCAGCAGGAGTATGTCTAACATTCACGAGATCTGAGGCTCTTGAACGCATATGTAAGAAAGCCTGGGGTGCATGCTGCTCTCTCATTTAATCAGCAAGTTTCTGGAAATCATCTATAAGTTTTCTTGTGATGAATGTAAATTTGCTTGGACGGGAGAAACATGGAACTTGAACAGGTGAATTATGCAGCATAAGAATGATCTCAGCAAGAAGCAGGCATCAAGAAGCATTGACGCTCAACACGCATAAACCATCAATTAAAAGAATTATTGGGATGATTTAAAATTCTGGTAGTGTAATGAAATTTGTTTTCTAATCTATATTTAAACTCCTTGATTATTCAGCCTACTACCACTACCTTTGCCAGAAACATTCATAGTCATTATCCTACCTATGCCAAATTATTCCGACCAATATTCAAGCCTTCATAAGCTGTTTTTTTTTCACTGCCAATTCTCTGAGGGAGAAGAGGTGTCCTATTTCTCTCCACCTATTTCTCGTTTACTGTTCACTCTCAAACTGCATTAAGCTTCAGCAGGTTCTATGCTTAAAGCTGTGATTCCCTTTCCCTCTGCCATCTTTGACCCACCTGGTTAGCTAAGTAG
Organism: Dermacentor silvarum; assembly: GCF_013339745.2. Classification (NCBI taxonomy): domain Eukaryota; kingdom Metazoa; phylum Arthropoda; class Arachnida; order Ixodida; family Ixodidae; genus Dermacentor; species Dermacentor silvarum. The sequence continues at coordinate 330,699,929 of NC_051154.1, read as the reverse complement.
GTAGAAAAACTGCAGAAGAAAGGTTGTGGCGCCGAGTTGGACTTGTGCCCCAAGGAACCTTTGCACGGTGGCTCGAGGAGCAACTGCTTGTGGCATGGAGTGGCTCAAGCTGTGATGAGTTCACTTTGTAAAATCCTGCTGGTCACTGCTGGCCCGTCTTTGCCGGAACAGGAATGAACGTTGGTAGTCTACAGTCTCGGTTTCTTCCTTGAGCGCCATGGCCATGTACAGAAACCTTGTCTCGACAGGCTGCATAAAAAAGGATAATTTGCTGAGCTAAGTCTTTTTTCCTAAAACAACCCATTCAAAGTTGTATTTGTAACTTTGCGACACTTTCCGGGTGATGCCAGCGGTACTTCATTGCACAATGCCACAATCATGACTGAGCTGTGGCCATTCTGAATACAGCTTGCAACACGTGACAAGACCATATATACAAATGCAACCAAAATAAATTAACATTTGTTGTAGCTTCTGTATATGGCACTATTCGAATGAGACAATTGTAGCACTCTTCTCAGCTCAGTAAAGTTATTTCTAGTTATTTTACTTTTCATGAGGAAATTGCCATGAGCTTCTCTTGAAAAGTAAGTAAACATTCTTGCTTCAGTTTATTCTTCAAATTCTTGCATCACGAATGGATATCAGGAACCCATTTACACCACAGGCAGAGCTCCATATGTTTAAAAACATTATAAATCAAAGTACATCACAACTTTCATAATCGTGTCATGCTAGTATTATTGGTGGCTATGGCTGCTTCAAGCAATTATTTTTCATTAAGGCGGAAACAGTTATCATCTCAAATTGTTTGCAGCAAGGGTGTACAATCCACAAAATCAATCAAAAAGGTCACGTTGTGTTCACTATTCAAACATTTAGGATAGGTCACATACAACAGCTAATAAAGAATGCAAACTTGAAAATCTCAACTGAAGAAGAAACCAGTTTTTGAATATGGAGCAAAATGCCACCAGCTCATGTGGAGCTGGTGGCATTTCTTGTGGCGTTCTGGTGGCATTCTTCGCTTGGAGTACTATACTCCAAGCGAAGAATGTTGTTACAGCAATGCTTGAACACTATATGAATGTAATAATCAACAACCTTAAGCAGAATCTTAACACCACTAAACAAATTGTGCTTCGAAGATTCCTGATCCGAAATTCTCAACAAATTGTTCTGGTGTTGTACGTGTTAAGCTTGTTGTGCGTTCTGAAATGCAAGCTCACAACATCTACAATTTCTCTAAAGGCAATATCAGCTTTGTCAGGATAGGTATGACGTGCAGATAAAGTGGATAATGCATGACATCATGAACACTCAGATGTGTTTACCATTGGGCTCACTCTTGCAGCCATGAAATTATGAGATGCAGACACATTTTACGTTGAAACTGGTTTTGTGGAGTACTGCATGCTTCCCAGGCTTCTCCAGTTGTGAGAGCCGTCTCCCCTACACAAATGAGTGATGAGGAATAAAAAAAGAATTTCAACATGCAACAATATGTTGGTCATTTGCTAGTATGCAGCAGGCTTTTTGACTCCTAGCTTGCCTCACACAAATCTACCATGCACAGTATTTGCTTTGCCCAAGCATCAGCCACATTACGATGCAATGTGTACAGAGCCCTTGCCCTTAGTTTTTCTGCTTTGGAAACAGTTACCGTGTGTTCAGCTGGCATCGAGAAAGGGGACATAAAATACTATGTGCACCACTGATCTCTACTATGTTTTGCTGGATGCCGCTTCGCTGCCCAGAGCCAGGGGTAGATGAAGCCAGCGGAAATGCAGTGTCGTGCAGCGGCTTGTCCCAAAAGTAGGGCATACGCTGCACTTACTAGTGTGTGCCGTTGCACAATATTGCTGCCATAAAAATTTTCGTGGTTTTCCACATCTAGGCGATGTCTCCACATGTCTGGTGAGAGCTGTTACGATGTTCTGAACCCGTACGTGATAAGTTTTTCTTACAGAAAGCATTTTCTGATTGACAAGTGTTTTCAGCACGTGCCACTCATGTTAGCGATGCTGTCAGTGCTGTGATGGAAAATTCTGGACGTCTTCTCGAAATACTTCTCTGGATTGCTTCGGTAGCTTGCGGCACAAAGGGCAAGCATTATAGCAGAAATGCCGCACTCCTGTGCAGGTGAAATGCCACAGCAAAGTCGTGAAGTACCAACTTCTGGGACAAGGTTGGCTTCAGTCGAAGGCGCTCAATGCGCTATCCAGCCCCCCATAGTAGAGCTCAGTGGTGTGCAACCTTTTATGCTAGCTTTGCTATCTAGTCGGAACATTGGAAACAGCTCCCACCTTATTTTTCTCAACCTGTGACATGCAAACCGAAAGTCGCATCACTGTATTGATTCTATGGCTTTAGTTTTCTAAGCGAACTGCCTGCATATTCTAGCATGTTGTTAAAAAACACAGTTGGCACATTTTTACTGTTACAAGACAGGTTAGTTGGCTGACAGAAATGTGAAACATGTTACCAGCGCTCTGATAGGATGCAAAAAGGAGAATTGAAATTTACTTGGCACAGGGGCTACAGCAGGCACGTATGGTTACTGTATGCTCTATTGTTGTTTCAAGTAAAAGTTAAGTTTTTATGCTGTATTTCTACTTATTCTGAACCATCAAACTGCACAATCAATGTTCCAAGTTTATACATTCTTGGCGTTTGATTGCCCATGTGATTTATTTCCTATGAACACAGGCAGTAATCCCTCTATAATAAGCAAAATGAGTTAGAAAAAGAAAAGCCGTGATAATAGTCCACAATTGCCGAGGGCAGAAGTAATGGCTGATAGCACTTAATTGAAGCTACATAAATATTCAGTTTTCTCACAGCTTGTTCAGCAAGTAATAAAGAGGTATGCTGTGCACCTTTGCATGACCAATGCAATCTGGTGAGAGACTGTGCACTGAGTCTCCTTGGTTGTGTTCGGCAATTTGACTTTGGTATTTTGCTATACATAATTCCTTGGGTATTCGTAGCTTACTTTGCGATAAAATGGAACTTGGAGCAGTGGTCATCTATACATAAATATTTGCACATAAATAATGCAACCACAATGACAGCATGATGAGGGGGGGCAATATGAGACTCTCAGAAAACGAAAAAAAAATATTACGATTATAATGTGACGTGATGCCACAAGAAAACAAAGCAATGCATAGAAGCAGATGGCGCTTCCATGCCACCAAGATTATTTACTAAATAGGCAGCGCTTCAGAAGTGCCCGCGACACAATTGAACAAGGCAAAGCTGCGTTTGCTCCACACGCGGTAGCGATCACAGCATTGTTGCCAAGTGGTTTAGATCGCCGCAGTTTAAGTTTCCAGAAAATGTGCAGAAGAACAATCTGCTTTATAGTCTTAAAGAATATAACATGAAGTACATTACAAGGCCAGAAACATTCCTAGAAAAGTTGCCTTATATTTGCTTAAATCGGCAAGCAGCATCGCTTGTTTTACATAGAATAAATTTTCATGATGACGCAGTGTGCAGGGTTTTATAGACAAAGTGAAAAACATTCAGCCCATATACCACACTATGACGGTATGCAATAATTGTAATCTCATAATCTAAAAGGTGTAGTTGATTTTACAAAAGTTGACATTCTTCAATCTGAGCCCTGTAAATTTTAACACGCAGGGGCACCCCTTGGCTAAGCAATAGGGATGTAATGTGTATGCATACAAGCATTACCCCATGCATTTGTACCACATTGCCCAAAAGAAATCAATTTTCCCGTCCAAGTCTGCCTCATGCAAGACTGGAATTAAAGCATAAGTTTATACAGTCATCCAAACAATAACACCTCATTTTCACATATGAAATTCATATAAATAGATCTCTCTTGATGCCAGCCTCCTGGAATGCTGAACCTTGCTGCATGCTTTAGAGAAATTATAGTAGTAGCACTTTACTCAAAAGTTATTTAGGGCTGCAGGGCTGCAGTGTTGCGGAACACACCTACAAATGCCGCATTTCATGTGTAACAACTTGGCTGATTTGCTTGAACAACCTACCAAGAGCAAATTAATATTTCTTCCTGTTTAGCATTTTTGCCTGCTAGACCACAATCGAATGTCATCAGTATATTAACTTGGAGAAACAAATCTGGCTTATACGGGGCATCCCAACACACAAAGGTTTGAAAATATGCAAATGCTACGTATCTGGACACAATCAAGGTAAAGTTTGCCATCACCTGGAGATACTCACTTTTTTTGCATTCTGCCTAATTGCATAATTAAGTGTAAATTATTTAATCAACTTCTCACATATTATAATTACATGAAATATGTGCTACATGAAAGTTTTTCTGAGCGTGAAAGAAAGCCACGAATACACGCAAAGAGCCTCGAGCGGCCATTCATGCGGCAATTTTATGTGTATTCGCGAGCTTCTTTCCCGCTCGGAAGAACACTTATATGTAGCACTTTTTGCACAACAGGATGCTGTATCAGGAGTTGTTCATGGTGTTCTACAATTTCCTCATTTACACTTTTCATCTGATTAGAGTAATTGAGAGGTTGATTAATTAAGACTAATGATCTAATTAGGCAGAATGCAAAGAATATTCTCAGTATCTCCAAGCAATGGCAAACATAATAACTTGGTTTTGTCCAGCTACGTGGCATCTTTATTTTAAAAAATATTTATGCATCATAGTTGGGACACTCTGTATATTAACAGCTTCACATATTGCCACAGCTGTGTGTTGTAACATTCAAAGGGTGCTTGTCCACCAGCACTCCAATGTCACTAACAGTGATCACCTACACAGCTAAGTGAATTGCCATGATGCAGGTTGGTAGTAAAATGCTGAGAGAAACAAATCCACTTACTTTGAAGGCAACAATATTGCGGTAACTTGAGAGACATGGTCTCATGGCAGGCAGCAGATCTCTTCTCAGCTCCAGCAGGACACCAGCAACTAGTCTTTCAGTAAAAGAAAATATTGAATCAGTAATGTTATGTTACCCTGTTCTTGCTAAGCATCAGCACAATCATCTGATTTTCATGCATATCTACTTTCTGCTGAAGCAGTTGAACTGAAGGATTTATAAAATACAGTCTATATTGATTGCATTTGCTTCTCTGGCATGTACAATTTTTTTTGCAACTGATACATTTACAGCTAGCTACACGACACGAACGCTTGGATTGCCCAGACATCATTAGAAGCAAAACGTCTTGCTGCACCACAAGCAGTTGCACCAAGGAAAGACACAGCAGAGCTAACACTTTTTTTTTGGTAACTACAATGTAAATGCATGCAAACAAGGAGGCGACTATCGCACGTATAGTGACAGTACAAGCGTCAATAGGAATTATGTGCGCAACTGAATGCACTCTTATTCTAAGTTTTTAACGCGCATGAGCAATAGGTTATACGCGCCACACGAAAAATTTCGATCGCGCTACTATGGAGATCGATGTGAAATTATGTGATCCTTTTTTCCCATTCACGCGCCATTTTTGCCCTGTGACGCTGTTTACTGGCCTTTTGAAAAACAAATAGTTCTGTTCGCCACGCCAGCTTACCACACATCATCTAAACAGCTACACTATGCAAACCGAACAAATAGAATTACAACGGGCTTACCTCATACGTACGCGTACGCGCAGCGTGCGTACACTGTTGAACATCCGTTGAGGGCAGGCTATCCCGTATCCAAGCGCATACGTGCACCCGTACACAGGACTTCGATGCCGCAGCGTGCAGAGTTTTGTAGACGAAGGGACACATTCCGTTCAAACATCCCCGCGCTCTGACGGCATTTGACGAGCACAGAAGCGTACACCACACCGCGACAAATTCGAAACTTTGCCAGTCCTAACATGCCGAGAGTCGTACAGCCGAGAGTCAAGCAGCCTAACCATCCATCGCGTCTGTTCTTCGCTCACGATGCGTCAATCTCTGTTCCATAGGGCCTTGATCCACTCTTGGGTACAAATCAAGACATATTTACGGTAAACTAACAAACTGTACAACATAAAAAGATAAACCGGCTGGCTACACAATGCAGCTTCGTCAACCGCTCGTCTTGTTACATCCTCCGAGATCGGAAGCGCCGCGCGTGGTTCCACCTGGTGCTGGGAGCGCGGAGAACAAAACAAAATCGGTTTCGTTTTCCCATTTATGCAGTAGTTGTTGGAAGAGTAAAATGATTGCTTGACAAATAATTGAACTCTGGAAGAGGAGATCGCTTTCTCTGCCACAGGGCATTGTATACATTGTATACATTGCCAAAGAGATATCTCTTTGTATACATTCTATACAAAGAGGGATAAGTAAACCAGACGAAAGTCCGGTGAGCGTTGCAATGCCGTGCTAGAGTGTAATGCGATGCGTCAATAAGCTCTAGTATAGTGTTAATTTGGACTGGCTGGTGCATGTAATGAACGGGCAAATAGTGAGTTGTGCCATTACTTTTACCCACGGATAAAGCTCATGTAATAAATGGTGTTACATGTCGGGTTAAAAAAGAAATGAAGGTTGAATCATTATGCCAACTCGGAACAGGGCGTTTTTTATTGCGATAGCAATTATATGGACACTCAAAAGCAGATTTCTGCCGTCGGCGTCGCCGTCAGGTTCCGTATGACGTCAATGGAGATGAAATCGTCGCCGCGCGCCGCCGAACGCTGTATGTGCGAGTGAAAGAGCGCTAGGGACGCGCGCTTTCACGGGGAGTGAACGCACGGCGGAGAAGAAACGCGCGTTCTGCGCTGTGCTCCCTTAAGGGCTGCAGAAGTAGGCGTCTCTTTCCTCCTCTACAATCACCATATATGTAGAGTAAACGTACCTTCTTCCGACGCGCGAAAGGCTGTGGGGGAGGGGCAGGGAAGGGAGGCAACGTTTAGCTGCGGCACCAAGTGCCTATTTATATCAGAGGCTCCGGCAACAGTCACCAACGCCGCACGCATTTTGAGCGAACGCGGGAAAAACGCCGGCGGCGTCGACAACAGTTCTGCGTGTTGCCGGTGCTGCTGCATGTCCAAGTTTATACAGCTGATAAAGCTGCTATCATTACTCCGTATAGCTCTCTTCAAATTTGCTATCGCAATTGATGCTTCGCCTTTCAGGTGAAACTGCGACAACGTTTTTTCTTTTTCTTTCTTTCTTTCCTTTTGACAGTACACACAGTGCTATATCCCTCATCTTCGATCACCTTCCCGTAGTTTGCACACGTATTGGTGCGTGTTCGATGCCGCAGCGTGCAAAGTTTTGTAGCCGAGTGAAACACATTCCGCGCAAGTGTACCCGCGCTATGACGGCACATGACGAGCACACAAACATACACCACACAGCGACAAATTAGGAAGTTTGCCCATTCAAACATGCCGAGAGTCAAGCAGCCTAACCATCCATCGTTTCTGTTCTTCACTCACAATGCGTCCATCTGTTACTGTACAGCAGAATTCCGTACAAGAAAGTGTGCGCTCGCCGGTCTTGTTTCAAGATGAAACGCTAAATGATACACTGATGATATACATTAATGACATAGCATTAAATATTAATTCAACAGTTCGTCTTTTTGCCGATGATTGTGTGATTTACAGAGAGATATATGGTTAGCCCTAACGACATTATAACACTGCAATCTGACCTTAATAAACTAACGGAATGGTGCTGCAAATGGCAGATGCAAATTAACACAGAAAAGACCAATCACCTGAACTTCACTTCCGTTCCAAAGTCTCAAACTAATACTTATATTTTAAACAATAGCATAGTAAACTCGGTTACATCGGCTAAATACCTCGGTGTCTACATAAATTCTAGCTTAACATGGACTGACCATATAAAATATATCACAACTAAAGCGCAAAAGAAACTTGGCTTTCTGAAGCGACGCTTGCATCTGGCCGACAGGGACACCAGGCTTCAAGCGTACACTTTCTTCGTGCGTCCCTCCCTGGAATATGCATCAGCCATTTGGCATCCCTACCAGATCGCCCTTACCAATCTACTCGAAGCCGTCCAGAATAAAGCAACGCGATTCATCATGTCATCCTACTCCCGATTTCAAAGCGTTTCATCTTTGAAGCAAACACTCAACATGCCGCCACTCGCAATGCGCAGAAAATTCGCCAGATTATGCTTTTTTCACACACTGTATCACAGCAACACATCATTTGCCCGGTCACACATTTTACCGTCACCTCATACTTTACATCGCATCGATCATGCCTACAAAGTTAACCCTATCTTTGCCCGGACGGAAAAGTCCAACAATTCGCCGTTAACCTTATCAATAAAAGAATGGAATCAGTTACCCTCCAGAATTGCCACGATAACACACAGTCTTCCTTATTTTATTCAGCGTTACTAACGTATTTACAATCCCTAGCACTTTTAGTAACATTTTTCTCTCCCAGAGCACTTATTCGCTTTCGCTATTTTGTTCTTGCTTCGTTGAGTGTGAATTTTGTAAGAATATTTACCTTGTTAATATGTTTCACGACTTGCTGTACCCCAAAGTGCTGAATTTACCACCTGCGATGCTCCTTCGTTTGTGAAAATTGTGTTCTGCTTTATGTCCCCCCCCCTATGTAATGCCCCTGTGGGCCCTTAGGGTATCTAAATAAATAAATAAGAATAAATGCTTGCGATTACATCTTACCGCAAAAATTTACAACGCTGTCAACAATTGAACAGTGCAGAATATGCGTAATGGGGGTGTGTCAATGAATGGCAGTTGACAGAGATGAGATATTTTGCAAATACTATGGGGCGATTGAAACCAAATACGGTACAGTTCAGTAAAACCCTTCCACTCCTGAGTTAATTCTTTCTCTCCGTCTAAAATTTCATTTATAGCCGCAGTACTTGGATTTATAGGCCGCCAGTTCTCTTCGCGGCCATTTCTTGTTAAATGTAAAGACAATCGTGGTCATTATACTGCGTTTCGGTACTGATTTAGAGTGCGCACAATTTTTGCATAGCGCACCAATGTAATTGCCAATGCACCAGCACCTGAACGGCGCAGGTTTGTTTACGTTGTCATGTATGGCCACCGCTCTTTGTTCACTAAAACTTATCTATATATATATAGTGCTGACACCAAATAAACGTGAGTACAAACACAGGCGCCATTTGCATTGCAATAAAATATTCTTAGAGGAAACTTTGTGAGTACAAGCGTTCACGCAGACAGCGTGTATAGTTTTCCTTGCAAAAATACGGATGATCGCATAACAAAAATACGGAATTCTGTCTGTTTCGTACAGAACAGTGTAGTCACTGTATTATTACGGAAAAATGACCGTAAAGCTTAAAACGGGGAGCACTTTCCTATATTAACGGAAATTTTGCTGTATTTCTTAAAATGAGATATTTTCCGTATTCTTACTGCAATTTTTCCGTATTTATTACGGAAAATATCCGTAAAACTTAAAACGGGGAGCACTTTCCTATATTAACGGAAATTTTGCTGTATTTCTGAAAATGAGATATTTTCCGTATTCTTACTGCAATTTTTCCGTATAATGACGGAAATCCTCCGTATATTGACGGAAATTTTTTACAGTGTAGCCTCCGCCTGCAAACACACAATGGGCTTAAGGAAAAGTGTCCGCCCTTCCAATGGGGTGGAAATGGAAGACCAGCGAAGCTGCACTATGGTGGGAGTTGTGTATTTTCAATCAAGGTTATTAAGGTGTGATGGTGTAATCGGTTATTTGAACTATTAAAGAATGAGAAATATACAGGGTGTCCCAGCTATCGCGCAGCACGATTTAAAAAAAGAGCAACGGCGTTACGCGAAGCAAACCTAGTGTGTATTGTTTTTAGTACAGTTTAGTAGCCGCCAGTAATTTTTTCATTACTATATTTAATTAATTAATTTTAAATAATTATCTATATCGAGAAGCACTGTCCTAATTATCAAAGTCTCAATGAGCCGTTTGTAGGCAGCCACGTGGGGCATCTAACTCCGGTATTTTAAGCGCCGTACTAATTGCGTACTCATTTTTTCCAAGTGATAAAGAAACCCCGCGAAATATTAAAAAAATACCACGTGACGACGCTCCCACCCGCATCATAAAGCAGCGCCCTCAAGTAAGCTGATTGAAAGCAACGGCTTTTGCCTGTCGCACCGCCCAAGAGACAACGCATCACTTTGACAATGGTATGGATGGATCCGCAACAGCAAGTTTCGCGGCATAGCAGCGATTTCTTCCTGTCAATTATACGTCACGCTTCTTATCTGTCTCTCACAGCTGAGTGAGCCACTTGATAAAAATGGTCCTTGATAACGCAGTCGAAGCCATGCTCTGATCACGGGCAAAACGCAATACGCAATGAAATAGACATAGAATATTTCAAAATACCAGCTCTGCTCGCACCGCATCGAAGGAGTGCATGCGCAGCTATACTTCGCGCCAGAAGCTTGCTTCGGACCAAAGCCAAATTAAAGTGAGGGCGTAATTTTTCATGAGTACGTGCTTCCAAAACATGTTCATGGCAAAAAATAAAAGTAAAATAAACACACTCGGAAGTGACCCACGTGTAGAGAAAAGACAAAACCGATGCGTTCAATTAAGTAATGTTCCACTGCCTAATGTTCCAATTTGGCAATCGGGACGTGAGCGAAAAACAAAGGAAAAAGTCAGATCTCAGGGTTGCTCTATTATCGGTGCATTCGTAAGCGCCGTTGAACAATAGCTACCGCTTATAGGACGTGTTCGAATAGGTCCCCTTCTGCAGCCACGCAGTACTGAGCCCACTTTATCACATCTTCAATGGCTTTTTTGATGACCGAGGGTGGGACTCTGCTGCAGACATCCGTTATCCTTGCCATGAGCTCATCTGACTTCTTCGTCTCGGTCACGTAAACACGATCTTTTATGTAACCCCACAGAAAGAAATAGTGTAGAGAGATCAGGGGCGCGATCTTGTACGGGTTCCAAAATGGAACGGAGGCGGTCCGTTCCATCGAGCCGCACACGATTGGTCAATTTGATCGTCACAGTTCAAATTCACCAATCGTGTGCGGCTTACGGTTCAAATTGACCAATCATGTGCGGCTCGATGGAACGGACCGGCTCCGTTCCATTTTGGAACGCGTACAAGATTGCACCCCAGGTGACCTAACCGACCAATGAACAGGCCCGTGCCTTGCACTCCATTGTGTAAAAAGTCGCATTCAGCCAGTTTCGTGCTCGGCTGCTGCTGTGTGCTGGCGGCCCATCTTGCTGATACCACAGAAGTGGAAGACGTGACAGCGGGACTTCGCTGCAAAACCCATCCACCGTCCCTTCAAGGATTTCGTCCACGTAACGCTGTCCAGTCAATGTCTGATCGAAGAAGATGGGACCAATTATACCACCGTCGTAAATTCCACACCACACATTGAACGACCACTGGTACTGGCGCCGAGTGCGCTTTACCCAGTGTGGATTGGAGTCACTACAATAGTGTGCATTGTGCAGATTTACCTGACCATTTAGC